>NC_092728.1:27456938-27786382 GCF_047496885.1 Scyliorhinus torazame | reverse complement strand
TAAATCAGTTCAGTTGGTTGGACGGCTGGTGCGTGATGCAAAACGGCGCCAACAGCATGGGTCCAATGACCTTACTGTCTGAGGGTACTCAGGAACCTTGCTCTTCACCTGAGGAGGGGTGAACCTCAGGATAAATCAACCCCATTCAGCTCTCAAAGGGGAAAACAGCATCTGGTCCTCTGGGACTGAGGCTGCATTTATCGTTCAGTACCTCACAGGATACCGTGGTCCATTTTAAAATGTGAACAACATCTTAATAAATATGTTCAATTTTCCCCCAGTGTGATATATTATTTGATTATCGACTTTCTTTCGTCACAGTTAACCTTGTCACGATTGTGATCTTGTATCGTGGAAAATGTGGTCTCTCTAAATGTATCACTTATTACCTGCTGGCCATGGCAGTGGCAGATCTACTGGTCGTTGTCCTCGACCTGATATGGAGACACATTCCGATTGTTTATCAGGAACAGTTTTCTTTTCTGGCTTCTATCCCCGTGTGTAATATCCACGCCGTCCTGCTTTATGCAGTCACTGATTGTTCTGTTTGGTTCACCGTCACATTCACCTTTGATCGATTTGTCGCCATTTGTTGCCCAAAGCTGAAAACTAACTATTGCAATGAGAAAAAAACTATTGTGGTTCTTGGAACAGTGACTGTACTGAGTTCCTTAAAAAACATTTTCTGGTATTTTATGTTGACAGGTCGCTACTGGCTGATTAACAACCCCTGGTTTTGTAATTCAAAATTCCGTGTCAGGTCCTCATCCTTTTGGGTTACAATCGAGCTCCTCCACTATATGCTAAATCCATGTGTCCCATTTGGCATAATTATGGCATTCAATGCCTTCACAATCAGGCATATTTTATTGAGCAGCAGAGCCCGTAAGAGACTTCGGTCTCCGAAAGTTGGGGAAAGTCCCAGAGACCCAGAAATGGAGAGCCGAAGAAAATCCATAATTTTACTGTTAGTGATCTCCGCCAATCTCATCATTTTCTGGTCATTGTTAATGATATATTATATATGGGAGCGAATGTATAGTTTGGGATATAATTCTGTTTGGATAGAAGGCTATATTATGGAATTGGGCTTCATGTTGCAAATCCTCAGTTGCTGCACAAACACTGTTATTTATGCCGTGACTCAGGCTAAGTTCAGAGAGGAGTGGAAAAAGGTGCTTAAATATCCACTTATTCCAATACTTCAGTTCATGAAACGATGAGAACAAGTGAATCACTTGTAATTGATTTCCCAAATTTTCTCTTTTTGTTACACATTTCGAGCAGTTGGAGTGGCCTCTCACAGGGGAAACATCTTTTCGATAACACTCTGACCACTGTTGGGACAGAATTTTCAAATATAAACTGTCACAACTGGTCTGGCGACTGCATATTTCCCAACCTCCTAATGTTAATCGGACAGAAATCTTACATCCTTCACACACAATAGGAAAACCTAATATACTGCAATGAGTGCGGTAGTGGTGGGCATGGTGGTGGGTATGAGAGGAAGTAAAGGTCACAGAGATTTATTGAGGTAAGAGCTGTGGCGAACAGAGGCACGATCCGCAATCCTCCAGTGGAATTCAGAGCTGCATTGTCATGGTAGTGGAGGTTAATTTCACGTCAGCGTCCTGTAAAGCCAAACAGGAGGGGTCTTGGACATGAATTTCTCTTAGAAGAGAGATAGTACCAACGGGGCAGATCAGAAGTGAAAGCTAGACCGTGCGAAAGAAAGGCAAAACGACAGGTACAGAGAGCCAGGGGGTGAGATAAAAAGCGGGAAGAGAGATATGCTTAAATGGAGCGTAGGAGAAAGAAAAGGATGAGGAGGGAGAAGGGAAGGGTGGGAAAGTGAGAGATCTAGGGAGACAGAGACACAGAGAGAAATAAAAGGACAGAGAGGTAAAGCCAGAAGCGACAATGGAATAGGAGAGAGATGAAGCGGGAATAAACATGTTGAACTGGGGGAAGCCAACATTGCAGAAATGAGAAGGGAACTGGCGGAGGTGGACTGGCCAACATTTCTTGAAGATAACCAGTGAAATCCACGAAACAAAGAGAGCCTAAATGGGCAAAGTAGACAGCTCTCCTCCAAAAATAACGCACTGTCAAATCGAGACCACCTTGTCATCTAGAGGAATACAGAGAAAGATCAAACAGAAAGAGAAAGCGCCCGTTAGGCACAAGGGACTAAGCACTGCAGATAACCTGGACGAATAAAGTAAGGACAGAGACACAGTCAAGAAGGAAATAAGGACATCAATGACAGGGCGTGAAAAAGATTAGCAAGCGAAGTTAAAGAAAATCCAAACATGTTTTCCCAATATTTTAATGATAAAAAGTTATTTAATGAAAAATTAGGACATATCGTAGATAAATAGGGGAATTTGAGTGCAGATGCAGAGGCTGTGTAACAAATATTTGCCTCAGTGCTTACGAAGAAATCGATCGTGCAGATAAAGTAGTCCAGGATAAACACTGTGAGATATTGGATGGGATAATCATAAAGAAAAAGGAAGTGCGCCAAGGATTGGAATATTTTAAAGTTGATATGTCCAAACACCAGGTGTAGTGTTTCCGAGACTACTCAAGCAGGTCGGGCAGGAGATAACAGATGCTCTGAGGATGATTTTCCAATCCTCAAAGGACACAGGGATGTGCCGGAATACTGGAGAAATGCAAACGTTATTCCAATGTTTAAAATGGGATCAAAAGAAATGCCAAACAATTGTAGCCAGTTCGTCATACATCAGTAGTGAGTAAAAGAGCAAAAGCAATCCCGAGAGAGGATCAATTCTGATTTTGAAAGGCTTGAACTAGTCAGGGAGAGTTACATGGATTTGTTAAAGGTAGGTCCTGCCTCACAAATTTGCCTGAATTCTTCGAGGAAGAGACAACGAGCGTTGATGAAGGCAGTGCAGTGGATGTTGTTCACGTTGATTTTAGCAAGGTGTTTGCGAAGTCCCAACTGGAGATTGGTGAGGAAAGTGAAGATACGGGGAAATGTGGCAAACTGGATAAAATGTTGGCTTAATGACAGGAAACCAAGGGTAATGGTCGATGGCTGCCGTTGTAATTGAAACGTTGTTTCAAGCGATGTTCCACACGGATCGGTGTTAGGACCCTTACCGTTTGTGTTATATATTACCGATTTGGACGTGAACGTGGGTAGCACGATTTGCAGGCGACACAAAGTGTGGCAGAGTGGTGTACAGTGTAGAGGATAGCTCTAATCTCCAAAATGATAGAGATGGATTGGTGGATTGGGAGATAAAGTGGGAGATAAAATTTAACACAGAGAAGTGTGAGGTCATACAGAGAGGTCAAACAGTTATAGGGAGCACATTATCATGTGGACACAGGCCACATTAGTTTAAACCATCACCAACAGCACTAGCAACCCCCCACCCCAGGACATTGGTTCCAGTCCTGCCCAGGTGCAGACTGTCCGGTTTGTACTGGTCCCATCTCCCCCAGAACCGGTTCCAATGCCCCAGGAATTTGAATCCCTCCGTCTTGCTCTGTCTCTCGAGCCACGGATTCCTGGGTATGTCCTGTGCTAATGGCATGATAGAACCAGAACAGCAGTGGTAGCGGCACATTGCTATACGGTCGGCAGGGATTTGCCCTGGGAGGTCGAAGCGAAGGAGGAAGAGGAGAAGGAGCTGTAGCAGGCAAAAAAGGTCGACGATAGCGAAAGTGGAGATCCACGGGTTGAACCCCAGAGAGGAGATGCGCTACGTGGCCATCGAGATCAATATGGAAGAACACAGGTCAAAGCCCTGCTCAGAGAGCTGCACAATAAGTGTCACTTTACCTGACGGTTGACTTTGATGAGTATAAGCTGATATTGATCGAGGGCAGAAGGTAGTTTTAAATACTTAAGGCCTGGCATTACAGCAATAATGGACCTGATAACATGTTAACTGTGCGTGCATGTGTGTATTTATATGTGTTTATGGGTATGCAGTTGTGTGTATGTCCATGTGTGTGCGGGAATATGTATGTGTTTACGTGAGTGTGTGTGCAGTTGTGGGCGTGTGGGTGCCTGTTTTTGTGTTTGATTCTGGGTGTTAGTGTGCGTGTGTGAGCACCTATTTTTATGTCATACTGTGAACAGTATCTCGGGTAATCTACCAGAACATATCATTGCATGTGCGCATGCGTCCAACTGTGTGCCTGTTTGTTTCTGCCTGCAACTCTATTTATGTGTTTTTATTTCCATCTGTGTGTTGCCGTTTCTGTCTCTCCTTCTTTATCTTCATGTTTCTGCTTGCCTTTATTTATTTCGCTGTGTTTGTCTTATTGTTTGTTTCTCCGTGTTCGTGTGTGTATGCGTGCGCATATGTGTGCATGTGAGTGATTTCTTTGTGTGTGCCTATCTGTATGTGTATCTGTGAGTGTAAGTTTCTTAGGAGTTTAGTGCATATGTGCGAATGCGCGTAAGTGAGAATGAGAGCAAGAGATAGAACATTGCTCTGTTTCAATTTATGTGCGCGGTTGCCACTGTCCTTGTCTGTGTTTGTCTCACTGCATCTATGAGTTAATATGTTTCTGTGAGCATCTGTGTGTTTGTTTGCTCATGTCTGTGGCCCTTTGTGTTGGCCAAGCCTGAATATTTTCGTGTTGTAAACGGGCACGGTCTGCCTCAGTGACTGAGCAATCTCGGATGATGATGAATCGTGAGCAATCTTCAGCGAATATGCCCACTGGGGATCTGTGCTGAGTCGCCTATTGTTTGCAATTCATATAAACTGCATTGGTGATTATGTTTGTGGTAGGATCACTAAGTTTATGGATGGCACAGAGATTGGCCGGGTGGTTAACAGTGAGATTGAGTGTCTTGGGTAACAGGAAGATAGAGAGGGGATGGTCAAATGGGCAGAAAAGTGGCAAGTAGAATTTAACCCTGAGAAGTGTGAGGCGATGCACTCTGGAAGGAGAAATATGACAAGGGAGTATTCAATGAATACCCTGACACTGGGAAGATTCGATGAACAAAGTGATTTGGTTTGGCTATAGATCACTGAATGCAGGTGGGCATCTTAATAGTGTGAAAAAGGCATATGTGACACTTGCCTTTATCAATAGAATCGGATGTTCCAAAAGCAGGGAGGTCATGTTGGAGTTGCCTAGAACTTTGCTGAGGCCACAGTTGCAGTACCGTCTGCAATTCTCGTCACCACATTATAAGAAGGCTGTGATTGCACGGGGGGTGGGGGGGGGGTGAATGACGATTCATCAGGATGTTGCCTGAGATGAAACAGTTAAGTTATGAACGGAGGTTGGATAGGCTTTGGTTGTTTTTGCTCGAACAGAGAAGACTGAGTGCCGTCCTGATCGAGGTGTACAAGATTATGAGGGGCATGGTAACGGTGGATAGGGAGTAGCTGTTCCCCTTAGTTGAAGCGTCAGATATATGGGGACACAAGTTCAAGGAGAGGGGCAGGAGGTTTAGGGGGTAATAAGGAAAACGCATTTTACCCAGAGGGCGATGACTGTCTGGGCACTGTATACACTTTCATTTTTCATTAAAGGACAATAGATTCAATGCTATCAATGGACCTTTGAAATACCAGATTTATTGGCATGCTGTTCGCTGGTTGCGGGGTGGAGGGGGGGGGGGGGAGTGTCTATATTCCTGCCACTCGCCAATGGGATTTCCCATTGACGCCGACCGGAAGCCCTCAGGCAGAATGCTGCGGGGAGGGGGGGGGGGGGGGGGGGGGGAGGGGGAGAAAGAATCATAACGGCCATAGAGATCCGGCTAAAATGGCAGCTGCCGATCCAAGAGCGAAAGCTGTGATTGAATTGTATTTGATATTTGTCACGTGTACCGAGGTACAATGAAAAATATTGTTCTGCATACAGTCTAGGCAGATCGCTGCACACATGAACAAAACATAGGACACCATAAATACACAATGTAAATACATAGACACAGGAGTCAGGCGAAGCATACGAAATGTGGTACTACTCAGTAGAGAAGGTGTGTCTGGGGATCAGTTCAGTCCATGAGAGGAGTCTGGTATCAGCTGTTTGTCAACCTGTTAGTGCGTGTTCTCAGACTTTTGTATCTCCTGCTCGATGGAAGTGGTTAAAAGTGAGCATAACCCAGGTAGGAGGGGTCTTTCATTATGCTGCCCACTTTCCCAAGGCAGCAGGGTGTAGACAGAGTCAATGGATGGGAGGTGGGTTCCCGTGATGGACAGGGGCTGTGTTCACGACTCTCTAGTTTCCTGTGGTATTGGGCCGAGCAGTTGCCACACCAGGCGGAGCTGTAGCCAGGTGGGATGCTTCCTATGGTGCACCTGTAAGAATTGGTAAGAGTTAATGTGGACAAGCCGAATTTCTTTAGATTCCTGAGGAAGTATAGTCGCTGTTGTGCTTTCTTGGTTGTAGCGTTGACGAGCATGGACCAGGACAGATTTTTGGTGATGTGCACGCCTAGGGATTTGAAGCTGTGAACCATCCCCACCTCGGTACATTGATGCTGACGGGGTGTGTACATTACTTTGCTTCCTGAAGTCAATGGCCAGCTCCTTCTTGAGGGAGATATTGTTGTCATTACACCACACCATTGGGTCCTCCTGTATTCTGACTCATCGTTGTTTGAGATCCGATCCACTATGGTCGTGTCATCAACAAGTGTGTAGATGACGTTGGAGCCAAATCGTGTGTGTATAGGCAGTATAGTAGGGGGCTAAGTAGGCAGCCTTAGGGGCCCAGTATTGAGCACGATCGTGGAGAAGGTGGTGTTGATTTCCCTTACTGATTGTGGGCTATGGCTCAGGAGATGGAGGATCCAATTTCAGAGAGAGGAGCCTAGTTTTGGAGTTTTGATATGAGCTTCGCTGGGATTATTATCGCGCTGAAGGCGGAGCTGCAGTCAATGAATACGTGTCCTTGTTGTCGAAATGCTCCAGGAATGAGTGTAGGGCCAGGGAGAAGGTGTTTGCTGTGGATCAATTGTGGCGGTATGCAAATTTCAGTGGATCAAGGCATTCTGAGAGTATGGAGTTGATGTGTCTCATGACCAACCTCTCAAAGCAGTTCATAATGACAGGTGTCATTGCGACCGGAAGTAGTTTTTGAGGCAAGTTGCCTGGTTCTTTTTCAACACCATCAGTATGATGGTGGTCTTCATGAAGCAGGGGAAACCCCAGATTGAAGTAGGCAGAGTTTGAGGATGTCTGCGAACACATCCAGGAGTTGGTCCATGCAGGATCTAAATGCAGGACCCATTGCCTGCCGAGGGTTCATTTTGAAGAAGGTCGATCTGACTTCGGAATCTGTGACGGTAGGTATGGGTGTGTTCGAGACCGCTGGTGCAGTTGACAGCTGCTTGATAGTTTCCTGCTCGAAACGAGCAGAGAATGCATTGGACAGCGTTCCGTGCTGTACGTTGGGACCAAGCCAGCGATACCTGGTTGCCTGCTATAGTTGTCAGTTATGGGTTCAGCTCTGGGATAGGGCCACGTGGCTGTTGGTCACAGCTGGAGCACCCTGATTGGTTGAAACATCTGCCAGTCACTGGTTGAATCTATGTCATTGGAGGAAGCAGCTGTGAATCAGCAGTTGAATTAACAGATACACTGAGCATTTTATCAGTCACCGGCTGAAAACTTGATTTGCAGAGGTGACTGTCAGTAACAGTCTTCTTTCCCTGATTGGCTAATTTGGTTAATAAGGGTATGGGGGGTATATCCTGTAGAGCTCGACACTGTGTTCCTAATAAACATCAGTGCGAATGGGAGTACTGTGTCCCATGTTGTGTTGTGCTGCTGCACCATTTTCCTAAGGGTGGCTTTCAGTGTACGATTCATGCGCTCCACAATGCCGCTGGACTGCGGGTGATAGGCAATGTGGAACTTCTGTTTAACTCCAAATATTGTCATAACATTTTTCATGACTCTTCCCATAAAGTGGGAACCTTGGTCCAACTCAATAGAATGGGAGAGTCCCCATCTTGTAAAAATCTGTTCTGTTAAGACCTTTGCGGTGGCCTTGGCTGCGTTTGTTCTCAATGGGAATGCTTTGACCCATTTCGTAAATGTGTCTATCACTACAAACACGTACTTGTAACCATTTCTGCGGGGGCGGGGGGGGGGCAATATAATCTAATTGGAGGTTTGTCCACGGGCCATTGGCAGGGCGGGTGTGGCGGAGCTGGGCTTTTCTCGCATACCTATCGGGGTTGTTTTGAGCGCAAATTAAACAATTCTCGACATAATGGGACACGCTGGTTTTATCTGGTCAGGCCACCAGCAGAGGAGTCTGAGGTGGGCAAGGGTGGATTCAATGCCTTGATGTCCATGCCCGTCATGGAACTTGCAAATTATCTCATTCCTGTCCTGGGTGGGGACGACATAAACTCCATCTTTTAAAACGATTCCCTCATGGATCATCAAAGAATTTCTAAACCTTTCACAGAGAAGTTTCCTTTTAAAATTTCCTTTAAAGCCTTGTCTTCTTTTTGTGCCTGGGGTAGGTCTTGGATGTTGGTCTGTGAGACCTGAACTGCGTGTACTGGGGCACTCTCTGAGGTTTCTCAAAAGTGGGAATGTCGTGAGCCTGCCTTTGCTGGGGCATCAGCGATGGTGACTTCTTACTTTGATGACGCCGTATTCTCTGCCTTTAGCTGTCTGAAGGATATGTTTTAGTAGTGGGGCTGAAGGTAGAGGTTTTCCGTCCGCAGAAAAAAATCCTCTCAATTCCGACAGGAATAGGAATTCCGTAAGGCTGTTGCAGACGTATAAACTGTCCGAGTACATGTCTGCTGGGTTCGGGAAGGAATCGGGGTGCTGGACAATGTAAGCAATGGCCGCTAACTTGGCTGCTTGCGAATCTAAGTGTCCAGGCAACTATAATGCTATCTCTTCTAAAGCTCATCCCTGCACGTCCTCTACATAAATGCCACAGCCTGTTATCCTTTTTTCCTCAAGGACTGTGGAGGATCTGTCTACATAAATTCTCATAGCTTTGTCTGTGGGCTGGGGTCCGATACCGGTATTTCTTGATACCGACTTTGGAACCAAGGTTCCTGTGGTGTGTTTTGCGGCTATGATCTCGCACTCATGTGGGGTCCCTGAATAATGCAAGTTATCAGCCAGAAACGTGTGCGTTTTGGTCCGTTTTACCGTGATGTCGCGGCCCTGTAGGAGTAGGGCCCATCGTGCTGCTCGAATTTGGCTTACTGTGCCATCTTTTAGTCTGCCGTCCAACAAAAGCTGTGCTGGGGTGTGCTCGGTCAAAATGGTTAATGGGTTGAGTCCGATTATGTACCGCCCAGAAAACTGCTAATAGGCGCCTCTCGCAGGCTGAAAATCCTTGTTCGACCAGATCTAAAACTCGTGAGGCATAGGCCACGGGTCCCAGATGATCGTGCCTTTCCTGCAGGAGTACAGCCAAAAGGGTGCGATATGTAGTCGCAACCTCTATCGCGTACGGGGAGTGGGGATCGGGTGCTTGCAAAGCGGGGGCTGTGCTTAGGGCGTGTTTCAATGCATCCACGGCATCCATGTGCTGTAGAAGCCATTTCCATGGTGTCTGTTTCTTCAGTAACTCGGAGAGTGAGGCTGCCTTTGTGGCGAATCCGTCAATATGGTTCCGACAATAGGCAACCAGTCCTAAAAATAACCGGAGGGCTGTAACATTTTGGGGCAAGGGCAAATTTACGATGAAATCAATCCGTTTGAGTTCTATTTCACGCTTCCCATGCGTAATGACTGTACCCAAATACGTGACCTTTTCCTGAAGAATTTGGGCTTTGTTGGGATTAATTTTGCATCCAATCGTTGTAAGGAGTTCCAATAATTCCGAAAAAAGCGAGCTGTGCTCTTCCTTGGTGTCAGTCTGTAGGAGCAAGTCATCCACATACATAAGGCATTCAGGGCGGGAAAATTTAGATAAGCCGTTTGCCAATTGTCTGTGGAAAATGGAGAGAGAGTTGTGGAAGCCTTGTGGAAGGCATGTCCACGTGTACTGCTATCCCTGGAAGGTGAACGCAAATTTATACTGGCATGCTTTGTCCAGTGGTATGGACCAAAAGCCATTACTGATGTCTAATACCGAATTTCTTTTTGACTGGAGTCCCTGTCTCAACATGGTCTCCGAACTTGTGGCAATGGTGGAGGCTGCTAGGGGAGTTACTTTGTTCAATTCTCTGGAGTCGATGATCAGTCTCCATGATCCATCGGATTTTCTTACAGGCCAAATCGGGGCATTATTTGTCGATGCAAAGGGTCGAATCACGCCTTGCGCCAATAATCTTTGAATTACCTTGGCTATCTCTCCCTCGGCTTGCTGGGGGAAGCCGTATTGTTTCTGGGGCTTGGGATCGGGAACTGTAATGTTTACTATACCTGGGATTTTACCACAGTCATGCTTTGTGCTGGGCAAATGCTGTCTTATGTCTTTTCAAGACCTCTCTAACTGCTTTGTCTGTGGTAATGGTTTGTGGATCAAACCAGTACTCTCCTACTGAGCTGATTCTATGGGCATAATCTCCTACTGTGAGCGTGGCGGGGGCTCGTGCTGCTCTAGCCATTTTCAAGATGCATCGGTTAACTGGGTCGAATGAGAGGTTGTGTGTACTCATGAAATCGATACCTAGAATGTGTGCTGATGCCTGGGGCAAGTCCACTAAAACAACCAAATGCTTTGTCCTAATATTACCGAGCTGTACATCCACAGGGGCTGTGATGTGTCCCTGCTGGAGGTGACCTACAAAGCCACTAATGTTAATGGTATCCGTAGTGGGCCAAATCTATTTCTGGAACATGATGGAGGAGTTTAACGTGGTTCGGGACCCTCCTGTGCCCCAAAGGAACTCTACGGGGTGTCCCCGGACTGTGCCTGCGACTACCGGTCTTCTGGACATATCCCAACGGGTATTGCAAACCCAAGTTGGGGAGCCCGAACACCGTCAATCAGTGCCACTCGTGGCTAAAATTATCTGGTCGGGCGCTAGTGCTGTGAATGGGTCGGGTATTGTTTCTGGGCGGGGGGCGTTTGGGTGCTGATTCCTTTGCTGCTTTGGGGGGGTGGCTTGACATTCTCGGGCATAATGTCCTTCCTGTCCGCAATTGTAGCATTCCTGTGTCTTGGGGTGCTGCGCTGTACCTCTGCCTTCATTTACCCATGCAGGGTCTTGGTGTGCCCTTACTGGATTCATTGTGGCATCTGCTCTCTCCTGCTCTGTCTTTTTCTGTACCGGCTGTTCCCAAGCTCTGGACAATCGTTTCAGAACCCACACTTCATTGTGTGTTGGGTCTGAGGGGTCATAATTGGCGCAAGCCTTCTGTCCAGCCTCTGTGGTGTGGGACACTAATGTACGGGTCCATTTGGCCATATTGTCTGCTGATAAATGGGCGCGGGCTAACTCACTGAATACCACAGTGAAATGGATCCAAAGGCGTCCAGCAAACGATGCTCTCCCTGTTTCTGCCTGCATCAGTTGAGTCCGCCTCCCGGATCTCCTCTGTTATATCCTATGGCGTCTAAAATGGCTGTTTTCATTTCTTGGAGGCTACCTCCTCCTACATTTTGTGGGTCGGGAAGGGCTGAACTAACTGAGGGGTCTAAGCACATAACTATGAGCTTAACCTGCTCCAGCTCGTCTAAACCATACTTCAGGGTTTGTTGTTTTACTAACTCTAAAAAGTGATGTAGGTCTGATGTGGGGTGGAACATATATATCTTCTCTCGGGCACCTTGTAACTGGGTGATCGATGATGGGGTGGTACACACAAAATCGGGTTGGTCTTCCATGGTTACCCTGCGCTGGGTGGTGATGGGGTTCATTGGGCTGGGTGCTGCCTGTGCAGTCGGTGGTGCGGGTGCTTTTCTTTTCAGGGCCTGAGGGGCACTATTTTGATCCTCGGTCTCGCTTACGTACCGTTGGGCCGTTTCACTGAGTTCCTGCCAATCGGGGCTGTCTTCCTGGTCTAGCTGTGGGCCAAAGGTGTCTCTAAACCCATTTTGAACTGATAGCAGGGATTGCAACGTTGCAATTTGCTGCCTGCATTTGGCATGGTCTACCAAACTCTGTCTCTGTTCCGTGGTGGAACTGTGGAGTGCTCGGAGGGCTGCTTTTAAATCATCGCATTGTTTCTTTAAGATCTGTCCCTGATTCACTGTCCCTTCTCTTACCAGTACAGCACGCTGTGTGTCCTGGTAGGCCTTATCATATTGGATTTGGAAGCTGCTAAGGTGGACGAGACAGGATTGATGTGCCCTCTTGACATCATCCATTTCCTTGTCCTTCGCTGCTAACTGCTCCCGGGGCTGTACATGTAATTTCTCGCACTCACTTAAATCTCTACTTTTCACTTTCTCCTCTAGCTGCTTGCGGAGCATCTTCACGACCTCCTCTGTGCCTCACAATTGCGCCAGGCAGAACAAGATTGCCATCGGCTTACGAACTCTACTCACACTTTTCTTATGGATCTGTCCCACCAAGTCTAGCCTATGCTGCCAGGATCTGTCTCTTCATTCGTGCAAAACTCAGACCATAGGGGCCATCCTTTCCACTTTAGGTACTTCCTGTTCTCTTCATCCCATACGGGACACTGTTCTGATCTATTGGTCGCTGCAATCTCAGGCTCTTGTGGATGCAGAAAGCGTTCCAATGCCTTCATGGCCATCCCTACAAATACTCTTCTGTCTCCTACCGGAAATTTGGGACAAGGGGGAATAAAGCGGTGGTGCAAACATGGGTACGGCTTAAGCTATTTTCCGGTTTACGCAACTCCCGAAAGTTTCACTCAACAGAATCTATCGAGTTTACCTTCTATCCCTTTGTTAGTGCGCATGCAAATTACACACTTCCGAATTCTGGAGGTTTGATCGATACTGGTTTTGCTTGTGGTTTCTTTTTATTTGCCAATTTGGATTCCAAGTCAAATGCTTTGGTGGGTTCTCTCGGAGTGACACGGTCACGTCTGTGTCGAGTCCCATCAGATGTCGCCAATAACTGTTGTGCATTTTACTTTTCTCTCTACTTGGTCTTTTCTGTGGCTCTGTCCCAATTAGGGCAATCAGTGAATTTGCCTTATTTCTCTATTGTCTATGTCTTGTATGGCAGGGGGGTGGGCACGGGAGCAATAGGTCAGAAGGTGAGAGCGTTGAGGTCGAACTAGGGAATATGGACAGTGTGGCTCTGAGGCAGAGCAGACGGGGAGAAGTTGCTGAACACAGCGGGTCTGGTGGCCTGAAGTGCATATGTTTTAATGCAAGGAGCATTACGGGTAAGGCAGATGAACTTAGAGCTTGGATTAGTACTTGGAACTATGATGTTGTTGCCATTACAGAGACCTGGTTGAGGGAAGGGCAGGATTGGCAGCTAAACGTTCCAGGATTTAGATGTTTCAGGCGGGATAGAGGGGGATGTAAAAGGGGAGGCGGAGTTGCGCTACTTGTTCAGGAGAGTATCACAGCTATACAGCGAGAGGACACCTCAGAGGGCAGTGAGGCTATATGGGTAGAGATCAGGAATAAGAAGGGTGCAGTCACAATGTTGGGGGTATACTACAGGCCTCCCAACAGCCAGCGGGAGATAGAGGAGCAGATAGGTAGACAGATTTTGGAAAAGAGTAAAAACAACAGGGTTGTGGTGATGGGAGACTTCAACTTCCCCAATATTGACTGGGACTCACTTAGTGCCAGGGGCTTAGACGGGGCAGAGTTTGTAAGGAGCATCCAGGAGGGCTTCTTAAAACAATATGTAAACAGTCCAACTAGGGAAGAGGCGGTACTGGACCTGGTATTGGGGAATGAGCCCGGCCAGGTGGTAGATGTTTCAGTAGGGGAGCATCTCGGTAACAGTGACCACAATTCAGTAAGTTTTAAAGTACTGGTGGACAAGGATAAGAGTGGTCCGAGGATGAATGTGCTAAATTGGGGGAAGGCTAATTATAACAATATTAGGCGGGAACTGAAGAGCATAGATTGGGGGCGGATGTTTGAGGGCAAATCAACATCTGACATGTGGGAGGCTTTCAAGTGTCAGTTGATAGGAATACAGGACAGGCATGTTCCTGTGAGGAAGAAAGACAAATACGGCAATTTTCGGGAACCTTGGATGACGAATGATATTGTAGGCCTCGTCAAAAAGAAAAAGGAGGCATTTGTCAGGGCTAAAAGGCTGGGAACAGACGAAGCCTGTGTGGCATATAAGGAAAGTAGGAAGGAACTTAAGCAGGGAGTCAGGAGGGCTAGAAGGGGTCATGAAAAGTCATTGGCAAATAGGGTTAAGGAAAATCCCAAGGCTTTTTACACTTACATAAAAAGCAAGAGGGTAGCCAGGGAAAGGGTTGGCCCACTGAAGGATAGGCAAGGGAATCTATGTGTGGAGCCAGAGGAAATGGGCGAGGTACTAAATGAATACTTTGCATCAGTATTCACCAAAGAGAAGGAATTGGTAGATGTTGAGTCTGGAGAAGGGGGTGTAGATAGCCTGGGTCACATTGTGATCCAAAAAGACGAGGTGTTGGGTGTCTTAAAAAATATTAAGGTAGATAAGTCCCCAGGGCCGGATGGGATCTACCCCAGAATACTGAAGGAGGCTGGAGAGGAAATTGCTGAGGCCTTGACAGAAATCTTTGGATCCTCGCTGTCTTCAGGGGATGTCCCGGAGGACTGGAGAATAGCCAATGTTGTTCCTCTGTTTAAGAAGGGTGGCAGGGATAATCCCGGGAACTACAGGCCGGTGAGCCTTACTTCAGTGGTAGGGAAATTACTGGAGAGAATTCTTCGAGACAGGATCTACTCCCATTTGGAAGCAAATGGACGTATTAGTGAGAGGCAGCACGGTTTTGTGAAGGGGAGGTCGTGTCTCACTAACTTGATAGAGTTTTTCGAGGAGGTCACTAAGATGATTGATGCAGGTAGGGCAGTAGATGTTGTCTATATGGACTTCAGTAAGGCCTTTGACAAGGTCCCTCATGGTAGACTAGTACAAAAGGTGAAGTCACACGGGATCAGGGGTGAACTGGCAAGGTGGATACAGAACTGGCTAGGCCATAGAAGGCAGAGGGTAGCAATGGAGGGATGCTTTTCTAATTGGAGGGCTGTGACCAGTGGTGTTCCACAGGGATCAGTGCTGGGACCTTTGCTCTTTGTAGTATATATAAATGATTTGGAGGAAAATGTAACTGGTCTGATTAGTAAGTTTGCAGACGACACAAAGGTTAGTGGAATTGCGGATAGCGATGAGGACTGTCTGAGGATACAGCAGGATTAAGATTGTCTGGAGACTTGGGCGGAGAGATGGCAGATGGAGTTTAACCTGGACAAATGTGAGGTAATGCATTTTGGAAGGGCTAATGCAGGTAGGGAATATACAGTGAATGGTAGAACCCTCAAGAGTATTGAAAGTCAAAGAGATCTAGGAGTACAGGTCCACAGATCACTGAAAGGGGCTACACAGGTGGAGAAGGTAGTCAAGAAGGCATACGGCATGCTTGCCTTCATTGGCCGGGGCATTGAGTATAAGAATTGGCAAGTCATGTTGCAGCTGTATAGAACCTTAGTTAGGCCACACTTGGAGTATAGTGTTCAATTCTGGTCGCCACACTACCAGAAGGATGTGGAGGCTTTAGAGAGGGTGCAGAAGAGATTTACCAGAATGTTGCCTGGTATGGAGGGCATAAGCTATGAGGAGCGATTGAATAAACTCGGTTTGTTCTCACTGGAACGAAGGAGGTTGAGGGGCGACCTGATAGAGGTATACAAAATTATGAGGGGCATAGACAGAGTGGATAGTCAGAGGCTTTTCCCCAGGGTAGAGGGGTCAATTACTAGGGGGCATAGGTTTAAGGTGAGAGGGGCAAAGTTTAGAGTAGATGTACGAGGCAAGTTTTTTACGCAGAGGGTAGTGGGTGCCTGGAACTCACTACCGGAGGAGGTAGTGGAGGCAGGGACGATAGGGACATTTAAGGGGCATCTTGACAAATATATGAATAGGATGGGAATAGAAGGATACGGACCCAGGAAGTGTAGAAGATTGTAGTTTAGTCGGGCAGTATGGTCGGCACGGGCTTGGAGGGCCGAAGGGCCTGTTCCTGTGCTGTACATTTCTTTGTTCTTTGTTCTTTGAATGCTTAGAGTCTCCAGGTATCGAATGATACCACCACAAGTTTCAACTGGCTATCAATCAAAGAGCCAAACACCAGTTAGTTAGTTCAAGGTCAAGGTTACTTTATTCACAGACAATCAATCATGTAACATAAATCTACTAGTTAACTACACCTATTACAAGATAACCTGTACTTAACTTCGGGTACCCGATTTGGGTCAGGAAACAGTGGCCGCTGTTCAATTCCGGATCTCTTGGGTTCAAAGGGGTAACTGCTGCTCAGCTGGGCTCATCCGTCTGGTAGCGGGCGTTGAACTCGAACTTGCTTCTGGTGTTGCTGCGATAGGCGATGACCGTGACCGGCCAAAAGAGAGCGAACATATGGCAAACTCTTCCTTTATACTCAGGGGGCTTTTGCGCTCTTTTGGGTGGTCCTTCGATTTGGACCTTACTAATTGGGTGATGCCTGATCACTCCGTTCGATTCCTTAGCCAATAAGTGGGCGGGGATCTGGATGACTGGGCGTGTCTCAAGCGGTCATTGACCCCATTGTTTGCATTTGCCTTGGACAGGGAGTGGTGCCAAAATGTCTGGGACTGTCCCGGTTGCTGGAGTACCAGTCCTTTGTATTGTGGGAGATGGGCCATCCCCTGCTAATCGGCCTGATTAACATGCTAATGGGTTAGAGTTTTGATACCGTCTGGACTTTGCTGACAAATATGCATTTCAGGCTCTGAGCCTGCCTGACTCTTAGCTTGTCCATTTTACCCATCAGTCTTTATGAGTTGCTCAGTACTTAGTTGGCAGTGGCCATCCCAGATGGCTACAGAGGGTGGTGTCTGAGCTGCTCCCATCATTGCTCAGCTCACAGCGGGGTCGTCAGCTGTGGGACTGGCTGGGGGCGGTGGACACCAGATAGTCCCACCCCATCACCAGCAGGTCCTGTAAATCAAGATGAATGATTAGACTGTGCGCAGGTGGGAGGGGAAGTGGCAGTGTGTGTGTGTGTGTGTGCGGGTGATGTGGTTGTGGTGTTGGAGTGGCATAGGATGAGGGGGGGTGTGGGGGTGAGGGTGGGAGTGAGGCTTGGGCTGAGGGTGATGTTGAGGTGAGGGTGGTGGTGAGAGTGGGGATGGGTGGTGTGGGGGTGCGGATGGTTGACATATGTGGCATGGTGAACCGCAACTAAGAATGGTCTCACTTCCTCACCTGCGGCCGAACTCTACCTCAATGACCTCCCTTTCCTCTGGTCCACAGACCATCTCCAGGGCCCTCTGCTCTGCCACAGTCAGACGTTCCCCCTCTTGTTTTCTCCTGCTCCCGGCAAGGGGGGGGGGGGGGGGGGACTTGACAGTTAGACAGTCTGACTCATGCAGCCCAGAGGGGTAGCTGGTGGCCTGGAGCGAGGGTACCTGGCCAAGGTAGCCAGTATGGGTGCCAGCATGTGATGCAGGGGGTTCGGACGCCCTCCGGGTTGGTGTGTTGGGTTTTGGATGTGTGGGTTGGGGATTAGTGCCAGGGGCACAGTTCTGTCTTCTCACCCAGGCCGCCCTGAGGATGTTGTGCACTTTTTTAAGGCACTTCTGGCCAGTCCAGGCAACCTTGCCCACGGTGCTGACCGCCTCGGTCACCAGCACCCATCCACAATGGACAGCGGAGGCTCGCAGAGCCCTTCGTGGGTCAAAGTACAGGGCAATCCTCCTCTCCTCTACTGCGTCCAAGAGGGTATCGAGCACTGTGTCCGTGAAATTTGGTGCCACTCTCCTTGCTGCCACCTTGTTGCCTGGGATGGCATGTGTGGCGAGTGAAGTGCTTATATTGTTGCCACCTAAATTGGCCAACTCACGATTTAAAATGGCGAACGGCAAAGGCTGATGGAGACTGGCAGGTGCAGGTTTGCTGTGTATTAAAACTCTGTAAAAGGCCAGACAACATCGGTACCAGCGACCATCACCATAACAATGTCGCAGCCATTGCTTCAGGCATACTGATGAGCAATCTCCGGGAACAATAAGTAACATTTGGGACACACAAAGCAAAGCCAGACTCCTCGGCGCCAGCAGGAGCCAACACAAAGGAGGTGAACGAGCACCTCAAGACCGCCAATCGATCAGGGAACCGCACCAGTATTGGAGAAATCGAACCAAGTGATTGGGACAAAGTCCAATCACTTGGGACCAGGAACAGGGTCCGCCCCAAAAGGCGGGAAGCCCCTGGGGACTTTAAGAGTTAAGCCCCAAGTTCAAATCGCTCTCTTCACCTCTTCGTCCTGTCCAGGTCACCCAGCAACACGAACCAACATTGACCGTGACCGGTGCAGTGACCACCGACAGAAGTAAGTCTTAATTCAACGCTCGCTACGAGATGGGCGCTCCTAGCTACCAATCCGTACCAACTTCGAATCCCGCAGACTCAGAACCCGAACGAAAGGCCATTTGTTCCCCTGACCTGGTGGGCCAGTCCGAAGTTAAGTATAGGCCTGTTAGTTGTAGAAGTAGCTTAGACATAGAATTTGTGCATGAGTAGTGATGACTGTATATAATAAATGTGCTTTGATTTGAATCTTACTAATCGGTGTATTGGGTTATTGATCATTACTTGGATTTGAACCTCGTGGCGGTATCATAAAGATACCTGGCGACTCGAGAGCAAAGGTAATAAAACAGAGCAATTGAACCAACGGGAAAGTTAGCAACATTATTTGGCGACATCTGATGGGACCCGATCTAGAAGTGGCATAACCACTCCGGGAGAACCCAAGAATTTGAATTAGAGTCCAATTGGGAACAGAAAACCACAAGCGTTCAAGCAGTTCTGATCAATACTCATAATTCGGAAGTGTGTGTATGCATGTGTAACTAACAGGGCTATAAGGTAACACTGATAGATTTTTTGTTGCGACAAAACTGTCGGGAGTTTGTATTGTAGCCACCTAAAATGGCTGACTCCCTATTAATTTGGCCAAAACCCGATTTAAAACGGCTAACCGAAAAGGCTGATGGGAAAAGCAGCCAACAGGACAAAATGGTTTTTGCACTGAGTGCTGAATTTGGTGCATTTTGAGTGCTATAGTAAGAGTTTGGTGACCGAGGGAGTATAAGGCTTCATTTTTATCTGTAGTCTTTCTTTTATTTAGTTAATTAACTTAAAAGTTGCTGTTTGGTTTAGAAGAAGGTGAATTTCCAATCAGCTTTAAACAAGCTTCTACTTGTAGGCACTTGCAGCTGGAGCTTGTTAATTAGTTAATTGGATTAGGCCAGTTTTCAGAGGCTAGATTCACAGTATAAAAGTGATCTCCTACAGTGCAGACTTTGTTTGCACAGTGCTGAATTTGGTGCATTTTGAGTGCGATAGTAAGAGTTTGGTGACCGAGGGAGTGCTGAATTTGGTGCATTTTGAGTGCTATAGTAAGAGTTTGGTGACCGAGGGAGTGCTGAATTTGGTGCATTTTGAGTGCTATAGTAAGAGTTTGGTGACCGAGGGAGTTAGGTGAGGAGGGAGTAAGGTGCTCCTTTCATTTTGTTTCCGACATTTCCGCAAAGAGTGAGAAGAGAGCCGGGTGTTTACAGAAAGTGTAGCTGACTGGGAGCAGAATCGGAGGGCGGAGATCTAGTTAGTCCACAGGGCAGCTATATTCTGTTAGGTAAGAGGGGATGGAGGCTAGGCCAGTTGCATTCTCCTCCTGTAGGATGTGGGTGGTGAGGGATACCACCGGTGTCCCCGCTGACTATTCCTGCGGGAAGTGCACCCAACTTCAGCTCCTCAAAGACCGTGTTAGGGAACTGGAGCTGAAGATGGATGAACTTCGGATCATCCGGGAGGCAGAGGGGGTGATTGAGAAGAGTTACAGGGAGGTAACCACACCCAAGGTACAGGACAAGAATAGCTGGGTTACAGTCAGGGGGAAAAAAACAAACAGGCAGACAGTGCAGGGATCCCTCGTGGCCGTTCCCCTTCAAAACAAGTATACCGTTTTGGATGCTGTTGGGGGGGGGGGGGTGGGGGGATGACCTACCGGGGGAAGGCCCTAGCGGCCAGGTCTCTGGCACTGAGTCTGGCTCTGGGGCTCAGAAGGGAAGGGGGAGAATAGAAAAGCAATAGTTGTAGGAGATTCAATGGTTAGGGGAATAGATAGGAGATTCTGTGGTCGCGAGCGAGACTCCCGGAAGGTATGTTGCCTCCCGGGTGCCAGGGTCAGGGATGTCTCGGATCGTGTCTTCAGGATCCTTAAGGGGGAGGGGGAGCAGCCAGAAGTCGTGGTGCACATTGGTACCAACGACATAGGTAGAAAAAGGGGTGGGGAGGTAATAAACAAGTTTAGGGAGTCAGGCTGGAAGTTAAAAGCCAGGACAGACAGAGTTGTCATCTCTGGTTTGTTGCCGGTGCCACGTGATAGCGAGGCTAGGAATAGGGAGAGAGTGCAGCTGAACATGTGGCTGCAGGAATGGTGTAGGAGGGAGGGCTTCAGGTATTTGGATAATTGGAGCGCATTCTGGGGAAGGTGGGACCTGTACAAGCAGGACGGGTTGCATCTGAACCAGAGGGGCACCAATATCCAGGGAGGGAGGTTTTCTAGTACTCTTCGGGAGGGTTTAAACTAATTTGGCAGGGGAATGGGAACCGGATTTGTAGTCCAGCAACTAAGGTAGCCGATATTCAGGACGCCAAAGCGTGTAATGAGGCAGTGGGGAAGGGAACACTGACAAAGGAGAGTACTTGCAGGCACGGAGATGGGTTGAAGTGTGTATACTTCAACGCAAGAAGCATCAGGAATAAGGTGGGTGAACTTAAGGCATGGATCGGTACTTAGGACTACGATGTGGTGGCCATCACGGAAACTTGGATAGAAGAGGGGCAGAAATGGTTGTTGGAGGTCCCTGGTTATAGATGTTTCAATCAGATTAGGGAGGGTGGTAAAAGAGGTGGGGGGGGGGGTGGCATTGTTAATTAGAGATAGTATAACAGCTGCAGAAAGGCAGTTCGAGGAGTATCTGCCTACTGAGGTAGTATGGGTTGAAGTCAGAAATAGGAAAGGAGCAGTCACCTTGTTAGGAGTTTTTTATAGGCCCCCCAATAGTGGCAGAGATGTGGAGGAACAGATTGGGAAACAGATTTTGGAAAGGTGCAGAAGTCACAGGGTAGTAGTCATGGGTGACTTTAACTTCCCAAATATTGAGTGGAAACTCTTTAGATCAAATAGTTTGGATGGGGTGGTGTTTGTGCAGTGTGTCCAGGAAGCTTTTCTAACACAGTATGTAGATTGTCCGACCAGAGGAGGGGCAATATTGGATTTAGTACTTGGTAATGAACCAGGGCAAGTGATAGATTTGTTAGTGGGGGAGCATTTGAGATAGTGACCACAATTCTGTGACTTTCACTTTTGTAATGGAGAGGGATAGGTGCGTGCAACAGGGCAAGGTTTACAATTGGGGGAAGGGTAAATACGATGTTGTCAGACAAGAATTGAAGTGCATAAGTGGGGAACATAGGCTGTCAGGGAAGGACACAAGTGAAATGTGGAACTTGTTCAAGGAACAGGTACTACGTGTCCTTGATATGTATGTCCCTGTCATACAGGGAAGAGATGGTCGAGTGAGGGAACCATGGTTGACAAGAGAGGTTGAATGTCTTGTTAAGAGGAAAAAGGAGACTTATGTAAGGCTGAGGAAACAAGGTTCAGACAGGGCATTGGAGGGATACAAGATAGCCAGGAGGGAACTGAAGAAAGGGATTAGGAGAGCGAAGAGAGGGCATGAACAATCTTTGGCGGGTAGGATCAAGGAAAACCCCAAGGCCTTTTACACATATGTGAGAAATATGAGAATGACTAGAGCGAGGGTAGGTCCGATCAAGGACAGTAACGGGCAGCACGGTAGCACAAGTGATTAGCACTGTGGCTTCACAGCGCCAGGGTCCCAGGTTCGATTCCCCGCTGGGTCACTGTCTGTGCGGAGTTTGCACGTTCTCCCCGTGTCCGCGTGGGTTTCCTCCGGGTGCTCCGGTTTCCTCCCACAGTCCAAAGACGTGCAGGTTAGGTGGATTGGCCATGCTAAATTACCCGTAGTGTCCATAAGGGTTGGGAGGGGTTATTGGGTTGCGGGGATAAGGTGGAAGTGAGGGATTAATGTGGGTCGGTGCAGACTCGATGGGCCGAATGGCCTCCTTCTGCACTGTATGTTCTATGTAATCTATGTAATTGTGTATTGAGTCTGAAGAGATAGGAGAGGTCTTGAACGAGTACTTTTCTTCTGTATTTACAAATGAGAGGGGCGATATTGTTGGAGAGGACATTGTGAAACAGACTGGTAAGCTCGAGGAAATACTTGTTAGGAAGGAAGATGTGTTGGCCATTTTGAAAAACTTGAGGATAGACAAGTCCCCCGGGCCGGACGGGATATATCCAAGGATTCTATGGGAAGCAAGAGATGAAATTGCAGAGCTGTTGGCAATGATCTTTTCGTCCTCACTGTCAACAGGGGTGGTACCAGGGGATTGGAGAGTGGCGAATGTCGTGCCCCTGTTCAAAAAAGGGACTAGGGATAACCCTGGGAATTACAGGCCAGTTAGTCTTACTTCAGTGGTAGGCAAAGTAATGGAATGGCTACTGAAGGATAGGATTTCTGAGCATCTGGAAAGACACTGCTTGATTAGGGATAGTCAGCACGGATTTGTGAGGGGCAGGTCGTGCCTTACAAATCTTATTGAATTCTTTGAGGAAGTGACCAAGCATGTGGATGAAGGTAAAGCAGTGGATGTAGTGTACATGGATTTTAGTAAGGCATTTGATAAGGTTCCCCATGGTAGGCGTCTGCAGAAGGTAAGGAGGCATGGGATAGTGGGAAATTTGGCCAGTTGGATAACGAACTGGCTAACCGATAGAAGTCAGAGTGGTGGTGGATGGCAAATATTCAGCCTGGATCCCAGTTACCAGTGGCGTACCGCAGGGATCAGTTCTGGGTCCTCTGGGACCACAACACAGGCCCCTTTATTGCTAAAACTCCCCCCAGAAAGATGGGTAGTTCAACCCAGAGCCCCCAGCACACAGACACGTGCGAGCCCATAAAGATCTATGTGGATGGATCTTCCACAGTATTGGATGGAAAGCAGATAACAGGTTGCAGTATATATGTCGAGGACGCGCAGGGATGTGCCCTAGAGGAAATATCATTAAAACTTCCAGGCGCAGGCAGCAGAGCTTGCGGCCATCGCATATATAGTGGAACACTCAGATTCCTTCCCCAACCCAACAGACATATACTCGGACAGCCTCTATGTCTGCATCAGCCTCACGGAATTCCTGCCCCTGTGGAAAGCAACAGGATTTGTTTGCGCAGTCAGGAAACCTCTCCCCTCAGCCCCATTGCTCCGTCACATTTTAGAGAGAGCACAGAACAGGACTTTTGGGATAGTCAAAGTTCGAAGTCGACGCTACCACCAAGAAAGCACAACAGCACCTATACTTCCTCAGGAAACTAAGGAAATTCGGCATGTCCACATTGACTCTTACCAACTATTACAGATGCACCATAGAAAGCATCCTATCAGGCTGCATCACAGCCTGGTATGAACATAGAACATGGAACATAGAACGATACAGCGCAGTACAGGCCCTTCGGCCCACGATGTTGCACCGATATGGGAAGTCAAAAAAACAAAAGCCATCTAACCTACACTATGCCATTATCATCCATATGCTTATCCAATAAACTTTTAAATGCCCTCAATGTTGGCGAGTTCACTACTGTTGCAGGCAGGGCATTCCACGGCCTCACCACTCTTTGCGTAAAGAACCTACCTCTGACCTCTGTCCTATATCTATTACCCCTCAGTTTAAGGCTATGTCCCCTCGTGCTAGCAATTTCCATCCGCGGGAGAAGGCTCTCATTGTCCACCCTATCTAACCCCCTGATCATTTTATATGCCTCTATTAAGTCTCCTCATAACCTTCTTCTCTCTAACGAAAACAACCTCAAGTCCATCAGCCTTTCCTCATACGATTTTCCCTCCATACCAGGCAACATCCTGGTAAATCTCCTCTGCACCCGTTCCAAAGCTTCCACATCCTTCCTATAATGAGGTGACCAGAACTGTACGCAATACTCCAAATGCGGCCGTACCAGAGTTTTGTACAGCTGCAACATGACCTGATGACTCCGGAACTCAATCCCTCTACCAATAAAGGCCAACACTCCATAGGCCTTCGTCACAACCCTATCAACCTGGGTGGCAACTTTCAGGGATCTATGTACATGGACACCGAGATCCCTCTGCTCATCCACACTTCCAAGAATTTTACCATTAGCCAAATATTCCGCATTCCTGTTATTCCTTCCAAAGTGAATCACCTCACACTTCTCTACATTAAACTCCATTTGCCACCTCTCAGCCCAGCTCTGCAGCTTATTTATGTCCCTCTGTAACCTGCAACATCCTTCCGCACTGTCGACAACACCACCGATTTTAGTGTCGTCTGCAAATTTACTCACCCACCCTTCTGCGCCCTCCTCTAGGTCATTTATAAAAATGACAAACAGCAACGGCCCCAGAACAGATCCTTGTTGTACGCCACTTGTAACTGAACTCCATTCTGAACATTTCCCATCAACCTCCACCCTCTGTCTTCTTTCAGCTAGCCAATTTCTGATCCACATCTCTAAATCACCCTCAATCCCCAGCCTCCGTATTTTATGCAATAGCCTACCGTGGGGAACCTTATCAAACGCTTTACTTAAATCCATATACATCACATCAACTGCTCTACCCTCATCTACCTGTTCAGTCACCTTCTCAAAGAACTCGATAAGGTTTGTGAGGCATGACCTACCCTTCACAAAGCCATGCTGACTATCCCTGATCATATTATTCCCATCTTGATGATTATAAATCTTGTCTCTTATAATCCCCTCCAAGACTTTACCCACAACAGACGTGAGGCTCACCGGTCTATAGTTGCCGGGGTTGTCTCTGCTCCCCTTCTTGAACAAAGGGACCACATTTGCTATCCTCCAGTCCTCTGGCACTATTCCAGTAGCCAACGATGACATAAAAATCAAAGCCAAAGGCTCAGCAATCTCTTCCCTGGCTTCCCAGAGAATCCTAGGATAAATCCCATCAGGCCCCGGGGACTTATCTATTTTCAGCCTGTCCAGAATTGCCAACACCTCTTCCCTACGTACCTCAATGCCATCTATTCTAATAGCCTGGGTCTCAGCATTCTCCTCCACAACATTCTCTTTTTCCTGAGTGAATACTGATGAAAAATATTCATTTAGTATCTCGCCTATCTCTTCAGACTCCACACACAACTTCCCATCCCTGTCCTTCACTGGCCCTACTCTTACCCTAGTCATTCTTTTATTCCTGACAAACCTATAGAAAGCTTTTGGGTTTTCCTTGATCCTACCTGCCAAATACTTCTCATGTCCCCTCCTTGCTCGTCTTAGCTCTCTCTTTAGATCCTTCCTCGCTACCTTGTAACTATCAAGCGCCCCAACTGAAACTTCACACCTCATCTTCACATAGGCCTCCTTCTTCCTCTTAACAAGAGATTCCACTTCTTTGGTAAACCACGGTTCCCTCGCTCGACGCCTTCCTCCCTGCCTGACCGGTACGTACTTATCAAGAACACGCAGTAGCTGTTCCTTGAACAAACTCCACATATCCAGTGTGCCCAACACTTGCAGCCTACTTCTCCAACCTATCACCCCCCCTCCCCCAAGTCCTGTCTAATGGCATCATAATTGCCCTTCCCCCAGCTATAACTCTTGCCCTGCGGGGTATACTTATCCCTTTCCATCATTAACGTAAACGTCACCGAATTGTGGTCACTCTCCCCAAAGTGTTCACCTACCTCCAAATCTAACACCTGGCCTGGTTCATTACCCAAAACCAAATCCAAAGTGGCCTCGCCTCTTGTTGGCCTGTCAACATATTGTGTCAGGAAACCCTCCTGCACACATTGTACAAAAAATGACCCATCTAATGTACTCGAACTATATCTTTTCCAGTCAATATTTGGAAAGTTAAAGTCTCCCATAATAACTACCCTGTTACTTTCGCTCTTATCCAGAATCATCTTCGCCATCCTTTCCTCTACATCCCTAGAACGATTTGGAGGCCTATAGAAAACTCCCAACAGGGTGACCTCTCCTTTCGTGTTTCTAACCTCAGCCCATACTACCTCTGAAGAAGAGTCCCCATCTAGCATCCTCTCCGCCACCGTAATACTGTTCTTGACTAGCAGCGCCACACCTCCCCCTCTTTTGCCTCCTTCTCTGAGCTCACTAAAACACCTAAGCCCCGGAACCTGCAGCATCCATTCCTGTCCCTGCTCTATCCATGTCTCCGAAATGGCCACAACATCGACGTCCCAGGTACCAACCCATGCTGCCAGTTCCCCTACCTTATTTCGTATACTCCTGGCATTGAAGTAGACAGACTTCAAATCACCGACCTGAACACTGGCCCCCTCCTGCGAAGTCAAATCTGTGCTCCTGACCTCTATACTCTCAATCTCCCGTACCCTAAAACTACAATCCAGGTTCCCATGCCCCTGCTGAATTAGTTTAAACCCCCCCAAAGAGCACGAACAAATCTCCCCCCCCCCCCCAGGATATTTGTGCCCCTCAGGTTCAGATGTAGACCATCCTGTCTGTAGAGGTCCCACCTTCCCCAGAAAGAGCCCCAGTTATCCAGAAATCTGAATCCCTCCCGCCTGCACCATCCCTGTAGCCACGTGTTTAATTGCTCTCTCTCCCTATTCCTCATCTCATTATCACGTGGCACGGGCAACAACCCAGAGATAACAACTCTGTTTGTTCTCGTTCTGAGCTTCCATCCTAGCTCCCTGAAAGCCTGCCTGACATCCTTGTCCCCTTTCCTACCTATGTTTTTAGTGCCAATGTGGACCACGACTTGGGGCTGCTCCCCCTCCCCCTAAAGGACCCGGAAAACACGATCCGAGACATCCGAGATCACGTACCCTTGCATCTGGGAGGCAACATACCAAACGTGAGTCTCTCTCGCTCCCACAAAATCTCCTATCTGTGCCCCTGAGTCCCCAATTACTAATGCTCTGCTCCTCTCCCCCCCTTCCCTTCTGAGCAACAGGGACAGACTCCGTGCCAGAGGCCCGTACCCCATGGCTTACCCCTGGTAAGTCCCCCCCCCCCCCCCACAAATATCCAAAGCGGTATATTTGTTACTCAGGGGAACGACCGCAGGGGTTCCCTGCACTGACTGCTTTTTCCCAGTCCCTCTTACAGTTACCCATCTATCTCCAATCTTTGGTGTAACTAATTCCCTGAAGCTGCTATCTATGACCCCCTCTGCCTCCCAAATGATCCGAAGTTCTTCCAACTCCAGCTCCAGTTCCCTAACTCGGTCTTGGAGGAGCTGGAGATGGCAGCACTTCCTGCAGGTAAAATCAGCAGGGACACTAACGGCATCCCTCACCTCAAACATCCTGCAGGAGGAACATCGCACTCCCTTCCCTGCCATCCCTCTAACTTCCAACCAAGATCTGGTTAATAAATACATTTTTAAAAAAATAAAAAATAATAATATAATATGGCAACTGCTCGGCCCAGGACCGCAAGAAACTTCAGAGAGTCGTGAACACCGCCCAGTCCATCACACGAACCTGCCTCCCATCCATTGACTCCATCTACACCTCCCGCTGCCTGGGGGAAGCGGGCAGTATAATCAAAGATCCCTCCCACCCGGCTTACTCACTCTTCCAACTTCTTCCATCGGGCAGGAGATACAGAAGTCTGAAAACACGCACGAACAGACTCACAAACAGCTTCTTCCCCACTGTCACCAGACTCCTAAATGACCCTCTTATGGACTGATTTCATTAACACTACACCCTGTATGCTTCATCCGATGCCAGTGCTTATGTAGTTACATTGTATATGTTTTGTTGCCCTATTATGTATTTTCTTTTATTCCCTTTTCTTCTCATGTACTTAATGATCTGTTGAGCTGCTCGCAGAAAAATACTTTTCACTGTACCTCGGTACACGTGACAACAAACAAATCCAATCCAATCCAAAGTCACCATCGTTCCACCCCCCCTGGAAATGTAAAAGCCGACGCACTGGCTAAAGCAGGTTCCAGGCACGGATACTTTCGGACACCCCCCGAAAGTGCACCAGTGAATACAGTTCAGCAGTTCAGGTCTCGCAGACAAAGATCGAGGATCTAGTGGCGGCCCAGAAGCAGGACAGCAATCTCGGTGATTTTAAAAGGAAACTATCCAGCCCCCTATGAGAGGTTCAAAAATGCCCTGACCGCACATGACGGTGTGGTGTTAAAAGACACCCTTTATGTGGTTCCTGAACAGGACAGGAATCAACTGATTTGTTTATTCCATGACGGTCATGGACATCAGAGAATCGATCCCACTACAGCCCACCTCAAGCAGCTTTGTTGGTGGCCGAATTTAACGGACGATGTTAATCACTACATCGAGAATTGTCTTATCTGTGACCAGAATAATCCGGACAGATATGCCAAAAAGGCTCAACTCAGTCACACCCGACCCGTTAATGGCCCCTGGACTAACCTCCAGATTGATTTTATAGGACCATTGCCCCCTTGCAGGAATGGTTATAAATATGTACTCGTGGTGATAGACACGTTTACGAAATGGGTGGAAGCATTCCCATCCAGAACAAACTCGGCAAAGACCACAGCCAAGATTTTGACCCACCATATCTTTACAAAATGGGGGCTCCCCCGCAGCATTGAATCCGACCAAGGTTCCCATTTTACGGGACGTGTCATGCAGAACATCCTCACGGTATTTGGCATCACCCAAAAATTCCACATAGCATACCACCCACAGTCGAGTGGTATGTGGAGCGCATGAATCGGACCCTAAAATCCACCCTCAGAAAAATGGTCCAGCAAAACAACACCACTTGGGACTCAGTCCTCCCTTTTGCGCTGATGTTTCTGCGTAATACAATTTCAACTTCCACAGGTTACACCTCACACACTCTCATGACCGGACACCCCATGAAAGGCACAGAATTTTTATTAGGTTTAGACTTGGCCAGCCCCGAAGTGACGGCCCTCACACACGAGAAAGCAATAGAGCAATTAGTGGAAAACGTTGAAACGGCTCAGCTAGCAACCGCAGTAAAATTGGGCACAAGAAAGAAACAGAGCAAGGCTTGTTTCGACAAGACAGTGCATGCGACTGAGTTCAGTGTAGGACAGCAAGTCATGCTCTCCGTATACAACCCCAGCACATTCCTGTCACCAAAGTACTCGGGTCCGTACTCCATTGTGGACAAAGCCCTTCCGTATACAAGATAAAGTATCCCAACGGAAAGACTGCGTGGTTCCATATCAACCAGCTGAAGGCATATGGGACACAGTCTAACCACGCACACCACGTCATGCTCGACGCAGCACACGACACCCCGCCCACAGCCAACGTAACCCTACCATCCCCCAACACGTCCAGCCCAGCCACGGACTCAACCTAGACTCCACCCCCTAAATATACACTCTGCCCCGGAACACCCACAGACTGCAGCAGCAGAGACAGCGACTGTGACTCGGACGATAGCCACAGCACGCCTCCCTACTATCCCCATGCAACAGGACCGACACCCAGCGACTCTGACCACGATTCGAGTGATCCCTTCATGATCACTTTCC
Source organism: Scyliorhinus torazame (assembly GCF_047496885.1). Classification (NCBI taxonomy): domain Eukaryota; kingdom Metazoa; phylum Chordata; class Chondrichthyes; order Carcharhiniformes; family Scyliorhinidae; genus Scyliorhinus; species Scyliorhinus torazame. The sequence continues at coordinate 27,756,627 of NC_092728.1, read as the reverse complement.
TAAACAAACCCCACCACCGACCACCGACCCACAATGACGACCCCGATTCCGTCCCCACACAACTAGACACCACCTATTGGCACAGAGACAACTCATACAGAGTCGTCCGAAACGACGAGAGCAACCCCAAATCACACCATGCAGCCCTATCAACCTTAATACATTCAAGAGTTTGGCATCCGGGAGAAGATGATGACCTCGAGTCTGACTCCCAAAACGAGAACCCTGTTCGCAACCGATAACTGAGGTGTCCAGATGATGTTTTAAAAGGAACCGCTTGGGAGAAAACGGTGTCCTTTCTGATGGAACCTGCAGCATGTTTTACGTTGTTTGTAAGTTTGTTAAATGTTGTTTGTTAGACCGCAAAAAAATTTTCACGGCCCCACGCCTTTTCGGCCGAAACCTCTGAGGACTTGCCCACAGAGACTTGCTATTGGCCACACGCTAGTTCAGAGGAACCAGTTTGTCTGCAGAGACTTGTTAAGGTCCCAGACGCCAGTTCAGCGGAACTAGTCTGTCGACAGATACCACACGCCCGTTCGTAACTGCCCTTCTGGTTCGAGGGAAGAACCACTACGGCAGACCCACCACGATGACTACATTTCTTGCCCGTTCTTGACGGTTGCTCAGGCAGTGGAGAAACGGCTTGGGACCCGCCCTGCCTGGGAACCCCCACTCTGGTCAGCTACGCTTGGGTAGGGGAGACACGGCATTGGTCGCTGTCCTACCCGGGGACTCCATCCAACTCTTACCCATCGCGGCCCATACGCATCTCATTTTGGAAATTTTAGTTCAAAACGTTTTGTTTTGTTTTCAGGCAACTGTTAGGTTGCCAACCACATGCTATTTACATCCTGAAACATTTGGATTGTAAATTTCACAGTCTGCGAGACGGCTCGCACTGGTTCATTATTGGGAAGTGTGTCTAGTCCTAAAATTTGGTTTTTTGAAAAGAAATGAGGGAGTCACACATAGTGACCAATTATAAATGGAGTGATTGGCACTAAAGGACAGACAGGCTATCGTACGAGATGTTAAACCAAGATAGTTAAAGACACTATGCTTGATTCCACAGAACTCCAGAAGCTCCAGGACCGGAGAAGAGAAGAGAAGAGAAGTGAAAGACGAAAAGCCATGAGGACATCCTCCGTGTGGTTCATCGTCACAATGGACATTTAGTTGCGCGTGAACGCGAACCCCATGACCTCAAGCACCCCAGCCGTTAATGTTTCACTTCCCCACAATACCCAGAGCCCAGTCACCAGCGACACCACACCATCTTGGTGTGCCAGGTTTATAACCTGATACACCCTGTCCTACGTAATAGAACCCTTATTGGTATTGACGATACTCTGCTGCATCGTGCAGACTATACATCTGAGAAAATGGAGAAGGAGAGCCTACCGCGCTCACACCCCGGTATATAGGATCAGATCCCCGATTTTCGGATACGACCACGCCCCCGGCCCCCGCGATCTATAATAAAGAGCATTCATTCGCGGTTTTATTGTAAATAAAGATATGCTCATGAGCAATTGTACGATCCTGAGCTTGACTGCCAAGCCAGGAAAAATGTGTATAAACTGCTACGAATTTGTTTGTATGGTTGAGGAAGTTAGAGTGATGAAATGTTTAAGTGAGTGTAGTGTATTAAGGATAGTTAGAGGTCCCCATTTTTTTTGTTTTGTAATGCAGGTCTCGGTTTGACATAGCACCCCTTAGAATTGTCAGTTAAAAAATCTTTGCATAGTTATGGTCAGTGTGGAGGCCATGAAAGAAGTGCTCACCAGGTCAGGGAATGGAAAGCAACGTAGTTATGTGATCCTTCACGCTTCGCGTTAGGATCACAAGGAGGGCTTGTAGCCACCTAAATTGGCCAACTCCCGATTTAAAATGGCGATCGGCAAAGGCTGATGGGAAAGTCAGCCAACAAGACAGAAACCGGCGGGTGCAGGTTTGCTGTGTATTAAAACTCTGCAAAAGGCCAGACAACATCGATACCAGCGATCATCACCATAACAATGTAGCAGCCATCTGCATACTGATGAGCAATCCCCGGGAACAATAAGTAACATTTGGGACACACAAAGCAAAGCCAGACTCCCCGGCGCCAGCAGGAGCCAACACAAAGGAGGTGAACGAGCACCTCAAGACCGCCCATCATTCAGGGAACCTCTCCAGTATTGGAGAAATCGAACCAAGCGATTGGGACCAGGTACAGGGTCCGTTCCGAAAGGCTGGGAAGCCCCTGGGGACTATAAGAGTTAAGCCCCAAGTTCAAATCGCTCTCTTCACCTCTTCATCCTGCCCGGGTCACCCAGCAACACGAACCAACATTGACCGTGACCGGTGCAGTGACCACCGACAGAAGTAAGTCTTAATTCAACGCTCGCTACGAGATAGGTGCTCCTAGCTACCAATCCGTACCAACTTCGAATCCCACAGACTCAGAACCCGAATAAAAGGCCATTTGTTCCCCTGACCTGGTGGGCCAGTCCGAAGTTAAGTATAGGCCTGTTAGTTGTAGAAGTAGCTTAGACGTAGAATTTGTGCATGAGTAGCGATTACTGTGTATAATAAATGTGCTTTGATTTGAATCTTACTAATCGGTGTATTGAGTTATTGATCATTACTTGGACTTGAACCTCGTGGCGGTACCATAAAGCTACCTGGCGACTCGAGAGCAAAGGTAATAAAACAGAGCAATTGAACCAACGGGAAAGTTAGCAACAATATGCAGCTGCAGCTTGTCAGTCTTCTGGGTGTCAATCACAAAAACGGCGAATAGGGCATCATTTCTCATGAGAACCGTTTGTGTTCCACATGGCAGTGGTGCTAGCCCCTTAACAGTAGCAGAATCAGTCCCGGTTCAGGTTTGCTGTTGTAACAGTCCACACTTAGTCTCAGAAACGAGAGGGTGAGATGAAAGATGAGAGAGAGATATTCTGGAATTATAAAAATAGAGAGTGAGTCTGGAATTATATGAATAGAGAGAGAGCAATCGTCTGGAATTATAAGAATAGAGAGAAAGAAAGAGAGAGTGTCTGGAGTTTTAACAATAGAGAGAGCTAGAAGAGTGTCAGGCATAGAGAGCAGTTGTACTAATGATGTGTATATTGACTGGGATGAAAAGAGTGAACAAGTTAATGATAATGCTTCTTACCACTAGAGGGAACCACAGAAAAGTCATATTCGGGGATTTAAAACAGGAATTTAGGGAGCTAGGGTGAAAGCTGAGAGCCAGGACAAACCATGTTGTCATCTCTGGTTTGTTGCCGGTGCCACGTGCTAGTGAGGTGAGGAACAGGGAGAGAGTGCAGATAAACACGTGGCTGCAGGGATGGTGTAGGGGGGAGGGTTTCAGGTACGTGGATAATTGGAACACATTCTGGGAAGGTGGGACCTGTACAGACAGGACGGTTTGCACCTGAACCAGAGGGGCACCAATATCCTGGGCGGGAAATTTGCTATGGCTCTTCGGGGGAGGGGGGGGGAGGGGGGGGGCGGAGGTGGGGGGGGGGGGGGGTTGGTTAAACTAATTTGTCAGGGGGCTGGGAAAACTAGCTGTAGTCCAGAAGCCAGTGTCGAGAGTAGTGAGGTACTGAGGAGGGTAACAAGGTCTCAGGAGTGTATCGGCAGACAGAAAGCTGGGTTGAAGTGTGTCTACTTCAATGCAAGGAGCATCCAGAATAACGTAGGTGAACTTGGAGCGTGGATTGGTACTTGGGACTACGATGTTGTGGCCATTACGGAGACATGGTTAGAACAGGGACAGGAATGGTTGTTGGAAGTTCCGGGGTATAGATGTTTCAGTAAGAGTAGGGAAGGTGGTAAAAGAGGTGGAGGAGTAGCATTGTTAATCAAGGATAGTCTAACGGCTGCAGAAAGGCAGTTCGAAGGGGATCTGCCTACTGAGGTAATATGGGCCGAAGTTAGAAATAGGAAAGGAGCAGTCACATTGTTAGGAGTTTTCTATAGACCCCAAATATTAATAGAGATGTAGAGGAAGAAATTGCAAAACAGATTATGGATAGGAGTGGAGGTCTCAGGGTAGTTGTCAAGGGTGACTTTAACTTTCCAAATATTAATATAGGTCAAACAGTTCAGATGAGGCAGTTTTTGTAGTGTGTGCAGGAGGGTTTCCTGACACAATATGTGGATAGGCCGACAAGAGGATTTGGTACTGGGTAATGAACCGGGCCAAGTGTTAGATTTGTTTGTGGGAGAGCACTTTGGAGATAGTGACCACAATTCGGTGTCTTTCACTATTGCAATGGAGAGGGATAGGCCCATACGGCAGGGCAAGGTTCATAACTGGGGGAGTGGTAATTATGATGAGATTAGGCAAGTATTAGGGAGCATAAGGTGGGAACAGAAACTGTCAGGGAAAGGCACAAATGAAAAGTGGAGCTTGTTCAAGGAACAAATACTGCGTGTCCTTGATAGGTATGTCCCTGTCAGACAGGGAAGAAATGGCTGTGTGAGGGAACCATGGTTCACAAAAGAGATTGAATGTCTTGTCAAGAGGAAAAAGGAAGAGTATGTAAGAATGAGAAAACAAGGTTCAGTTGGGTCGCTTGAGGGTTATAAGGTAGCAAGGAATGAGCTAAAACAAGGGCTTAGGAGAGCTAGGAGGGGGCATGAAAAGTCCTTGGCGGGTCGGATCAAGGAAAACCCCCAAGGCGTTTTACTCTTATGTGAGAAATAAAAGAATGACCAGGGTGAGGGTAGGGCCGGTCAAGGACAGTAGTGGGAACTTGTGCATGGCGTCAGAATAGGAGAGGCATTGAATGAATACTTTTCTTCAGTGTTCACCAAGGAGAGGGGCCATGTTTTTGAGGATGAGAGTGTGATTCAGGCGGGTAGGTTGGAGGAGGTAGATGTTCTGAGGAAGGATGTGTTAGCAATTTTGAAAAACCTGAGGGTCAATAAGTCCCCTGGGCCAGGTGGGATATATCCAAGGATTCTTTGGGAGGCAAGGGATGAGATTGCAGAGCCCTTGTTCTTTATATATATATATATATGACTTGGGGGATTCTGGGATAAGATTGTGAGGCATCTGAGAGACAGCAGTTGTACTTGAAAGTTTGCTAATTAGAGATAGCATAGTTTAAAATAGAAATATTCTACTTCAGGAATGTGAAAGAATCTTAGTTCGTAGTGTAATAAATTTATAGTCTTGTTCATTAACAACGCTTTGTGTTCTTTATTCAACACTACACATCTAAGCCATCTAGGTAAAGCAATATAGAGAATGCAACATGGTACCAGAAGTGAACCTAGAGTAGATTAGTAAAGGTTTAGAGAGAAGGAAAGAATCTCCGTTCGAATAAAGAAAAAAAGCATATAAAAAAGAAATCTCAACCAGACTCCAGTAGCAACAATCAGTCTTCAGGAGCAGCAACCAGAAGCATCACAAAAAGAAATACCCAGCCAAAGCTTCAAGGAGGGTCTGCAGGCTCCAAAGTCATTCAGGACATGGGTAAGTAGATGTGAACTGCAAAGTTTTCAAACAAGAGTTTGAACAGTATCTCTCAGCCTTAAATCTGCACGCAGTCAATGAGAAGCGAAAGATTGCACTGTTACTCACTTTGGCTGGACCACAGACTATTGAAGTGTACAACTCACACTTTGAGAATGGAGTTGAAAAAAATAAGTTTGAAGTGGTAATGAAAAATTTGATAGCTAATGTGACCTTAAAAGAAATGAGTATCTGAGTAAACGACTGCAAAAGCAATAAAAGGCAATGCTGGAAGATTCCATTAAAATGGCCCGTGTGAGTAAAGAATCTACAAATAGATATTCCAAAATGTTTACTCCTGAAAGTGGGGAGAAAATTCTTAGCTCTATTGAAGCTGTCGCGCAGCTAGAAATTCAACATGCTAAAAATGCGTGCAAGCGCACCAAAATTTAAAAAAAGAGTTCGCATGTGCGCGACCAGTTCGCACATGCACTCATTGAAAAAAGACAGAATCCGGTATTTGACGAGCTGCGCATGCGCAGTCGAAGTTTGTGCATGCCATCACTGATTTGATGAAGTACAGACTTTATAGCTACGCCCACTTAAGAAAGAAATGCCTTGCAATCACAAGGCAGAACATTGCCTGAATTTAAACAAACAGCTGAAGAAGGCTTTTGTAGCAACATTGAACAAGAAATTTACAGCATGAAAGTCATAGATTATCATAGAATTTACAGTGCAGAAGGAGGCCATTCGGCCCATCGAGTCTGCACCGGCTCTTGGAAAGAGCACCCTACCCAAGGTCAACACCTCCACCCTATCCCCATAACCCAGTAACCCCAACCAACACCAAGGGAAATTTTGGACACTAAGGGCAATTTATCATCGCCAATCCACCTAACCTGCACATCTTTGGACTGTGGGAGGAAACCGGAGCACCCAGAGGAAACCCGCGCACACACGGGGAGGATGTGCAGACTCCGCACAGACAGTGACCCAAGCCAGAATCGAACCTGGGACCCTGGAGCTGTGAAGCAATTGTGCTATCCACAATTCTACCGTGCTGCCCCAAGTCCCTAGAAGGGGGCAATAAAAGACTCCACAGAAAGAGTACTGAAAGATTCCAGAAAGAGAGCAGCGAAAGACTCCAGAAAGAGAGCAGTGAAAGAAAATAAGAACCAATATTAGAATACAGAAGGTAACCCATACATTGAAGACTATTATTCAGTTATGGCAGAAATATTTGGCATGACTGATCATTCCGTCAACAACATGATTGAAAATCCAACTAGCACTCTACTAAAGGTAGATGAATCCAAAACATTGATGGAATGGCAGACTGTTGCAACATCGGATGACAGTAATCTGACAAATGAACAAGACGACTATGAAAGTCTATCTAGTTTAGTTCCTAAGCCAGAAGAAGCAGACTATGAAGTTCTATCTCGTACATTTGCTGAGCAACAAAAAGAAGACTAGGAAGGTCTAACCACTATATTTGTGAATAGTGCTGAAGTGATCACAAGTAGCATACAAGCTGTGCAGGACAAAAGCGAGACTGACAGATCTCAGCTGGTCTGTACAACAGAACATGATAATCAGAGTGCAACAATGAACAAATCAATTGAGAGTGCATCAATCGTGAACAGCCTGCAAGAAACTGACATCTTGGCGAAGGTGACTCCAGATGAGAAACACCAAGAGCAACGATACATCAGATCATCCACAGGAACCTGAGATCATAAAGTGATAATAGTACAGATTAACTTGCTTACCTTGCAGGTCAGCTGTTGAGTTCGGGAGTGAGAGCTGGGACCTTAGAATCAGCGCGGGAATTTTGAAAAAGCGCGGGGGCTGCGAGGCAGAGGGGACCATTTAAAAGGTCGCTGTCTGTGGTGAGGTGAGTACAGATTAACAACTTACTTACCTTGCAGGCCAAGTCGATTTCAGCAGGAGCGGAGCAGGCTAGTCCATTTCAGGGAGGTGAGTTTCTCCTTTAAATTTTTTTTAAAATTCTAGTGTTTAAGGTGGGAACAGGAAGTCGACCCGCGGACTTCTGGGAAGACCCTCACCAATAAATTCTGGTGGAGAGGAAACCCTAGACACTACACGTGTAGTGTCTCCCACCCGCCCTCCTCCTCTAACCTAATAATAAAACCCATTGGTCTGAGGTAAGTGCCATATTTTATTATTGTTATTAATATTTTTTTTATATAAAAAATTTAATTTAGTTGTTAGCCAGATCTTGGTAGAAAGTTAGAGGAATGGCAGGGAAGGGAGTGCAATGTTCCTCCTGCAGGATGTTTGAGGTGAGGGATGCCATTAGTGGCCCTGCTGATTTTACCTGCAGGAAGTGCTGCCATCTCCAGCTCCTCCAAGACCGAGTTAGGGAACTGGAGCTGGAGTTGGAAGAACTTCGGATCATTCGGGAGGCAGAGGGGGTCATAGATAGCAGCTTCAGGGAATTAGTTACACCAAAGATTGGAGATAGATGGGTAACTGTAAGAGGGACTGGGAAAAAACAGTCAGTGCAGGGATCCCCTGCGGTCGTTCCCCTGAGAAACAAGTATACCGTTTTGGATACTTGTGGGGGGGGGACTTTGTGGGGGGGGGACTTACCAGGGGTAAGCCATGGGGTACGGGCCTCTGGCACAGAGTCTGTCCCTGTTGCTCAGAAGAGAAGGGGGGAGAGGAGCAGAGCATTAGTAATTGGGGACTCTATAGTCAGGGGCACAGATAGGAGATTTTGTGGCAGCGTGAGAGACTCACGTTTGGTATGTTGCCTCCCAGGTGCAAGGGTACGTGATGTCTCGGATCGTGTTTTCCGGGTCCTTAAGGGGGAGGGGGAGCAGCCCCAAGTCGTGGTCCACATTGGCACTAACGACATAGGTAGGAAAGGGGATAAGGATGTCAGGCAGGCTTTCAGGGAGCTAGGATGGAAGCTCTGAACTAGAACAAACAGAGTTGTTATCTCTGGGATGTTGCCCGTGCCACGTGATAGTGAGATCAGGAATAGGGAGAGAGAGCAATTAAACACGTGGCTACAGGGATGGTGCAGGCGGGAGGGATTCAGATTTCTGGATAACTGGGGCTCTTTCTGGGGAAGGTGGGACCTCTACAGACAGGATGGTCTACATCTGAACCTGCGGGGTACAAATATCCTGGGGGGGAGATTTGTTAGTGCTCTTTGGGGGGGTTTAAACTAATGCAGCAGGGGCATGGGAACCTGGATTGTAGTTTTAGGGTAAGGGAGAATGAGAGTATAGAGGTCAGGAACTCAGATTTGACGTCGCAGGAGGGGGCCAGTGTTCAGGTAGGTGGTTTGAAGTGTGTCTACTTCAATGCCAGGAGTATACGAAACAAGGTAGGGGAACTGGCAGCATGGGTTGGTACCTGGGATTTCGATGTTGTGGCCATTTCGGAGACATGGATAGAGCAGGGACAGGAATGGATGTTGCAGGTTCCGGGGTTTAGGTGTTTTAGTAAGCTCAGAGAAGGAGGCAAAAGAGGGGGAGGTGTGGCGCTGCTAGTCAAGAGCAGTATTACGGTGGCGGAGAGGATGCTAGATGGGGACTCATCTTCCGAGGTAGTATGGGCTGAGGTTAGAAACATGAAAGGAGAGGTCACACTGTTGGGAGTCTTCTATAGGCCTCCAAATAGTTCTAGGGATGTAGAGGAAAGGATGGCGAGGATTATCCTGGATAAGAGCGAAAGTAACAGGGTAGTTATAATGGGAGACTTTAACTTTCCAAATATTGACTTGAAAAGATAGAGTTCGAGTACATTAGATGGGTCATTTTTTGTACAGTGTGTGCAGGAGGGTTTCCTGACACAGTTTGTTGACAGGCCAACAAGAGGTGAGGCCACATTGGATTTGGTTTTGGGTAATGAACCAGGCCAGGTGTTGGATTTGGAGGTAGGTGAGCACTTTGGGGACAGTGACCACAATTCGGTGACGTTTACGTTAATGATGGAAAGGGATAAGTATACACCGCAGGGCAAGAGTTATAGCTGGGGGAAGGGAAATTATGATGCCATTAGACAGGACTTGGGGGGAAAAGGTGGAGAAGTAGGCTGCAAGTGTTGGACACACTGGATAAGTGGAGCTTGTTCAAGGATCAGCTACTGCGTGTTCTTGATAAGTATGTACCGGTCAGGCAGGGAGGAAGTTGCCGAGCGAGGGAACCGTGGTTTACCAAAGAAGTGGAATCTCTTGTTAAGAGGAAGAAGGAGGCCTATGTGAAGATGAGGTGTGAAGTTTCAGTTGGGGCGATGGATAGTTACAAGGTAGCGAGGAAGGATCTAAAGAGAGAGCTAAGACGAGCAAGGAGGGGACATGAGAAGTATTTGGCAGGAAGGATCAAGGAAAACCCAAAAGCTTTCTATAGGTATGTCAGGAATAAGCGAATGACTAGGGAAAGAGTAGGACCAGTCAAGGACAGGGATGGGAAGTTGTGTGTAGAGTCTGAAGAGATAGGCGAGATACTAAATGAATATTTTTCGTCAGTATTCACTCAGGAAAAAGATAATGTTGTGGAGGAGAATGCTGAGCTCCAGGTAAATAGATTAGATGGCATTGAGGTACGTAGGGAAGAGGTGTTGGCAATTCTGGACAGGCTGAAAATAGGTAAGTCCCCGGGACCTGATGGGATTTATCCTAGGATTCTCTGGGAGGCCAGGGAAGAGATTGCTGGCCCATTGGCTTTGATTTTTATGTCATCATTGGATACAGCAATAGTGCCAGAGGACTGGACGATAGCAAATGTGGTCCCTTTGTTCAAAAAGGGGAGCAGAGACAACCCCGGCAACTATAGACCGGTGAGCCTCACGTCTGTAGTGGGTAAAGTCTTGGAGGGGATTATAAGAGACAAGATTTATAATCATCTAGATAGGAATAATATGATCAGGGATAGTCAGCATGGCTTTGTGAAGGGTAGGTCATGCCTCACAAACCTTATCGAGTTCTTTGAGAAGGTGACTGAACAGGTAGACGAGGGTAGAGCAGTTGATGTGGTGTATATGGATTTCAGCAAAGCGTTTGATAAGGTTCCCCACGGTAGGCTATTGCAGAAAATACGGAGGCTGGGGATTGAGGGTGATTTAGAGATGTGGATCAGAAATTGGCTAGCTGAAAGAAGACAGAGGGTGGTGGTTGATGGGAAATGTTCAGAATTGGGTTCTGTCACAAGTGGAGTACCACAAGGATCTGTTCTGGGGCCGTTGCTGTTTGTCATTTTTATCAATGACCTAGAGGAAGGCGCAGAAGGGTGGGTGAGTAAATTTGCAGACGATACTAAAGTCGGTGGTGTTGTCGATAGTGTGGAAGGAAGTAGCAGGTTACAGAGGGATATAGATAAGCTGCAGTGCTGGGCTGAGAGGTGGCAAATGGAGTTTAATGTAGAGAAGTGTGAGGTGATTAACTTTGGAAGGAATAACAGGAATGTGGAATATTTGGCTAATGGAAAAGTTCTTGAAAGTGTGGATGAGCAGAGGGATCTAGGTGTCCATGTACATAGATCCCTGAAAGTTGCCACCCAGGTTGATAGGGTGGTGAAGAAGGCCTATGGGGTGTTGGCCTTTATTGGTAGAGGGATTGAGTTCCGGAGTCAGGAGGTCATGTTGCAGCTGTACAGAACTCTGGCACGGCCGCATTTGGAGTATTGCGTACAGTTCTGGTCACCGCATTATAGGAAGGACGTGGAGGCTTTGGAACGGGTGCAGAGGAGATTTACCAGGATGTTGCCTGGTATGGAGGGAAAATCTTATGAGGAAAGGCTGATGGACTTGAGGTTGTTTTCGTTAGAGAGAAGAAGGTTAAGAGGAGACTTAATAGAGGCATACAAAATGATCAGAGGGTTAGATAGGGTGGACAGTGAGAGCCTTCTCCCGCGGATGGAAATGGCTAGCACGAGGGGACATAGCCTTAAACTGAGGGGTAACAGATATAGGACAGAGGTCAGGTGTAGGTTCTTTACGCAAAGAGTAGTGAGGCCGTGGAATGCCCTACCTGCTACAGTAGTGAACTCGCCAACATTGAGGGCATTTAAAAGTTTATTGGATAAACATATGGATGATAATGGTATAGTGTAGGTTAGATGGCTTTTGTTTCGGTGCAACATCGTGGGCCGAAGGGCCTGTACTGCGCTGTATTGTTCTATGTTCTATGTTCTTAACATCAAAGGACACTGATGGTATAATGGTTGAAAATGAATCAGACAAGCCAAAAGGAATGGATCTTGAGCAGACAAAAAGTCACTACGGAACAACAGTCTGTACACAAATGTATGGCTGTGAAACTGAAGGACAACTGAAGAGCAGAGTCCAATGCAATGACAAAGTGTTTGAACTCGCAGTCACACTTGACAGGCCATGCAATATGGAAAACAATCCAGGTGGCAACCGAGCAGGACAGTGTGTGAAAAACAGCTACCGGTCGAGGTAACATGAACAAATGCGTGTGTGGACAATACAAAGTTCACGCATGATGGCACCAATGCCAGGAAGAACAGGACACTGTTTAGACAAAAAAATAAGTCATTCTCATTAATTTAACAAGTTAGTATTTGCTCAAAGACCAGAAACCAAAGAGTTTTTTTTAAGGAAATGGACACACAAAATCAACACCACAAGGACAGAAAAAAGAACAGTTAAGACAACAAAAGTGGGTAGTTCAACCAGTAGATCACCTGATTGATTTGAGCTGATGCCGTCTTAGTTATGTACCACACTATTAGAGTGAAGACTGAGTACAGACTCAATTTTGGACTGTAAAAAGTTTTTTTTAAATGTTAACTGCTGTACAATATCAGTACTCAATTACATGTAAAGAACATACAATGCTCTTACTATACACATTAGTAGAAATCTCCAAACATCTTTGAAAAATAGGAGGATGTAGTGATATGTATATTGACTGGGATGTAAAGAGTTAATAAGTTAATGATAATGCTTCTTATCACCAGAGGGAACCTCAGAACAGTCATATATATATATATATATATATATATCATGTGACTTGGGGATTCTGGGATAAGATAGTGAGGCATGAGAGTGGGTGTCTCTTGAGAAAGTCTGCTCGTTCGAGATAGCATAGTTTAATATAGAAACCTTCTATTTTAGGAAAGTGAACACATCTTAGTTAGTAATGTAATCAATTTATAGTTTTGTTTGTTAACAAAGCTTTGTATTCTTTATTCAACACTACGCATCCAAGCCATCCAAGTAAAGCAAAACAGAGAACACAACGAGAGAGAAAGTGTCTGGAATTATAAGAATAGAGAGAGAGAGTGTCTGGAATTATAACAAGAGAGAGAGGGTGTCTGGAATTATAACAATATAGAGAGAGAGTGAGTCTGTCTGGTATTATAAGAATAGAGAGAGAGAGAGTGTGTCTGGAATTATAAGAATAGAGAGAGTGTCTGGAATTTTAACAATAGAGAGAAAGAGTGTGTATCTGGTATTATAAGGAGAGAGAGAGAGAGTGTCTGGAATTATAAGAATAGAGAGAGAGAGAGAGAGAGAGAGAGAGAGAGTGCCTGGAATTATAAGAATAGAGAGAGAGAGAGAGAGAGAGTGTCTGGAATTATAAGAATAGAGAGAGAGAGAGAGAGAGAGAGAGAAAAAGAGAGTGTGTGTCTGGAATTATAAGGAGAGAGAGAGAGAGAGTGTCTGGAATTATAAGAATAGAGAGAGAGAGAGAGAGAGAGAGAGAGTGTGTCTGGAATTATAAGAACAGAGAGAGAGGGAGTCTGGAATTATAAGAATAGAGAGAGAGCGTGGGAGAGTCTGGAATTATAAGAATAGAGAGAGAGAGGGGGAGTCTGGAATTATAATAGAGAGAGAGAGAGAGAAAGAGAGTGTGTGTCTGGAATTATAAGAGTAGAGTGATAGTAAGTGCCTGGAATTATAAGACTAGCAGACAGGGTGTCACAAATTAAGTTTGGTGGTATGGTGGCACAGTGGTTAGCACTGCTGCCTCAAGCTCCAGGGACCCGGGTTCAATTCCAACCTCGGGTGACTGTGCGGAGTTTGCACGTTCTCCCAGTGTCCATGTGGGCTTCCTCCGGGTGCTCCGGTTTCCACTCACAATCCAAAGATGTGTAGGGTAGGTGGATGTGCTATGCTCAATTGCCTCTTAGTGTTCAAAAGATTAAGTGGTGTTACTGGGATAGACTGGAGGCGTGGGCTTACTTAGGGTGCTCATTCCAAGGGCCAGAGCAAATTCGATGGGCTAATGACCTCCTCCTGCATGTAGAGACTTTATGATAAGAATAGAGAGTGTATCTGGGAATACAAAATAGAGAGAGGGCTGGATTCTCCATCATTTAGACTAAGTGTTGCTGCTGGTGCAGGATTCGTGGAGTTCTATGACAGCAAAGCTGGCGCCGCACCTGGACCGATTCAATTAGAACAAAGAACAAAGAAAAGTACAGCACAGGAACAGGCCCTTCGGCCCTCCAAGCCCGTGCTGACCATGCTGCCCTTCGAAACTAAAATCTACTACACTTCCTGGGTCCGTATCCCTCTATTCCCATCCTATTCTGTATTTGTCAAGATGCCCCTTAGATGTCATTATCATCCCTGCTTCCACCACCTCCTCCAGCAGCGAGTTCCAGGCACCCACTACCCTCTGTGTAAAAAAACTTGCCTCGTACATCTCCTCTAAACCTTCCACTCGCACCGTAATCCTATGCCTCCTAATATTGACTCCTCTACCCTGGGGAAAAGCCTCTGACTATCCACTCTGTCTATGTCCCTCATAATTTTGTAGACCTCTATCAGGTTGCCCCTCAACCTCCGTCGTTCCAGTGAGAACAAACCGAGTTTATTCAACCGCTCCTCATAGCTAATGCCCTCCATACCAGGCAACATCCTGGTAAATCTCTTCTGCACTCTCTCTAAAGCCTCCACATCCTTCTGGTAGTGTGGCGACCAGAAATGAACACTATACTCTAAAGTGTGGCCTAATTAAGGCTATATACAGCTGCAACATGACTTGCCAATTCTTATACTCAATGCCCCGGCCAATGAAGGCAAGCATGCCGTATGCCTTCTTGACTACCTTCTCCACCTGTGCTGCCCCTTTCAGTGACCTGTGGACCTGTACACCCAGCTCTCTCTGCCTTTCAATACTCTTGAGGGTTCAACCATTCACTGTATATTCCCTACCTGCATTAGACCTTCCAAAATGCATTACCTCACATTTGTCCGGATTAAACTCGATCTGCCATCTCTCCGCCCAAGTCTCCAAACGATCTAAATCCTGCTGTATCCTCTGACAGTCCTCATCGCTATCCGCAATGCCACCAACCTTTGTGTCATCTGCAAACTTAAATTACTGTTAAGGGGCTCGCACTGGCGCCATGTGTAGCACAATCGATTCCAATGAGAAATGGTGCCGGATTCACCGGGTCCAAGATTGACACTCAGGGGGCTGACAAGCTGCAGCCATGTATACACACTTCACTCCTCACACAGACCACCCAAGTCAACAAGATGGCAGCACTGACGCCGAGCTGGAGACACTCCTGGATGCAATGGAGGAGAGGCGCCTGACCCGGCACCCCGGCCCGGGAGGGAGGCTATTAGCTGACGCCATTTGTTGTAATGGGCGCAGGTGGCAGAGGCAGTTAGCAGCAACACCATCCGAACTGGCCAGTAGTGCCAGAAAAAACTACACAACCTCCTCAGGGTGGCAAGAGTGAATAGGCAACACTATACCCCTGGCACCAACACGTGTCCCACACACCCGTAACCTGCACCACCCCACCCAACATGGAGGATGGCAGAACCCCCACCCTGCACCACATGCTGGCACCCATACCAGCCGCCATGGCCGGGTGCCCTGGCCACTGAAGCCACCAGCTACCCACCCTCTGGGCTGCATGTGTCGGACTGTCTAACACTGTTGCTTACTGTTTTCCATCCCGCACCCCCCCCCCCTCCCCCTACCTGCCCCCAGAAGAAGGGCCCCCATAACTGCCGGGCGCGGAAGGAAACTGGAGGGGGACCATCAGACCTGCAGTCCCTGACCATGGCAGAAAAGAGGGTCTTGGATGTGGTCGGTGGCCCGGAGGAAAGGGAGGTCACCATGGTGGAATGTGTCAAACCTCCCCGACATCACCCTCAGCCCACCCCCACCTTCACTCCTACCCCCATCCCCAGCACTCACATCAACTTCACCCCGACACCACTCTCACTCCCACCCTCATCCCTAAAGCATCCTCACTCCCAATCCCACCCCTACCCCCCCTCACTGACCTTGCACCCCACCCTCACCATACCATCACCCACCACCCCGCGGTCTACTCATGCGTCTCGTCTTGTGTCTTTCAGGATCTGAAGATGGGGCGGTCCATCTGGTGTCCCCCACCCACAGCCAGTGTGACAGCCGTGTGAGAGGAATTTGGACAGCAGGCCTCGACCCGAGACGCCCGGAGCTCGAGTCTGAGGATGGCACAGATTTCCCATCACAACTGTCTCCAACACCCTTCATCGTCCAAGGCACACACGTCGGTTGGGCACTTTAGTGAAGAGGCTCCTGGGACACTATCTGATCCGGTACAGCAGGTGGAGGTAGAAACACCCAAGGGGGCAGGCAGTTGGAGGGCAGGCCGACCCCAGGAACTAGTTGCTGTCTAAATGAGATTCGGGCTTCTGGAATGGACAGTCCCATCGATTGTGTCGCAGAGCCAGGGGCTACATGAGGGGCTGTCAGCGGGCATCCAGCACCTGAGATGCAGTTGGAGGATTCTGGCCATGTGTGCCTCCCAGGCCAATACTACACAGGTGACGTAGCCCAGTTGCCATTTGGCATCACAAGGGAGGTGAAGGTGATGGGGCCTGCGACTCCCGCAGAGTGGTGCTGCACCTCGGACCCTCCTCCTTCCCCCCCACCCCCCTCCCCAATCCCTGCCGTATCTGGTTGGCAACGGGCAGAACAGGGTAGCACCATGCCAGCTGGGACACCCGAGCAGCGGCCGGGTCCATCCAGGCCCGGCCTTCCAAGAAGTAGGCCACCAACGGGGCCAAGATCGCAGGGCGAGAATCGCAACAGGCCACCTCCACTCCTGTTGTACCATCCGGGGATCCACAAAGAGGTAGCATTAGGGTCCATAAGGCCAGAAAATTAGCCATCACTTACGTTGGCTCGGGTGTAGGGCACAGTTTACTTATAGGGGCTAGGGCACTAATCTGTAAATATTTGATCACATTAAAACACCTGTTACCTCTGTTACAACATGCCTCGGTTCAGTCAGATGGATGGGAAGGTGGGCTGGTCTGGGCTGGCCAGAGATAGGATGCGGGGGAGAAATGGGCATACTTTGTGTGTGACCCGAGCTCCCCATCCTTCCCTCTGACCCCCACAGCCATCACCCCAGGGACGCCGCTGTTGAGTAAAGGGAGAATTGCGATTTGGCCTCAAATCGGTGCCCGTCACGATTTTGACGTCAGAACCTATTCTCAGCCCAATTGCATTTCACGATTTCGGCATCATTCAATGGTGAATTCTGCCCAGTGTGTCTGGAATTATAAGAATAGAGAGACAAAGCCTGGAATTATTTTTTTAAAATAATAAATTTAGAGTACCCAATTCATTTTTTCCAATTAAGGGGCAATTTAGCGTGCCCAATCCACCTACCCTGCACCTCTTTGGGGTGTGGGGGCGAAACATGGGGAGAACGTGCAAACTCCACATGGACAGTGACCCAGAGCCGGGATCGAACCTGGGACTTCGGCGCTGTGAAGCTGCAGTGCTAACTCACTGCGCCACCGTGCTGCCTTGAGCCTGGAATTATAATAGAGAGAAAGTGAGCCTGGAATTCTAAGAAGAGAGTGTGGGTCTCATCCAGTCTATTGCAGTTTTCAGTGACGGTCCCTCTGTGTCTCAGCCCAGTGTGCGTCCCTCCTAGCCCAGTGTGGGTCCCTCTCACTCCAGTGTGAGTCCCTCTCACTCCAGTATGGGTCCCTCCTCGTCCAGTGTGTGTATCAGTCCTGTGTCGGTCCCTCCTAGTCATGTGGGTCCCTCTCACTCCAGTATGAGTGCCTCCTCGTCCAGTGTGTGTGTCTCACTCCTGTGTCGGTCCTTCCTAGTCCAGTGTGGGTCCCTCCCAGTCCAGTGTGGGTCCCTCTGTGTCTCCCAGGCCAGTGTGGGTCCCTAGGTGTCTCCCAGTCCAGTGGGTCTCTCCCAGTCCAGTGTGGGTCCCTCCCAGTCCAGTGTGGGTCCCTCGGTGTCTCCCAGTCCAGTGGGTCTCTCCCAGTCCAGTGTGGGTCCCCCCCAGTCCAGTGTGGGTCCTTGTGTCTCCCAGTCCAGTGTGGGTCTCTCCCAGTCCAGTGTGGGTCTCCCGCTCAGTCAAACGTTGGTCCCTCCCAGTCCTTTGCGGGTCTCTCCGTTCTGACTGTTTCTCACAGAACAGTGCAGTCTCAAGTTCACTGCTGACTTCTCCCAACTTTATTATGGGACTCCCCCCCCCCAGACCAGTCCGTTCCTTACCCAATCCAGTGCAAATCACTCCCCGCGCCCCCCCCCCCCCCCCCCCAGCCCAGTGTGCTTCCCTCCTAGGCCAGTGCTGACTTTTATTTTAAGAATTGTTTAACTGCTAATTGAAAAGCTATTTTCTGCGATGTTAGTGTAGTTACTCCTGTGTTAATAATAAAGTTTGTTTTTCTATAAAAGATGCATTTTGGTAGATCAAATCAGGGCAGGACCTACTCAGTTAATGATGGAGAGTTTGGGAGAGTTACAGAACAAAGAGTGTACTAGGTGTACAGGTTCATAGCTCCTCGATGGTCTGAGTTACAAGGAGAGGCTGGATAGGATTGGACTTTTTTTCCCTGGAGCATAGGTGGCTTAGGGGTGATCCTTACAAAGATCTATAAAATAATGAGGGGCATAGATGAGGTAGCTAGTCGACATCTTTTCCAAAGGTAGTCTAGAACTAGAGGGCATAGGTTTAAGGTGAGGGGAGAGATACAAAAGAGACCAGGGGGGCGGGGGAGGGATTTGCACTGGATTGGGTCTGGGAGGGAGTCCCACAATAAAGTTGGGAGAATTCAGCATTGAACTTGGAGACTGCACTGTTCTGGGAGAAACAGTCAGAACTGGGAGAGATCCGGGGGCAGCACGTTAGCATAGTGGTTAGCACAGTTGCTTCACAGCTCCAGGGTCCCAGGTTCGATTCACCGCTGGGGCACTGTCTGTGCGGAGTCTGCACGTTCTCCCTGTGCCTGCGTGGGTTTCCTCCGGGTGCTCCGGTTTCCTCCCAGTCCAAAGATGTGCGGGTTAGGTGGATTGGCTATGCTAGATTGTCCTTAGTGTCCAAAACATGTTAAGTGGGGGTTACAAGGATAGCGGAGATATGTGGGCATCAGTAGGGTGCTCTTTGTAAGGGCTGGTGCAGACTCAATGGGCCGAATGGCCTCCTTCTGCACTGTAAAAGTCTATGACTCTATGAGGGGAAATGTCTTCACACAGAGCGTGGTGAGCATCTGGGACGGGCTGGAACATTAACTTTTTTAAAGGACAAAATTGTAAGAGTTATATTGACAGGGTGGGTATAGAGGGATATGGGCCAAATGTGGGCAAGTGGGACTAGCTTAGTGATAGAAACTGGGGGCATGGACAAGCTGGGCCAAAGGGCCTGTTTCCATGCTGTAAACATCTATGACTCTAAAACCCGTCCGACCATTCACCCGGACATACACATGACAGACATACAGTAAGGGTAGGAGAAGATTTTTTGAAAAAGGGGATTAGAGGAAAAGGTTTGAGAATAATCTTAATGCTGCGGTTGTGGCCTCTGGGGAACAGATTTATCCAAGAGATTCACGTCAGCGCAGATTCGTCCTTCGACCACCGCATGGAGTTTTTTTCTTACAAGTGATCCAGGTCAGTGCAATTCTAACTTCTGACCACCAGATGGAGCTGTACACAGGCGATTCAGATTGATGCACTTCTGACCTTGAACCATCAGATGGAGGTCCCATATCCCTGAGAAATTACTGCGGCTTCATACCTGAGGAATCACTGATTTTTCCCTTTTGTCTGATTTGTTTATGGGAACTCCACAATATTACAGACATAGTCTGCAGTTTGGGCTCTTTCCAGTCATCCAGACAGAAGATTAAAAGGTTATAGAGCGGACTCTTATCCTATCCCACGTTTGGAGGATTGCATTGAGAAAGTGGGACAATCCGCTTTTATTTCCAAATTGGATTTACTTAAAGGTTACTGACAGCTACCTTTATCCGAAAAGGCGAAGGAGATTTCAGCTTTTGTGACTCCAGATAGTACATACCAATTCAAAGTTATGCCATTTGACATGAAAAACGCCCAAGCCACATTTCAACGGTTAACTAATACAGTCGTTTCAGGATTACCCAATTGTGTGGTGTACATCGACGATCTGATAGTTTTCAGCCCAACATGGGCAGAACATTTAAAACATCTGGTGGAGTTATTCGATCGACTTCAGGAGACGGGTTTGGTGATAAACAGAGCCAAAAGTGAATTTGGAAAAACCCGAATCACTTTCCTTGAGGAGTTTTCGATACCCTCGAGACAAAGGGAAATAATGCGATTTCTTGCCATAAGTGGATTTGATCAAACATTTGTGCAAGAGTTTTGTAGCGCGACTGCTCCACTGATGGGCTTGCTGAAGAAACGTATTGAAAAATTTCAATGGACAGCGGAGTTTCAACATGCATTTGACTGCCTGAAAGCTGTGGTAACCGATACTCCTGTATTGGAGAATTGCAAGGGACTCTGTGATCAGATTGAACTGAAGTATCTAACTTTAAAGAGAAATGCCGAGGCGTAGAGGAAAGGAATTCTCCACCAGAATTTATTTGTGAGGGTCTTCCCAGACGTCCGCGGGTCGACTTCCTGTTCCCGCCTAAAACACTAATTTAAAATAAAAATTCTCAGCTCCCGCTGAAACTGACTCACCAGCTCTTCTCCCGCCGAAATCGACTGGCCTGCCCCTGCAAAGACAAGTGCTTTTAAAGGACAGACTTACCTCCCAGCAGCCACTTCCGCACTGCTCCCGCTGAAACTGACTCACCAGCTGTTCTCCCGCCGAAACCGAATTCAGTATAGTCATGTCACATATTCCACTCTGGTCAGTGACCATTCTGACTGTGATTGTATTCGTTGCACACTAAAGCTTCCTTCAGATAGTTTGCCTTCCCAGATGTCCAATATAACATTACATATGATTACACTCGAAACAGAAACACCACAGAGCCGTGAGTTACGTACACAGGTGTATTGCCAGTTGATGAAAGGGACCAAAATAATGTTTCAAGACATTTGGCGAAATAAACGATTTCTGTAATCAGTGTACACAAGGTCACCTTGTAACATTTTAAGTCAGAACGGAATTCTCCGGTCCGCCAGCCGCTGGGTTTCTCGGCAACGCGACATTCGTTGTTGGCGGCATTCTATGTTCTTGCCGATTGCCAAATTTCCATTGGCTGGAATTCTCCGCCTTCAGGATTTTCTGTTGCAGCCAGCAACATGCCTCCTCCCGGTGGTTTCCTGGCGGCGTGGGTTCGCCTCAAGAGGAGGAACAAAGCGTTCCGCTGCGAGCGAACGGAGTGCCAGCAAGAAAAACGCGGCTGAGGGGAGCGACGCAGTGTCCCGGCCATTGAAAACACCACGCGCAGCTGCGAAACCCGCCAGCGGGTCTGCGCTGCCAGCGGCTAATTGAATCCCAACAACTGGAGAATTCCGGCCACAGTCTAAAATAAGAGAGATGCTCACACACAGATTTACAAAACTTTAATGGTTATAGCCACTTACAAGGAACACCAACAGCTGCAAGGATCGTGTAGAATATTTTTGAAAGCATATAAATTGGAGGATACACGTTTACTGTAAATTGGCATGTTCCTCACTGCTGCTGGCGCTCTTTCTATTTTAAACTCTGTGGTTATATATCTCTGACTCTTTAATTTGTACTCTGCAGAATCACAGCATGGATATTGAGGTTGCAACATGATTTACGACCTTTTCATAATATATGAGTTAACAGATTACGACATTGAGTTCGGCGATAGACATTGTTTATTTTTGGAGTAAACGAACACTTTCCAAGCACTGTACTTTGCATATCACATTGATCAAACCGCAGAAACAGAAAAATATACTTTCAGCTCAAACAACGTTAATCATATATCTAGATCCCTTGTTGTATCTGTAATACCCGTGACTCGACTGTGACAATTTAGTAATTAAGTGCAAATTGTTAGCGTATCAGGATGACTCCATTGCACCATGCAATCCAACTGCCTCCTTAACTGCGGGCATTCAGTTATGTCATTTAGGTCGGATACCATAAATGGCCAAATTCAATTGTTCGAATGGCTGGTGTTATTTAAAGACTAAAGAGAATGTTTACACCCCTAAATCTAATGAAGCACCACAAACTAAAAAAACATTTTGAAACAATGCAGCACTAAGAAAATTCAGACCATATAGCCCTTGCAAACATATCCCCTACGAGTGTAGCATTAAAAACGCATATCGAGCTGTGGGAACTGATGAACAGGCCTCAATAGGATGGCCCTCCATTTGAAACACATGATTGAAATAGGAGAGAGACGAGTTGAGATGTGAGTACAAAGAGAGTGCGATAGCTCAGTGGTGAGAAAGGCTGAGATTAAATAGGATGAGAGGCAGATTTAGTATCGGAGAAGGTTGTACCATTGAGCCCATATTGTATCCCCATGTTTTTTCTACCAAAATGCATTACCGCACATGTTTCTTTGTTCACTTTAGACGGATTCGGAACGAGTATTGGCAGAAAGTTATTTTTAGTTAGGGCATCACGATTAGCACAAGTTTCGAGGGACGAAAGGCCAAAGGAATTTTCTGTACTTTCATCTCTTATCTTTGTTATCTTTATTTCGCTGCTAGGAAGATCATCTGCCAGATGTCTGCCTATTTGGCCAACTTGTCAATGTTCCTCTGAAGGTGCTCAGCGCCTTCATCACAATTCACTATTCTCCCTAGCTTTGTAGCATCTGCTAATGTAGGGATTTTGCCCTCAACACCCACTTCTGAATCATGTATATAGATCAGAAAAAAAGGAAGGACCCCAACAATGAGCCCTGGGGAACACTACATTCAACTCATCGCCAGTCTTAAAGTCCCATTAAATGTCTACCCTTTGCTTCCTATCACTTAGCCAACGTCTAATCCATGCTGCCATGGACCCATCAGTCAGAAACATTTTTAAGTTTCTCACCAATCTGTGTGGTGGCACTGTATCAAATGCTTTCCGAAAGTCCAAATATACCTTCATCCATTATCGATGCCACCTCGGCAAAGAACTCAATTAAATTTGTCTGACACGACCTTCGCTTGACAAAGCCTTGCTGACTGTCTTAATTTATTTATCTCAAAGTATATACTTGTTTCATCCCACATTATTGCCTCCATGAGTTTAGTTTCTGTTTCTTTGATCAGTTTATTGATGTTGATTTACGTTCTGCGTCTTTGGTTATTTTTTAATGATGCTTTAGAGTCTGTGTGTTGGCCAGTTTATTAGTTCAACTTTAGTATCTGTGTGGTTTGCCAGTTTCTTAATGCTACATTGCTTGATGAGTGTTTGGTCAGTTTTTCACTGTGAGGTTCGTTGTTTTGTAATCAGACAGTTTGTTACTGCTGCTTCAGTTTGTTTGTGATTGGTCAGTCTATTAATGCCGATTACGTTTCTGTGTGTTTGGCCAGTTTACTAATGCTGCTTTAGTTAAATTGTGTTTGGTTAGTTTAATAATGCTGGTTTAGATTCGGTATGTTTGTTGAGTTTATTAATGCTAGTTTAGTTGTTATGTGTCTCGTCAATTTATTAATACTGCTTTGGGTTCTGTCTATTTGATCATTTTATTAATGTTGCTTTTGTGCCTGTGTTAGTTGTGTTTATTCATGCTGTTTCAGTTGCTGAGTGTTTCGTCAGTATATTAATGGTGCTTGAGTTGCAGAGTGTTTGCAAAGTACAATCATGTTGCTTTAGCTGATGTGTGTTTGTTCAGTGTATCAATGCTGCTAATTCCTGTGTGTTTGGTCCATTTATTAATGCAGCTTTAGATTATATTTGTTTCGTCAATTGACTAATGCTGCTTTAGTGTCTGTGTGTTTGGTCAGTGTTTTTCTGCTGCCTTTGTTCTGTCTGTTTGGTCAGATTATTAGTCCTGCATTTCTTTCTGTGTCGATTGTCAGTTTATTAATGCTTTCTCAGTTGGTGTGCGAATGCTCAGTTTACTGATGCTGGTTATTTCCTGTGGGTTTTATTCGTTTACTAATGCGGTTTAGTTGCTGTGCGTTAAGTCACTTTGTTAATGCAGCTTTAGTCGATGTCTGATCTGTTTATTAATGCTGCTTTAGTTTCCGTGTCCTTGTTCTTCTTAATAACACTGTTTCAGTTTCTGTGTGATTGGTCAGCCTATTTCGACTGGATTAGTTCATGTGTGTTGGATCAGCTTATTTATGCAGTTTTGCTCCTGTGTGTTTGACCAGTTTATTAACGCTCGCTTTGCTTCTGTGTGTTTGGCCACTTTAGTCATGCTGGTTTTGTTGCTGTGTGTTTGGTCAGTTTGATAATGCTGCTTTAGTTTCTATCTGCTTGGTCGGTTTATTAATAATGCTTAATTTATGTGTGTTTGGTCAGAGTATTAATGAAACTTCAGTGTCAGTGTACTTGGTTAGTTTATCAATGCTGCTTTAGTTCCTGTGTGTTTGGTCATTGTATTAATAGCGCTTTATTGGCTGTGCGTTTGGTCAGTTAATTAATGTTGCTTCAGCTGTTGTTGTTTTTTTGTTCAGTTTGATAACACTTCCTATTTTCTGTGTATTTGTTCAGTTAATTAATGCTGGTTAATTCCTTTGTGTTGGTCAGATTATTAATGCTGCTTCAGTATCTGAGTGTTTTATCAATTTATGAATGCAGCTTTTTTTCTGTGTAGCTGATCAGGTTATTAATGCTAATTTAGTGTCAGTGTTAGGTCAGTTTTACAATGCTCTTTTAGTTGCTGTGTATTTAGTCAGTTTAGTAATGCTGCTTTGGAAGCGGTCTGTTTGGTCAGTTTATTAACCTTCAGTGTGTTTGTCAGCGTATTAATGTCAGTGTGTTTGTGAAGTTTATTAATGTTGGGTCGTTTCTCTGTGATTGGTAACTTTATAAATGGTCCTCGACTTGCTGTGTAGACGTTCTGTTAGGTTATTTTCTTTTAATCATAATATGCTGTCTGTATATTTGATGAGTTTGTTCATGCTGCGTTCGTACTGTGTAATCGGTCAATTTATTAATGCTCCTTTAGTTTCTGCCGATTGGCCAGTTTATCAATGCTGTTTCAGTTGCTTTGTGATTGGTTAATTAACGAAGCTGGTTAAGTTTCTGTGTGTTTGAACAGTTTATTCGTGCTCTTTTAGTTGCTGAGCATAAGGACAGTTTATGAATGCTGGCTTAGTTGTGTGTTTAGTCAGTTTGTTATTGCTGATTTACTTTCTGTATGTTTGGTCGGTATATCAATGCTGGTTTAGTTGTTCTACGTTTGGTCAGTTTGTTAAGCTGCTTTTGTTTATAAATGCTCCTTCACTTGCTGTGTGTTTGGATACTTTTTAAAATCCTGATATGCTTTCTGTCTATTTAATCGGTTTATTCATGCTGTGTTAGCACTGTGCATTTGGTCAGTTAATTAATGCTCCTTTAGTTGATGTTTGTTTGGTCAGTTGATTATTGCTGCTTTAGTTTCTGTGTATTTGGTCAGTGTCTTTCTGCAAACTTTGTTCTGTCTGTTTGGTCAGTTGACAAATTCTACATCAGTTTCTGATTCAGTTGTTGTCAGTCTATTAACACGGGTTAGTTCCTCTGGGTTTTATCATTTTATTAATGCTGTTTTGTTGTTCTGTGTTTTGTCAATTTATTAATGTATTTTCTGTGTGTTCGTTCAGTTTATCAATGCTTCATTAGCGTGCTTGTGTTAGGTCAGTTTATTAATGCTGTTAGTTGCTCTGTGCTTAGGCGGTTTATTAATATTGCTTTAGTTTCAGCATGTTTGCTAAGTTTATTAATGTTGGATCGTTTCTCTGAGAATGGTTACTTTATAAATGGTCCTCGACTTGCTGGGTAGGGTATTTCCTTTCAGAATAGTTTAGTTTCAGTGTGTTTGCTAAGTTTGTTAATGTTGGATAATTTATCTGTGTTTGGTCAGTTTATGAACGCTCCTATACTTGAGGTGTGTTTGAAAATTTGGGTAATTATCATATGCATTATGTGTGTTTGGTCAGTTTATTAATGTTGCTTTAGTTTCTGTGTGTTTGGTGAGTTTATCAATGCTGCTTTATTGTCTGTGTGTTGGGTTCTTTTATCGACATTGGCTTAGCGTCTGTGTATTTGGGCAGTGTATTAATGCTGTTTAGTTTCAGTCTGATCAGCTAATTAATTTTGGTTTAGTGTCTGTTTGTTTGCTCATTTTATTACTGCTGCTTTAGTTTCAGTGTTTAAACAGTGTATTAATTCTGGTACAGGTTATGTGTGTTTGTTCAGTTTATTATGCTGCATTAGTTTCCAATTGTCTGGTCAGTATATTAATGTTGGTATGGGTTCTGGGTGTTAGGTGTCATGGGAGTGTCCCTTTAAGAAAGGTTTTTGTCTTGTCACATGACTTCAGTGATACATAGATAGAACATAGAATATTACAGCGCTGTACAGGCCCTTCGGCCCTCGATGTTGCGCCGACCTGTGAAACCACTCTAAAGCCCGTCTACTTATCTTATCACTCTTATCGTCTATATGTCTATCCAATGACCATTTAAATGCCCTTAGTGTCGGCGGGTCCACTACTGTTGCAGGCAGGGCATTCCACGCCCTTACCACTCTCTTAGTAAAGAACCTACCTCTGACATCTGTCCTATATCTATCTCCCCTCAATGTAAAGCGATGTCCCCTAGTCCTAGACATCACAATCCGAGGAATTGGGCTCTCACTGTCCACCCTATCCAATCCTCTGATCATCTTGTATGCCTCAATTAAGTCACCTCTTAACCTTCTTCTCTCTAACGAAAACAGCCTCAAGTCCCTTAGCCTTTCCTCATAAGATCTTCCCTCCATACCAGGCAACATTCTGGTAAATCTCATCTGCACCCTTTCCAATGATTCCACATCCTTCCTATAATGTGGCGACCAGAATTGCACGCAATACTCCAAATGCGGCCGCACCAGAGTTTTGTACAGCTGCAACATGACCTCATGGCTCCGAAACTCAATACCTCTACCAATAAAAGCTAACACACCGTACGCCTTCTTAACAACCCTCTCAACCTGGGTGGCAATTTTCAGGGATCTATGTACATGGACACCGAGATCTCTCTGCTCATCCACACTGCCAAGAATCTTACCATGAGCCCAGTTTCTCTGTCTTCCTGTTATTCCTTCCAAAATGAATCATCTCACACTTTTCTGCATTGCACTCCATTTGCCACCTCTCAGCCCAGCGCTGCAGCTTATCTATGTCCCTCTGTAACTTTTAACATCCTTCCGCACTGTCCTCAACTCCACCGACTTTAGTGTCATCTGCAAATTTACTCACCGATCCTTCTACACCCTCCTCCAGGTCATTTATAAAAATGACAAACAGCAGTGGTCCCAAAACAGATCCTTGTGGTACACCACTCGTAACTGGACTCCAGTCTGAACATTTCCCATCAATCACCACCCTTTGTCTTCTTCCAGCTAGCCAATTTCTGATCCAAATTGCTAAATCACCCTGAATCCCATGGTCGGTATTTTCTGCAGGAGACTACCGTGAGGAACCTTATCAAACGCATGTCATTGTGTGGGTGGATTTGGGCTGCAGCTCTAAGTCTTACATTTGCTTTTGATTCTGGCTGCTGTGAACTCAGAGAACAGAGGTATTTGGCCTATCTCTTTATTATCATTCTAAAGAATTGTTCCAAGGAAGAAACCTATCGCTACCTGCTGCTTTAGTACAAAGTGTTTTTTTGGTTTATGGGATCTTGTTTCTGAATTGGAACAGTTGAAGCGAAATTCTATAAGGGTTATAAATAGATTACTGTAGCTGTGTGGGGTATTTAGGTTTTTAATTGTTGGAAATACTTGCTGTTTGTTTATAAATAAATTTTAACTCAATTCTTAGAATAAAGCTTGTTTTTTTAATGAAAAGTGCGTAAGAAGTGCTCTGAAGATGGCATAAGAGATGAGAAGGTGAAAGGAAGGTACTTATGCTCATCCTAGCCAAATTCAACAAAAAGTTACAAGTCAGTTGGACTCCATAATATGCTTTGGAGTTTTGGAATCCTGACCCATCACATACATCAGTTTATTAATGCTGCTTCCGTTTCTTTGTGTGTAGTCAGTGTAGTAATGTTGTTTTAGCTGCTGTGCATTGCGTCAGTTTATCAATCTTAGTTTAATTCTTGTCCGTTTGGTCAGTTTATTAATACTGCATGAGTTGCTGTGTGGTTGCAGTTTATTACGCTGTTTCAACTGTTGTGTAATTGGTCAGTTTATTACTGCTGGTTTAGTTTCTTTGTGTTTGATCAATTTATTCATGCTGCTTATTTGCTGTGTGTTTCATCAGCTTGTTCACGCTGCTTTTCTTTCTGTGTGTTTGGTCTGCATCGGTTTGTTTGTTCTGTCTCTTAATGCTTCGTTAGTTCCTGTGTATTTAATCAGTTTGTTCATGTAGCATTAGATTCTGTTTGTTTGTTCAGTTGATTAATGCTGCTTTACTTGCTTTGTGTTTGCTCAGTTTTTTAATGCTTCGTTAGTTGCTGTGTATTTGCACAGTTTCTTGATATTCCTTTGGGCTCTGTGTGTTTGCTCAGTATTTTCATGCTTCGCTACTTGCTGTATGTTTGGCCACTTTACTAATGCTGTTTTAGTTGCTGTGCGTATTGTTACTAATTGTGTTTCTCTTAATTTGGCTCTGAAGATGGCGGCCAATATGGTTGCCTTCCTTAATTCTAATTACTTTTGCTCTGGAGTCGCAAGGTATCTTGCGATACCGCCACAAGGTACAAAACCAAATACTGATCAAAGACTCGATACACCAGTTAGTAAGTTAAAACTCAATGCTCATTTATTTACACACACAGTTAAATATACTCATGCATAAAACTCTACAAACTAAAGTATCACTACTGTTAAAAGCCTATACTTAGCTTCAGGCGCCCACTCAGTCAGAGGAACAATGGCCGTTGTTTGGTTCTGAGGCTGCTGGGGTCGAATTGGTACGAAATAACAGCGAGGAGCGTCTGTCTCGTAGCGTGCGTTGACCTTGGACTTACTTGTTCTGATGGTGCTGTTGGGCAGGTCACTCCTTGGTGAGATCCGGGATTCTTCTTCTACCCAAAAGGGGCTTTGCGCGCTTTTGGGCGGGCCTTGAACTTAATTAGGCCGTTTCCCAGTCGTTCCTATCGATTTCCTCCAATAGAGGGGTAGGTGCCCTGATTGCTGGGCGTGTCCTAGGTGGCCGTTGGCCTGCCTTGTTCTGGCCTCCTCTGGCGCCGGGGTGTCTGTCATCGTATTATTAACTTAAATGTTACCTTTTTTGTTCCCGGGGATGGCTCATTAGTATGGAAATAATTTGCAGTATCGGTCTTGGCTGGGAGCTATGGCTCCAATCAATAGACAAACCTTGCACCTGCTTGCTTTTTTAGTATTGTCCATTTTCTCTGCCGTCTTTGCAAAGTGTCCATTTTGTAATCGGGAAGTGGCCATCCCAGATGGCTACACTCCCTCTTTGTGATCCTCAACGCGAAGCGTGAAGGTTCACATTATTGCATTGTCCATTCTCTGACCAAGCGGGACACCCATAAGCAGTTCATGGGCTCTGCACTGCCCTATCCTATGAAACGCAATTCTTTACCTAAAATCATTTTACTTACTTACATTAGTATAAAACTCTACAGGGCGCTATAACATTCAGGCATGCATTACAAAATTTAAAAAACTGGAACCTCTAACTATCCTCAATAAACTATCTTCACTCAAACAATCAAAAATAATTCTACAACATTTTAAATGTACAAAATATCAGCAACACAAGTTTCTCTGGCCTGGCAGTCAGTCACAGAGGTTTACATTTCTTCATTGAATAAAACACACATAAAGAGAAGTGGATGCACTTTAATTCATGTCAAGGGGTTCGGGGGTTTGGTGAAGTCCGAAAATAGGGGACCTAAACGTATACACCGGGGCGCGAGAGCGGTAGGCTCTCCTTCACCATTTCCTGATTCTAAGTGTCTGCACGACACTGCAAAGTGCCGCCAGTACTAAGAGGGCTTCTACTATGTAGGATAGTGAATACCAGGTGATAAACGTATCTCATCAGGTCGGGGTATCGTTAACTGTCTCGGACTTCTGCATATGGCAGGGGTTGGAATCATTCATGGCCTGTGTGGTAGGGGCCAGGGGGGGTAACGTCCGCGCGCAACTGATGGCATCCTGCTAAGATCCAGGTGAACATGAAGGTTGTCTTCATCTTTCCGTCCTGTTGCCTTCTTTTGTTTCTTCGTCTGGGGTTCCCGAGGTTCCGGGGTTCTATGGACACAAACATAATATCTGTTATTATCTTGCTTAAGATCTCGTATGTCTGTCTGTCTGTCCTTTGCTGCCAATTACCCATTATGATTGGTCACCAACTGTGACTCCCTCATTTTTTATTAAACCAAATATTTGGAACAAGACATCCGAGAAAAGTACTGACATAGTGCAAGCTGTCTCGCAGCCTGTGCGATCTACCATCCTGGTGCTTGAGGGTGGAAGTAGCATATGGAAGCAACCTCAGGGTCGCCAAAAACAAACAAAAGAATTTCGAACTGAAAGTGCCAAAATGGGGTGCGTATGGGCCGCGGCGGGTAAGAAATGGGTGGAACCCCCGGGTAGGACGGTGATCAGTGCAGTATCTGCTCTACCCGAGCGTAGCTGACCAGCGGGGGGTCCTCAGGCAGGGCGGGGACTAGTGCCGTTTCTCCACTGCCTGAGCGACCGGCAAGAACGGGTAAGAATGTGGTCGGCATGGGGGGTTGCCTCTCGTGATCGAATCAGGACAATAGCTATGAGTGGAGCCTGTCGACAAATTAGTTCCTCTGAATGGTTGTCTGGGGCCAAACTAGTTCCATTAACAGTCGTTGGGCGTCAAAAGTGGTGGTGGCGTGGGGCTATGAAAAACGTCCAAATTTACAAACAACACACATGTACATTAAACGAACAAACATACAACAAACATGGTGCCAGTTCCCTCAGAAAGGACACCGTGTCTCTCCATCGGTTCCTTTTTTTTTCATAATCTGGATACGTCATTGATCAGTAGCGAACAGGGTCGCAAAGGGATTTGTTTGGTTGGAGTCAGACTCTATGTCATCATCTTGTCCCGGCTGCCATACTCTTGACTGGAGTAGTTTGGCTAAAGCTGCTTGGGGTGAATTAGGGTCCATCTCATCATTCCGGATGAGCCTGAACGAATTGTCGCGGTGCCAGAATCGTGTGTCGAGGTTGGAGTTGTTAGGTTGTAATCCGTAATCGTCGGGTGGTGGGTCTGGGTCAGGGGCTTTGATATATGTGACTTCGAAGGGGTCACTTGAATCATGCACGGAATCGCTGGGAGTGGGGCCTGGTGCAGGGGTATAATCGTAACGTGGTGTGCTGTGGCTGTCGTCATTGCTGTCACTATCACTGTCGCTGTCGCTGCTGGTTGAAGGAAGGGAGAGGCGGAGTCATGCCTGTGGGGGTGGAGTTGAAGTTTCGTCTGAGGACGGGCTGGATTGGCTGGGGGAGGGTAGGAATACGTCATCTGTGGGCGGGGTGTGCTCGTATGCTGCTGCGAGCAAGATGTGGTGTGAATGATTGTTCTGCGAGCCATAAACCTTAAGCTGGTTGATATGAAACCACGCAGACTATCCATTGGGATATGTGATCTTGTATACCGAGGGGCTTCCTTTGTCCGAAATGGAGTACGGTCCGGAAAATGTGGGGTAAGGAATGAACTGGGGTTGTAGAGGGGAAGCATCACTTGCTGCCCTACTACAAACTCGGTGGCGTGTACCTTTTTGCCGAAACGAGCCTTGCTTTGTTTCCTACTGGTCCCAAGTCTCACAGCTGCTGCGAGTTGGGCTGCCTTTATGTTCTGTATTAACTGCTGTACAGCATTTTCATGCGTAAGGACGGTGACTGTGGGGCTGGCCAAATCCAGTCCTAATAAATACTCTGTCCCTTTCATGGGGCGTCCGGGCATGAGAGTGCGGGGGGGGGGGGGGGGGGGGCGGGGGGGTGTATCCTGTGGACGTGGATACCGTGCTTCTGAGAAACATTAAAGCAATTAAAGAATTGAATCCTCGGAGCTGTTGTTCTGTTGTACCAATTGCCTCAGAATGGCTTTCAGAGTCCTCTTCATCCTCTCTACAATGCCGTTTGATTGGGGGTGGTATGCTATGTGGAAATGTTGCCTAATTCCGAAAATTGTGAGGACGTTTTTCATGACTCGTCCTGTAAAATGGGAGCCGTGATCGGATTCAATACTGCGTGGGAGGCCCCATCTTGTAAAGATGTACTGTGTTAGTATTTTAGCTGTTGTCTTGACCGTATTTGTTCTTGATGGAAAAGTTTCCACACATGTTGTGAAGGTGTAGATGACCACCAACACATACTTAGAACCATTTCTGCAGGGGGATAGGGGTCCTATGGAGTCTATCTGTAAATTCGTCCAAGGGCCATTAAGGGGGCGGGTGTGACTAAGCTGAGCCTTTCTTGCATATCTGTCTGGGCACAATCAAGCAATTTTCTATGTAGTGAGTAACATTTGCTTTTAAATCAGGCCACCGGTAGAGAGGTCTGAGGTGGGCTAGGGTGGGTTCAATGCCTTGGTGTCCATGATTGTCATGGAACCGACAAATAATCTGGTTCCTGTCCTGGCTGAGAACTACATATATGCCTTCTTTTAAAATCACACCGTCCTGTGTGGTGATTGCATTTCTAAACTTGTAAAACGGGACTCGGAAGATTCCTGTTAAAACTTCCCTGAGTTTTTCATCTTCCATCCGTGCCTTTGCTCGATCCTGAATGTTGGTCCGTGAGAGCTGAACCGTGTGTACTGGGATGCTCACGGGGTGGAGGCGTGGGGGGTGGGGGGGGTCCAAAAGTAACCATGCCTGGAAACTGCCTTCGCTAGGGCGCCTGCTTTAACGTTACCGGGGGGGCAGGGGGGCGGAGGGGGTTAAATATTTCCTATTTGTGGCTGTCTCTAGGAAATGTCGGAGTAATGGTACTGAGGGTAGGAGCTTTCTATCTGCGGAAACGAATCCTCTAGTTTCCCACAGGGGTAGGAATTCAGTCAATCTATTACAGACATACAAACTGTCCGAATAGATGTCTGCTGTGGTCGGAAATGAGTCGGGGTGGTCTACAATGTAAGCTATGGGTGCCAGTTCTGCTGCCTGCGAGCCTCGGTGTCCTGGCAACTTTAATGAAATCTCATTCAGGGTGAGTCCCTGCGCATCATCTACATAAATGACACAACCGGTAATTCTCTTTCCGTTCAAAACTGTGGAGGAGTCATCCACTTCAATTTTCTGGGGTGCTGGGGTCTCTGGGGTGTATTACCTGGTTTTTAGGGAGTTGTCTTAGGTATAAATAGGCCTGTGTTGCGTATGGTGCTGATGATATCACATTCATGAGGGGTACCTGCATATTGCAAATTATCGGCTAGGAAGGTGTGGGTCTTGTTCTTTTGACTGGAATGTCCCGTCCCTGTAAAAGAAGGGTCCAACGAGCTGCACGGTTTTGGCTGACTGTGACATCTTTAAGTCGACCGTCTAATAATAGCGGTGTTGGGGTGTGTTCAGTGAGAACGGTGATCGGGTTGAGTCCTGTAATGTAGGCAAAGTACTCTATTGCCCAAAAAACTGCGAGCAGGTGCCTTTTGCAGGCAGAAAATCCTTTCTCGACAGGATCTAACACACGTGAGGCGTCTGCCACGGGGCGTAATTGACCATGGAGTTCCTGGAGGAGCACGACCGAAAGGGTTCGCTTGGTGCTTGCAACTTTGATTGCGTACGGGGAAAGTGGTTCTGGGGCCTGTAATGCGGGGACTGTACTGAGGGCTCTTTTTAAAGCGTCCACAGCATCCGTGTGCTGTGGAAGACATCCCCAAGGTGCCTTTTTCTTAAGAAGGTCTGCTTTTGTGGCGAAACCGTCGATATGGCTTCTGCAGTAGCCAACCAATCCTAAATATGACCGGAGGGCTGAGACATTATGGGGAAGGGGCAATTTGACGATCGAGTCAATTCTCTTTTGTTCGATCTCGCGTTTACCATGTGTGATTACTATACCCAAGTAAATCACTTTTTCCTGCAAAATCTGGGCCTTCCTTGGGTTGACTTTACATCCAATTTCTTCCAGCAGTGCAAGGAGTTCGGCGAGAAGCGAAATATGCTCTCCCTTTGTGTCTGTCTGTAGTTGCAAGTCATCTACATACTTAACCAGACAATCGGGGCAGGAGAATTTTGCTAGTCCATTTGCCAGCTGTCGGTGGAAATGAAGGGGGAGTTGTGGAAGCCTTGTGGAAGGCACGTCCCCGATTATTGTTGTCCCTGGAATATAAAGGCGAATTTGTACTGGCACGCTTTATCCAATGGAATGGACCAAAAGCCGTTGCTAATGTCCAAAACCGAAAAAAATATTGACTGGGGTCCCTGTTGGAGCATGGTCTCGGGACTCGTGGCTTCGGTGGGGGCTGCTACTGGGGTTACTTTGTTCAGTTCCCGGTAATCAATGGTCAGTCGCCATGATCCATCGGGCTTCCTGACGGGCCAAATCGGTGCGTTGTTTATGGAGACTACTGATCTGGCTACGCCTTGATCCAGCAAACTCTCAATTACTTTTGAGATTTCTTTCTCTGCCTCTTGGGGAAAACCATACTGCTTTTGGATTCTGGGTCGGGACCTGTAATAGTCACCAAGCCATCTATTTTGCCACAGTCGTGCTTGTGCTGTGAAATGCTGCTTTGTGTTGCTGCAGGACTTCCCTAACCTTCCTGTTAGGGAATGGCTCGAGGGATTAACCAGAAGTCTCCTACTGAGCTAATCCTGTTTTCATAGTCTCCAACTGTGAGCGTGGCGAGGGCTTGTGCTGGCTTTGCCATTCTCCAAACACATTTATTAACTGGATCAAAAGGGAGTTTGTGGGGGCTCATAAAATCGATTCCTAGGACGTGTTCCTAGATCGACCAAATCTACGGGGTGTTTAGTTGTAATGTTCCCTATTTGTATCGCTACAGGGGCTGTGATGCGTCCTTGTTGTAAATGACCACTAAAGCCGCTGAGTGTGATGGTGCCTGTTGTGGGCCACGTGTCTCGCTGAAACATCATGGAGGAATTGAGTGTGGTGTGGGACCCTCCTGTGTCCCAAAGAAATTCTACGAGGTGCCCCCGGGCTTTGCCTGCTCCGACCGGTCCACCCGACTTGCCCCAAAGGGTGTCGCAGACCCAAGTTGGGGAGCCTGTACACCGGCAGTCGGTGCCGATCATGTCTATGTTCTCTGAATGGTCGCTAACGCTAAGGATTGGCTTTGCCCTATTCTTATTTAGGGTGCCTGTCTATTGGTTTCTCTGGTGCCTTTGGGGAGCGTTGCACTCTCGTGCAAAGTTTCCTAATTGTCCACAGTTGTAACATTCCTGGGGTTCTGGCTTGTGGTGGGCTGTTCCTGCGCCCATTTACCCATGCAGGGTTCTGGTGCGATTTTAATGGATTCGTAACTGCCTGCTCTTCCTCGGGTTTTGCAAATGCGGTTTAGCCTTGGACGCATAGTTCCCAAGCACGGGACAATCTCTTCAAAACCCATTTCTCGTTGTGGGCCACGGCTCAGGGGTTGTAATTTGTGCAAGCTCTCTATCCTGCGTCTATCGCATGAGAGGCCAGGATTCGAGTCCATTTGGCCATGTTATCTGGGGACAAATGGGCGCGGTCTAAATCTCCGAAAACTGCTGTGAAATGTATCCACAAGCGTCCAGCAAACGCTGTGGGGTGCTCTGTCTTCTTTTGCCTCCACTTGTTTAGGCCTTCTACGGGGTCTCCACTGTTCCAGCCGATCGCATCTGGGATCGCTGTGTGTTTCTCATGGAGTGTGCCTCCTTCTACATTCTGTTGGTCGGGAAGGGCTGCCACGACTGAAGGGTCGAGGCTGAAAACTGTGAGTTTCACTTGCTCCTTTTCGTCCAGGCCGTACATGTTAGCCTGCTGTTTAACTCGAGCAAAAAACTGGTGGTGGTCTGATGTGGAAGGAACGGTGTAATTTTTTCACACGCGTCCCAGAATTGGGTCACGGTTAACGGGTTGTATACAGGAAATCTGCGTTTCCTTCTGCTGCGGCCCTGCGGTGTGTGGTTACAGGGTTCATGGGGTGTGTTCTGCCTGTGTAGTCGGGGTTGGGGTGCTTTTCTCTTTTGGGGGTTTTCTTGCGTACATGTCCCATGTACGTAGCTGTGGGCAGTCTCATTTAACTCCTGCCAATCGGGGCCTGGTCTAATTGGGGTCCAAACGTATTTTGAAAACCATTCTATACAGAAAGCAGAGATTGCAATTCTGCAATTTGCTTCTAGCACTTTGCGTGATCTACTGAGCTCTGCCTTTGTTCCATCGTGGAAGTGTGGAGCGCTCATCTGGTTGCTTTCAAATCATTGCACTGTTTCTGGAATTTCTCTACCTGTTGCTCGGTTTCTTGTCTTACCAAGATCGCACGCTGCGTGTCCTGGTAGGCCTTATCATATTGGTCTGAAAACTACTCAAATGGGCGAGCAAGACTGGTGTGCCCACTTGGCATCATCCACGTCTCTGTCCCTCGCAGCGAATTGTTCTCTCAAATCTTTATTCTCTTTCTCAAACTCGCCCACATCTCTCTCACTATTTCTGTCTCTCTCCTCTATCTCTCTACGGAGCGTCCGAACGACCTCCTCTCACTATTTCTGTCTCTCTCCTCTATCTCTCTACGGAGCGTCCTAACAACCTCCTCTATGCCTCGCAATTGTGCCAAGCAGGACATGATTGCCGTCGGCTTGCGAGCTTTCCCTAAGCTCTTCTTGTGGATCTCTGACAGATTCTCCCACCAAGTACATCCTATACACCCGGGACCTGTTTCGTCATTCGTGCAGAATTCGATCCAATGGGGGCATCCTTTCCCTTTGAGGTACATTCTGATTTCCTCTTCCCATATGGGACACTGTCCTCCTCTACTGGTCGCTGCGACCTCGAATTCCTGGCTGTTCATAAGGCGTTCCATTGCCTTCATTGCCATTTTCTCTCTCTGGGTTCTCTACTGAATTTGGAACAGGGGGTGATAAAGTGGTGATGTAAACACGGGTACGGCTTACGCTAATTTCCGGCCTACAAAACTCCCGACAGTTTTATGCAACAAAATCTCTCAGGTTTACCTTATGTCCCTTTTGTACGCATGCATTAACACACTTCCGAATCTCGGAGAGTTGATCAGTATTGTTCTTACACTTGTGGTTTTTCTGTTTCTAATTGGATTCCAATTTAAATTTGGGTTCTCACGGAATGGTTAGGCCATTTCTAAGTCGAGTCCCGGCGGAGTCGCCATTAAATGTTGCTAATTGTGTTTCTCTTAATTTGGCTCTGAAGATGGCGGCCAATATGGTTGCCTTCCTTAATTCTAATTACTTTTGCTCTGGAGTTGCAAGGTATCTTGCGATACCGCCACAAGGTACAAAACCAAATACTGATCAAAGACTCGATACACAAGTTCGTAAGTTCAAACTCAATGCTCATTTAGTCACACACACAGTCAAATATACTCCTGCATAAAACTCTACAAACTAAACTATCACTACTGCTAAAAGCTTATACTTAGCTTTGGGCGCCCACTCAGTCAGAGGAACAATGGCCGTTGTTCGGTTCTGAGGCTGCTGGGGTCGAGTTGGTACAGAATTACAGCGAGGAGCGTCTGTCTCGTCACATGCGTTGACTTTGGACTTATTTGTTCTGATGTTGCTGTTGGGCATTTCTCTTCTTGGTGAGAGCCGGGGGCGCAAAAGAGCGATTCTCTCTTGGGGGATTCTTCTTATACCCAAAAGGGGCTTCGTGCGCTTTTGGGCGGGCCTTGAACTTGGTCCCAATTAATTAGGCCGTTTCCCAGTCGTTCCTATCGATTTCCTCCAATAGAGGGGTGGGTGCCCTGATTGCTGGGCGTGTCTTTGGTGGCGGTTGGCCTGCTTTGTTATGGTCTCCTCTGGCGCCGGGGTGTCTGTCTTGGTATTGTTTACTTAAATGTTACCTTTTTTGTTCCCGGGGATGTCTCAATTAGTATGGAAATGGTTTGCAGTATCGGTCTTGTCTGGGAGCTATGCCTCCAATCAAGAGACAAACCTTGCACCTGCTTGCTTTCTTAGTATTGTCCATTTTCCCTGCAATCTTTGCAAAGTGTCCATTTTGTAATCGGGAAGTGGCCATCCCAGATGGCTACAGTATGCTCAGTTTTCAATGCTGCCTTAGTGTCTCTGCATTTGGTCAGTTTGTTAATGCTCCTTTAGTTTCTGACAGCTTATTAATGCTACATTAGTTGCTGTGTGTTTGGTCATTTTATTATTGCGGGATCACCTGCAGTGAGCTTGTTCAGGTATTAATCCTGGGTTAGTTTCTGTGTGTTGGTCAGTATATTTATACTGCTTTAGTTGTTGCGTGTTTGATCTGTTTATGACTGCTTCATTAATTTCTGTGTATTCGGCCAGTTTATTTATACTATTTTAGTTGTTGTGTGTTTCTTAAATTTATTAATGCTGCTTTAGTGACTGTGTGTTTGGTCAGCTTGTTAATATCTCTTAGATTCTGCGAGTTTGATCAGTGTATGAAAGCGGGTTCCCTTGTGTGTTTGTTCAGTTTTTTAATGATGATATTTGTTCTGTTTCTTTGTCGACATCATTAATGTTGCTTTAGTGCCATATGGTTGGTCGGAAAATTAATACTGATTTAGTTGGTGTATGTTTGGCCAGTTTATTAATTCTGGTTTAGATTCGGTGTTTTGGATTAATATATTAATCCTGTTTCAGTTGCTGCCTGCTTCGTCAGTCTATTAATGCTGCTTTAGTTCTTTTGTGTTTGGCCGGTTTATTAATGTTGTTTTCTGGCTGTCCGTTTGTTCACTTATTAATGCTGGTTTATTTTCTGTTGGCTTGCTTAGTTTATTAATGCTGTTTTAGTTTATGTCTCCTTGATCATTTTATTGCTTCTGCTTGACTTGCTGTGTATTTGGTCAGTTTATTCGTGCTGTTTTTTTCTCTGTGTGTTTGGTCTGTTTATTAAAGCTTTTTCAGTGTATGTGTCTATGGTCAGTGTCCTCGTGCTGTTTTAGTTGCTTTGCGTTTGGTCAGTGTATTGAAGCCGGTTTAGTTTCATTGTCTTGGTCAGTTTATTAATATTGCATTATTTATGTGTGCTTGTACAATTTACTGGTTTAATTGATGGACGTCTGGTTAATTTATTAATACTCTTTTAGTTTCTGTTATTTGGTCAATTATTAGTTGCTCTCTATTAGTTGCTGTCTATTTTGACAGTTTATTCATGATGGTTTGTCTGGCTGTTTGATTGGTTTAGTAATACTGCTTTGCTTCCTATTGTTTTGTCCAGTTTATGTTTCCTTCCTTTGCTGCTGTGTGTTTGCTTAGCTTATTGATGCTGCTTTAGTTGCTGCCCTTTGGTTATTCTTATAGAACAGGTTTAGTTACGGTGTCAGTATGCTAATGCTGTTTTCTGTGCTGTGTTTGGACTGTATGTTAAAACAGGTTGATTTGTTCTGCCTTTGGTCAGTTCATTAGCGCTGATTTGATATCTGTGTATTAGGTCAGTTTATTAACGCTATTCTACTTGGGATGCGTTTCGTCAGTGTATTAATGCTTGTTCATTTGTTGTGTGTTTGGTCATTGGATTACTGCTGCTTTAGTTTATTTTTGTTTGGTCTGGTTATTAATGCTGTTTTCCTGGCTGTGCATTTGGTCAGTTTATCAATTATGCTTTCGTGTCTGTGTGTTTTGTCAGTTTAGTAATGCTGCTTTTTTTTATGTGGCTTTAGTGAGGATGGGGTGAGAGTGACTGCCCTTGATGTTAATGCATTATTTGAACGAGTATGACATCAAGGAGCTCTATCTAAACTGGACTCAATGGTAATCAGTGGAACAACTCTCTGCTGATTGTAATCATGCCTTGCACAAAGGAAGATGGTTGTGGTGGTTGGAGGTCAGTTATCCCAACTCGAGGAAATTACTGCAGGAGTTCCTCCAGGTAGTATAGTCGGCCGAACCATCTTTAGCTGCTTCATTAATGACCTCACTTCCATCATAGAAGTGGGGATGTTTGGGGATGATTGCAGAATATTCAGAACCATCCGCGACTGCTCAAATAATGAAGCAGTCCATGCCCAAATGCACCAAGACGTGGGCAATATCCGGGCTTCGGCTGACAAATGGAAAGTTACATTTGTGCCACACACGGTGCCATGAGATGACCATCTCCGACAAGAGAGGATCTAGCCATCGTCCCGTGATATTCAATTGCATTACCATCGCTGAATGCCCCACAGTTAACATTCTGGGGGTTAGCATTGATCAGAAATGGAACTGGACTAACCATTTTCATACTGTGGCTACAAGGGGAGGTCAAACGCGAGGAATGCCATGGAAAGTAACTCACCTCCTGAATCGCAAAGCATGTCCACCATCTACAAAGCCCAAGGCAAGAGTGCAATATAATGCTCTGAACTTGTATGGATGAATGCATCTTAAACAACACTCAAAAATCACGACAACATTCAGGCCAAAGCAGCCAGCTTTATTACTTCCCCTTCCATCGATTTTCAAATCTCTGAGTTGCAAATATATCGCCGTTCAATCTGTGTCGTTGGATCAACATCTTGCAATTCCCTCCATAAGAGGACAGTGGGTGTGTGTAAACCTCAAGGACTGCGGAGTTGC
Source organism: Scyliorhinus torazame (assembly GCF_047496885.1). Taxonomy (NCBI): domain Eukaryota; kingdom Metazoa; phylum Chordata; class Chondrichthyes; order Carcharhiniformes; family Scyliorhinidae; genus Scyliorhinus; species Scyliorhinus torazame. The sequence goes on along the minus strand of NC_092728.1, from coordinate 27,716,167 downwards.
AAGAAGGAAAATCACCACCATCTTCTGATGGGAAACAAGGGATGGGCAACAAATGCTGGCCTAACCAGCGACACCCACATCCCGTAAATGAGTAAAAAAAATGTTGCTCTCTATTTGGACGTATTATTAAAGCGGGTTCAGTTGCTCAATCTTTCGTCATTTTAAAATGCTGCTTTAGTCAGTGTCTGTTTGGTCAGTGTAATGCTTCTTTAGTTTCTGTGTGCTTGTTCAGTTTATTAATGCTGCTTAAGATGCTCGGTTTTAATTTTCACTTTATCACAGATCATAGAATTTACAGTGCAGAAGGAGGCCATTCCACCCACCGAGTCTGCACCAGCTCTTGGAAAGAGCACCCCACTTAAGCCCACACCTCCACCCTAGCCCCGTAACCCGGTAACCCCACCTAAGCCAAGGGCAATTTACATGGCCAATCAACCTAACCCTGCACATCTTTGGACTGTGGGAGGAAACTACAGCACCCAGAGGAAACCCACCCAGACACGGGGAAAACATGCAGACTCCGCACAGACAGTGGCCCAAGCCGGGAATCAAACCTGGGAAGTTGAGCTGTGAAACAACTGTGCTAACAATTATGCTACCGTGCTACGGTATCAATACGTGTTTTGTTGCTGTGTGTTTGGTCAGTGTAAAATGCTGCCTTGGGATTGTGTGTAAGGTCAGTTTGGCAATGCTGTTTTGTTGCTGCGTGTTTGGAGGGTGCATTCATTCTGTTTGAGGCTGCTGTGTGTTTGGTCAGTGTGTTAATGCTCATTTAATTTATGAGTATTTGCTCAGTTTACTGATGTCGTTTAAGTTGCGCGTTTGGTCAGTTTATTAATGCTGCTTTAGTTCAGTGTGTTTGGTAAGTTTATTAATGCAGCATTAGATCCTGTGTGTTTCATCAGTTTCTGAATTCTGCTTTAGTTTCTGTGTTGTTGGTCAGTTTACTAACGCTGTTTCAGTTTATGTGTGATTGGTCAGTTTAATAATGCTGCTTTAGATTCTGTGTGTTTGGACGTTTGTTAAAGCTGCGTTAGTATCTGTGCGTTTGGGCAGTTTATCAATATTGTTTCAGATGGGAACTCAGGGACACGTCCACTTACCCTGGTTCCTTCACGTGCAAGATGTGTGTCCAGCTGCAGCTCCTGTTAGAGCACTTGACAGCTCTGGAGCTGCGGATGGACTCACTTTGTAGTAATCTCCCTGCAAAACAGATATACCGCTTTGAATTCAGTTGAGGGAGTTGGCTCACCAGGGGAAGGCAGCAGCAGCTAGGTTCATGGCAGCGTGGCTGGCTCAGCTGCGCAAGAGGTCAGGAAGAAGAATGGTAGGGCTATAGTGATATGGCACTCGATCGTAAGGGGAATAGACAGGCTGTTCTGCGGACGCAATCGAGACTCCAGGATGGTATGTTGCCTCCCTGGTGCAAGGGTCAAGGATGTCTCAGAGCGGCTGCAGGGCATTCTCATTCAGGGGGGTGGGATCAGCCAGCTGTCGTGCAGCACATAGGCACCAAATTACCAATGATATAGGAAAAAAACGGGATGAGGCCCTACAAGCTGAATTCAGGCAGTTAGGAGTTTAACTAAAAAGTAGGACCTCAAAGGTTGTAGTCTCAGGATTGCTACCAGTGCCATGAGCTATTTATTCAGAGTAGGAATGTCATGATAGAAAGGATGAATGTGTGGCTCAGAGAGATGGTGCAAGAGGGAGGGATTCAAATTACTGCGATATTGGAACCGGTTCTGTGGGAGGTGGAACCAGTTCAAACCGGACGATCTGCACCTGGGCAGGACTGGAACTGCTGTCCTCAGAGTGGGAGGGGTGGGGGGGGCGGGGGGGGGGGGTTGCTCGTGATGTTGGGGAGGTTTTAAACTAATGTGGTAGGGGGATGGGAACTGAGGGAAGTAAAACGGGGCCAGAAACAAAAAGCTGTGAGGGGGAAAGTGTAATGCAGAGAAGTCATAGTCAGAAATCAAAAAGGGCCACAGTACAGGGAACAGTGACTGAGGGGAGTGTGAAAATGGAAGTGGCCAAAGCAGGATTGAGGGTGCTGTACCTAAATGTGCGCTGTATGCGGAACAAGGTAAATGAGCATGTTGCGCACATTAAAATTGGCCGGTACGATATTTTGGGCACCACAGAGACGTGCCTGCAAGGGGATCAATTCGAGGATCTAAATATACAAGGATATATGTCCTATCGAGAGGACAGGCAGATGGGAAAAGGGGGCGGGGTGCATTGTTAGTAAGGAACCAAGTTAAATCGGTAGCAAGGAGCGATATAGGATCATAAGGCATAGAATCTCCGTGGGACGAGTTGAGGAATCGCAAAGGTAAAAAGACCCTGATGGGAATTATGTTTAGTAGTAACGATGTTGAGCAGAAATTAAATCAGGAGCATGTAAAAAAGGCAACATTACAGTAATCATGGGGGACTTCAATATGCAGGTGGACTGGGAAAATCAGGTTGATAGTGGATCCCAAGAAAACGAAATCGTGGAATGTCAAAGAGATGTTTTTTTCGAGCAGCTTGTGACAGAGCCTACTGGGGAACAGGCAATTCTGGGTTTGGTGATGTGTAATGAGGCAGACTTCATTAGGCAACTTAAGGTGAAGGAACCCTTAGGGAGCAGTGGAGCAGGACGATGTCGATCTCGAAATCAATGAGTGGGTCTGTAATATAATTGAGGAAATTAGGTTTGGATGGGAGATCAGCGGTTTTAGCAAACTTAAAGCATGTGTCCCCGGCATCTGTGGGAGGTAAGAGAAGTGATTCCGGAATATCTGATGATAATTCTTAAATCCTCTCTGGCCACAGGAGAATGGCCAGAGAACTGGACCAGATTTAATCATTCAACAGGGGACGTGGGGATAAATGGTATAACCAGTGAATCTAAAAACAGTGATAGGATTATTAGAATTATTGAAAAATCTTCTGAGGGACAGATTGACATTCCACTTTGAAAGACAAAATTTAATCCCGGCTGATCAGCCACCGTTTGTTAGGAGGAGCACGTGTCTAACACAATTGATTGAATGTTTTGGGGAGGTGATTAGGTGTGTTGATAATGGAAGTGCAATTCATGTAATCTACATTGATTTTAGTAATGTATTTCTCAAGTTCCGCATCTTACACTCCGCTGGTTCATTTACAATAATAATTAGAAAGACAGTCTTGACTTCAATACTCCATATTGAATACTTTTGAGTGTATTGAGTATTTCATTCTCAAACAAGAACAATGCAAACTTAATACATTGGTGCACTTTATCAAATAATAAGTGAAATCTAGTTTAAAAAAAAGAACCTAAAACCTTAATGAATATAGATATATACTATATATTTGGAAGCAAAACCCTTTACCATGTCGCGTTTTTCTCACACACATATCGTGTCCGGATGGGAAAAAAGTCCTCTTTAACTTTTGCGATAACCTCTCGAGCTAGCTGCTCTTTTTGTGAAACAGTCAGATAATTGTTAACTGCTACCGATTCTTGATTTTGTGAATCCCCCTATTCTCCAGCATTTTTGTAATGGTCGATATGTCATCTATCGTCTCTTTTCATCGATGCATTTCATAGAAAATTTCCTACCTTACACGGTATGGAAACTGGCCCAGAATACTCGTCCCAATTAAAATGTAGTCCCGATTCTGTATTTTAAAGAAAAAGATGACTTATCGAAGGCAACATTTTCCTTTCTCTCGCAGGAGACAATCTGTCGTGCTGTGTCTCGGTGTGACCTTTTTGCGGTGGACTGTGATGTTCGTTCGAGGGCGCTTTTCCACTGATGTGGACGACTTTTGGAGGTCCGGTGGAAATGGGGAGGTGGAGCGGTGGGGGAAGAGCAAGTTTTGGTTTGGATGCTGGTGGTTCCGTTACGTTATTGTTTATTGGTTTCTGCCATAAGCTTTGTCTGTATCTTGTTTTGTCTTTATTGCAGACTGGACTGTTATTAAACTGAAGCAAACTCAGCAATTCTCACCTGAACACGCCTCCTCCATGTATGGTTCAGACAAACATCAGTCTTTGTCTAATTGTGGGGAGGGGGTGTTGTGTGTAATAACCAGCTAGATGGATTATCCCAGGTCTGTCTCTCTCTCTCTCTCCCTTCCCACAAATTAAACTTCCCCATTAATGGGCATCAAAGGAAATCCCATTAGAAACTGATCATGCAGCCGTGGATAGAGAGGAAAAGACCAGCTTTGACTGTGGGTTCTTCATTTTACAGCTTGTTCATTCTGGACGACAGCAGCTCGACCTTATCCTGATTTTCTGATGTATTTTTCATAAACGTTCAGGTGAGGAGAGTCCAACTGTGTCGCGAGATTTTAATGATTAGAATTGGACTGGAAAGTGTGAGGTTTTAGTGAATAGAGCTGGACTGTACAATGTGAGGTTTTAGTGAATAGAGCTGGACTGTACAGGGAGAAGCTTTAGTGAATAGAGCTGGACTGTACAGTGTGAGGTTTTAGTGAATAGGGCTGGACTGTAGAGTCTGAGGTTTTAGTGAATAGGGCTGCACTGTACAGTGTGAGGTTTTAGTGAATGGAGCTGGACTGTACAGTGTGAGGCTTTAGTGAATAGAACTGGGTGGATAGTGTGAGGTTTAAGTGAATAGAGCTGGACTGTACAGTGTGACGTTTTAGTGAATAGAGCTGGGCTGTCCAGTGTGACGTTTTAGTGAATAGTGCTGCAATGCACAGTGTGCGTTTTCCGTGAGGAAACTTCGAGTGCCAGGAGTAAAATTTCAGTGAGGTGACTAGGAGCGTTCGGAATGAGTTTTCATTGAGGATAGGAGGTCTGTCAAAGATAAACCTTCAGACACGTGACGATACATCAATTAAATTATTGGCTCATCAATTCTGCAGAGTGCCAATCTCCGGCGGTTTGCCAGAATCAGGCAGCGAGGCAAGCAATTCTGTTCCGGAAGGAGTGACAGGAGTCAGTCCAGTAGGAGGTGCTGGGTCTGGCAGGGGATGGGATTAGGAAGTGGTCGAAGCAGGATAGGAGTCAGGTCATCGGTCTTGGAGGTGGGGATTTGGGGGTGATCCTCATGTCAGTTGGGTGGAGCGGTGGAGACAAGCCTGGATTCCCTGCAGGGCGTTTGAAATGAGGAAGGCATGTGTGTTGGTTCCCTGAGGCGCCGTTTTTGTGCTTAGCGTCCCGTGTGATGAAGGGCTTGTATTTGTAAATAATTATCCTTGAGTTATAAGGTTTTCCCCCCTATCTCTTTCAGGGTGACCATCAAGTCAAAAGTAGTAAAACCATCAAAAGATGGCGATTTAAATTTGCTGGATGGCGCCCAACGCAGCGCAGTTGCCAGAGGCAGTTAGGCCTTCAGGCAATTGTCTGGTATCCCTGACGTGGGAACATCCGGGAGAGATCCCACTGCATCATAGGGGTACATGAAACTTTGCAGTACACATCGAAGTCCACGCTCCTGCCATGGTCACGAAGCATGACATGAAATGTCAGATAAACTGAATAGTTACTTTACATCAGTCTTCACGGTAGAAGACACCAATGGAATGCCAGTGCTCCAGGTGAATCAGGTGGCAGATGTGAGGGTAGTTACCATTACTAAGGAGAAGCTTCTGGGGAAACTGGAAGGTCTGAAGGTCGATGCATCACCTGGACTCGATGGACTACACCCCAGGGTTCTAAAAGTGTTAGCGGAGGAGATTATCTCAGCGGAGGCATTGGTGGTGATCTTTCAGGGATCACTGGAGGCAGGAAGGGTCCCAAAGGACTGGAAAGTGGCTAATGTAACACCGCTGTTTAAGTTGGGAGAGAGGCAGAAGACGGGATATTATAGGCCTGTTAGCCTGACTTCAGTCATTGGTAAGATTTTAGAGTCCGTTATTAAATATGAAATTGCAGAGTACTTGGAAGTGCATGATAGTGCAGGCCTGAGTCAGCATGGCTTCGTCAAGCGGAGGTCATGTCTTACTAATCAAATTTGGTCTTTGAGGATGTAACAAGGAAGTTAGACAAAGGAGAACCAGTGGACGTAATTTATCAGGATTTCCAGAAGGCCTATGACCAGGTGCTGCGTAGGAGACTGTTAAATAAGTTAGTAGCCCATTGGTTTTAATGGTAAGATCCTGGCATGGATAGAGGATTGGCTGACTGGCAGAAGGCAGAGAGTGGGCATAAAGGGGCCTTTTTCAGCACGGCAGCCGGTGACTAGTGGTCTGCCTCAGGGGTCGGTTCTGGGACCACAGCTTTTCACAACATAAATTAATGACCTGGAAGAAGGAGCTGAAGGCACTGTTGTTCAGTTTGCAGATGATACAAAGATCTGTGGAGGGACAAGTAGTATTGAGGAAGCAGGCGGGCTGCAGAAAAACTTGGACAGGCTCGGAGAGTGGGCAAAGAAATTGCAGATGGAATGCAATGTGGAAAAGTGTGAGGTTATGCACTTTGGAGGTAGAAATTGAGGCATAGACTAGTTTCTATATGGGGAGGTACTTAGGAAATCAGAAGCACAAAGGTACTTGGGAGTCGTTGTTCACGATTTTCTTAAGTTCAACGTGCAGGTTCAGTCGGCATTTAGGAAGGCAAATGGAATGTTAGCATTCATGCCCAGAAGACTAGAATACAAGACCAGGGATGCACTTCTGTTACTATATAAGGCTCTTGTCAGACCCCATTTGGATTATTGTGAGCAGTTTTGGGCTCCGTATCTAAGGAAGGTTGTGCTGGCCTTGGAAAGGTTCCAGAGCAGGTTCACAAGAATGATCCCTGGAATGAAGAGCTTGTCGTATGAGGGAACGTTGAGGACTCTGGGTCTGTACTCGTCAGAGTTTAGAGGATGAGCGGAGATTTTATTGGAACTGACAGGATACTGCGAGGCCTGTATTGAGTGGGCGTGGAGAGGATGTTTCGACTTGTTGGAAAACATCGCAGCAGAGGACACAATCTCAGACTGAAGGTACGATGCTTTAAAACAGATGAGGAGCAATTTCTTCAACCACAGGGTGGTGAATCTGTGGAACCCTGCCGCAGAAGGCTGTGGGGGCCAATCACTGAATGTATTTAAGACAGAGACAGATAGGTTCTTCATTAATAAGGGGATCAGGGGTTATGGGGAGAAGGCGGGAGAATGGGGATGAGAAAAATATCAGCCATGATTGAGTGGCGGAGCAGGCTCGATGAGCCGAATGACCTTGTCATGCTCCTATGTCTTATGGTCTTATTATGACACTGGGCAGGGGAATGGATCACTGGAGCCGAACTTCGGTTGGCCAATAGCGGCAATGCATAGTGTCACTGGTTAATGTTATTGTCATTAATCTTAACGGGGAGGATAGGCATTGCTCTGCTCAGGAGGGAACTATGCCATTGGTCGTATTTTAAAGATGCATTGTCATTGTTCCAAGACTGTCCAGGGCGGTGGCAGCACTCTGGATGGACATAACAGCTGCCTGTCTCTCAGTGCAAAAATCGAATTGAACAGGACACTTTCCAACTCAGTTGATGTACTCCTTATTTCTTTCATCAGCTGTCAGTCAAAAATCGCACGTTATGAGTACACCATTGGGAATTACTTCGGGAGTCATGCTCATTTAAGGACATGTCACTCGTCGGTGGCGAATTGCTGATTGGTGACTGGCGCTCTCAGTGTTCGGACTCAACTCCCTCTTGGTCAGAAATAAAACACCGTTATTGGCGGAATCAGAGTAAAGTTCCGTGATTAGATAAGCCAAAGTCAGTGGGGAGAATTCATTGGTTGGATACTTAGTTTGTCAGTCACAATGCGGAGGTTCTTACTTGGCTGTGGTAGATGTTAGCGGGTGGCTCTCCCTGCCTGGTTAAAGTGACTTTCATTCAATTGATTTGCTTCTTCATTGAATTAATAATGAATGCAACCGGATATTTCACCGCGATTTTGATCTGTTCTCTGAACTTGGACTGAGTAACCACATAAATAAATGTGTTTGTGCAGCAATTTAAATTTTGTAGCATCAAACCGACTTTTTGTACAATATGTTCAGCTTCAGTGATGATAACTATTCCTGTAAATTTATAATAAAAGAATTCTAAAACGTGTACCGACCAGAGGAGCATAAAACTGCCAGATATGGCAAAGAGTAAAATTATCGACTTCCTTCTGCTCTCCATCTCTGGGTCCATGCGATTTTCCCCATTACTCTGAGCTCTCAGTCCCTTACGAACTCGACTAGTCACTAAAATGTGTCTGACTGTCAGAGCGTTGATCAACAAAACTAAACCAAACGGGAGCAATGGTGTTAAAACATGGTCAAACCAGGAAAATCCAACCCATGCGGGATGCATAAAATAGCTTGTCTTTGTGTAGCAGAGCCACGGAACATTGTTGATTATCACTCCTGGTTCCATTGTAAAGTACAAGGGAAGGTTTTGCAAAAAAATCAGTATGCTGGTTGTTGCGAGGACAACACACGCAGTTTTCCCTGTGCAGTATTTGATTTTTAACCTCTGGCAAAGAATTGCCACAAAGCGATCAAAGGTGAAAGCGACGGTAAACCACACAGAACAGTCTGTGGCTGCATACAGCAGGACAGATTTAAAACTGCACACAGGGGTGATGTAGAGGAAACTCACTGGTAAATAATAATAGGCGATCTTTGTCAGAATAAGATCAATGATGATGACCAGGAAATCCGCCATTGCCATGCCCACCAGGTAGCAGGTTGTGCAGGTAGAAAGGCCACACTTTCCCCGAGCGAGAATCACAGTTCCGAGCAAATTAACTGTCAGCAGGAGAAAGGACAGAAGACTGCAAATTACTGATCAAACATTATCTTTGTCTCAGGCGGCATGTGGCGCACTGGCTTGCACTGGGACTGTGGCGCTGAGAATGGAGAGGGCGGAAGCACAGTGGCAGACTGCTGCCTCTCAGCGACCAGTTCCCCGGTTCGATCCTGGCTCTGGGTCCCTGTCTGTGTGGAGTTTGCACATTTTCCCTGTGATTGTGTGGGTCTCACCACCACAACAAATATGTGCAGGGTGGGTGGATTGGCCACGCTAAATTGCTCCTTAATTGGAAAAATTAATTATTATTATTTGTTTTTAAAAAGAGAATGGAGAGTGAAAGAGGGAGAGAGAGGGAGGGAGAGAGAGAGGAAGAGAGAGCGAGAGAGAGAGACTGAGAAGTCCAGATGTGTTTGTTTTACGCCAGCTGTAGGAAAATATTGATTATTTCATATTTTACTGAGGTACATTCTCTCCTACTTGACTTCTTAAAGAGCAAATAATATGCACTGCCTGTTTTCCCAGCAGAGCCCACATCTCACACAAACAAGCGTTGCATGGAATGGCGATCGGTAATATAAGCACTCATCCCACAAAATCATTACAACCCACGTGCCATTGGACATTTCAGGGATTAGATTTTTATTGCATCTGAATGCCACTGCCATAATAATGGAATTCCCAATGATCGTCACCTTCAATCTGCATTCAGCTCACTCTCCACCTTAACAAACCATGCATTTTCAGTCCCTCCCCACACATATCCAAGAAATAGACTCTTGCCAAATTAGAAACATCCCCTGGCAGCATTCTTCTAAGAGTGGACACCGTACAAATGATGAACATCCCAATGTCTCAAATTTCAAAATAATAGTCTCTATCCAGTTTCGAACGCCAACAAAGTCCTGCAGTCATTTAAGGTTCATGGTGAAATTGGCATTCCTCGCGATTGGGCAGGCATTAGACAGAAAGCCTAGGAAAACCAAGGGATTGTTAACACAGGGAGAATGGAATATGGCAGTAGGATTACAAGGAATATAAGAGTGAATTGCACCGGGTTATGTCAGCATGCAAAGAGACACCTTTGAGTTATTCCCTCTCATTATTTGCGCATTCGAATGTGTTTGTGAGATTGTTTCTTGAACTTCTGGAGTGCAGTAGGTGCATTGAGAAGGACGGTCAGCACTTTGATGCAGCAACAGCGATAGAGTGTTAAGTCAGTATGGTGTGTGCTTTGAAGGGGAAAATCTAGGCCGCTGTTGCCTTAGTGTCTACCACCTTTACAATACACCATCTCATTTGGTATACTAGCCCTTAATATTCACAAGTTAGCAGATATGCAGAATTAAATGATTGAATTAGATACGTTGAAACTCATAGATGTAATAACCGAATGATACAAAATTAATATAGTACTTAAAATATATGCGGATCGTGTGAACACTCTTGAGTTTGCAGAATTTTACGAGAGATGTCATTTTGAAACATATTGCGAACTTAATTGATTGAACGAACGTACATTCTAATTTGATGAACATATAAAATAACAAGAGAGGTCAAGGGTTTCAGGATGGTTGGTGGAACAGATGGGGGGCGATGAAGATAGCAAAAAGAGTAGAGGAGGATATATTTAGTGAGAAGTATGGTGACGTGAAAGGTAAGGTTAAGGGTAAATTGTTACACCCTAAAGTAGAAGGATTGAAATACGGAACGTAGGCAATGGAATGGACAATGTTTGCATGCAATGGAGGGAAATCTGGGATGAAGAATAGTGCCGAATTTGCAGTAGCACTGGTATGGAAGGAAGCATACACACAATCGGTGGAGACGATGTGATACTGGAACAGAATCAATGTAGGAAGTCGGGTGGGAAGGCGTAAAGCCAATGGAGCTTTAGTTGTCTGTGAGCTGGTAGACTAATTCTTTCAATTCAGATAGTTGACTGACACAAGGGGGAGGGAAGAACCAGAGATCGACTGTGTGAACAGGAAGTTTGGTTGAAATGGAAAGCAATGTTGATACTATATTCCAAATTAAAGCAAAAGATGGAAATGGCATTGACATCATGAAAATGCCGGAGGACGTTTGTCCAGTCATAAATAATACCGCAAAACGTAAGTAGTACCGGAATAAGGAATGGTTCACATATTCTGCAAACAGGCAGAATAGCTGGGCAGGGGTTAGATTAGTGGTATTGACGTTTGAGTAGTAATGCTGAGTGATGATCTAAGGACCCTATTCAAATCCAACCACTGCGGGTGGTGGATTTAAACTCAATAAAATATCTGGAATTGAATGTCTGATGATGACCACGGAAAGAGTGTCACACAAAATATCATCACGTTCCCAAACGCCATTTAGGAAGGAAATCTTCCATCCTAACCTGGTCTGGCCAACATCTGACTCCAGAGCAACAAAAGTGGTTGACCCTTAACTTGTCTGCGAAAACAGAAAAAAGAACGTAACTGTGTGGACCACGAGGAATCGACCCAGGTGCTGGAAATGACAAAGGCAAACTCAGCCCTATCGACGCTGCAAAGTCTTCCTTACTGGACGCTTGTGCCAACATTGGGACTGCTATCTCACAGGCTAGTCAACCTACAGCCTGGCATTGTCAAACTCACAGAACGATATCTTAAAGACAATGTCCCAGACACCACGATCACCATTCCTCGATATGTCCGCTTTCAGCGGAAAGGCAGCGCAACTGAGGTGGCAGCACAGTGGTATACAATCGGGACGTACTTTCCCTGGGAGTCAGAACTGTAAATCTGGGGAACAAACTCTCCGTTGGTTTGATTCCCACCTGTCGCAAAGAAAGATTTTTGTCATGGTTGGAGGTCAATTATCTCAGCTCCAGGCACCACTGCAATATGTTCTCAGAATAGTGTACGAAGCCCAACCGTATTCAACAGCTTCATCAATGGCCTCCCTGCCATCATACGTTCCGAAGAGGGGATGTTCGCAGATGATTGCACAATGTTCATAGAATCATGGAATCGCTACAGTGCAGGAGGAGGCAATTATTTCCAACGTGTCTGGACAGATCCTCCGAAAGTGCACCCAGCCACTGCCACTCCTCCGCCCTATCCCCGGAGCCCTGTAACACCACCTACCCATTTGGACACTAAAGGAAAATTTAGCTTGGCCAATACACCTATCCTACCCATGACTGGACTCTGCGTGGAAACCGGAGTATCCGGAGGGGACAGACGCAAACACGGCGAGAACCTGAAAACTCTTCTCAGCCAATCACCAATGCTGGAACGAGTCCTGGTCCCTGGCGCTCTGAGACCCGTGCTAACAGCTGTGCTATTGTGTTGGCCCTGTTTGTTTAGCACCATTCCGTATTATTCTTGACTCCTCAGATAAGGAAGCATTCCATGTCCAAATGCTGCAGGACCTGGCCAATGTCCAGGCTTGGGCTGACAAGTGGCAAGTTACATTTGCGCCACACAAGTGTAAGGCAATGACCATCTCCGAGAAGAGAAGATCTAACCATCTATTTGTGACATTGAATGACACTGAATCACCCACAATCAACATCCTGGGGGTAACTGTTCATCTGAAACTGAAAGGGACGAGCGACTGTGGCAACTAAAGCAAATCAAAAGCTAGGTATTATACGGCGACTATCTCACGTCTCGACCCCCAAAGTCTGTCCACGGTCTACAATGCACAGGTCAGCAGTATAATGGAGTACGCTCCAGCTGTTTGACTGAATGCAGATCCAACATCACTCAAGAAGCTCTGCAACATCCCGAACAAAGCAGCCCGCTTGATTTCCACCACTTCCACAAACATTGAAACCCTCCACCACCGACGAATAGTGGCAGCAGTGTGTACCATATTCACGATGCACTGCAGTAACTCACCAAGGTCCCTTAAGCAGCACCTTCAATACCCGCGACCACTACCATCAACAAGCACAAGAGCAGCAGATACCTGAGAACCCCACCAGCTGGTGGTTCCCCTCCAAGTCACTCACCATCCTAAATTGAAATTATATCGCCGCCCCTTCACTGTCGCTTGGGCAAAATCCTGGAACTCACTTGTTAAGAGCGTTTTGGGTGTACCACTCGTCGGGTTTTGCAGAGGTTCATGGAAGCAGCTCACCAGAAACCTCTGGAGTGCTACTAGGAATGGGAAATACATGCTGGCCTAACCAGCGAGACCCATACCCGTAAATGATTTTTTCGAAACCTGGCGCACATAGAAGACGATAAGTTGTGTTTGGAATATCCCAATGTGCATATGGCAGAAGTCCACCACTCCATTCTTCCCAAAGGGCGTCCTGAGTCATGGGTTATTTCTGAGGAAAGTAACCGAATCCTTTTAGAAAATCAAAGCTATTAACATATAGATTATACTCATCATATCGACAGTTTTTGATAGTGAGTCAAATAAACTATCGTATGACCTTGCTTTTTAGAATATGTGTCCCAATTTCGATTAACGTAAACCATATGGGGTCCTCACATAGTGAGTGGCCGATGGATGCAAGGTGCCTGGATAACGGCCTCAAGTTTAACAGGCAACATTAATTCCACTGTGACTATCAGGGAACCTGGCGTTCAAATAACTTCGCAGAAGAGAAGGGCAGGCTGACGATAGAGACAGATATAGAAATAAAATTATGGAACGGAGCTTGAGCTCAGAAGGAAGCATTCTGTCTTGGTGTTGGTGAGTGCAGGCAGAAGGAACCATTGGATGAGCATTGAGACGCTGACGAACGGAAACAGACCTCTCAGAGCAGGAAATAAAAAAGACAAATAACAGTGAAAAAATTAAAACGAAATACTTCCAGACCTCAAATATTTTTTCTTTAAACTCTGATTTGGACGCATTGAATTAATTAATATTTCAGCAGCAGAGTCATTAGCATCTATTTATTAATAATCATTAGAACATTATAAAATACCAGAAATACAGCATTCATTTAATGTTACTCCTGTGTTTGAAACAGAAACTAAAGTACGTGCAAGAATGCGTAGAATTAACGACAGACCAGTTTCCGCAGCATCAATGGTCAGAAACCGAATAGAATCAAAATATTACAGAAATAAATCTGGAAACACACAAAATGCAAAAGATGAATGTGCACAAATGGCAAATTCAAGGCCATTTCTGGTCGATTATATCGAATTATTTCAATAAACGTCAGAAATTAAAGATGATATTAGGATGATCGAGCACCTTATTTTCTCAAGACCTTTGTTATCGGATTCATGACAGATCTCATCACAAGTGGAGGTTAAGAGACTGCAGCAGAATGGAAAGCAAGTTTACAAAAAGAGGAAACAGGTCTTTGCAATTGAAATTATTTACTTAGATTGGTGGAAATTGGGAAGTGGTGTTCCACAAGGTTCAGCGCTGTAATTACTGCCCTTCACCAGAAACAGAAGCAATATGGAATCGGGAAGCAAAAAGATATTTTAAAAATTTATATATTAACCCAAATTGAGAGCACAGCGAATACAGATGAATAACTGAATAGCATACCTGAACCGGTTAGTAATCATTCACCGGCTTACTCAGCGGAAAGCAGAATGTTAAAATAATTTCAGGATTGCTGAGCTTCAGGCGCTGCATTTTGATTGGAACAATAGATTTCCCAAATACTTCTTAAAATTAAGTGTCTGAAAGCTGTCGGGCAATTTAGGCGTTCAGGGAAAGTGATTGACGAATGACTTAAAGAAGCAACTCGGGTTCAGAACACCATAAAAATCCATCAAATCGTTGGAGTTAATTTCTAAATGAAATAAATGAGAAAAAAAACTACAAAGAGAATTAGAATACTGTAAGAGTAATGGTGGATTGGTTAAATGTCGGAATATTTTAACTGTGTTTCTGTTCGAAGGGATTTCGAAATATTTCACTTTATATTTTCATTGTTAAAGCCGTCAAACAACGTCAAAACGCTTCCTGTTTTCAATCCGTTTCTATGGAAAAGCACCTATGCGGATCCATGCTTTAAACAAATTAACCCCGAATAAAAGGAGGACACATTGATCCAAAATAGAACCAACTGACTTCATGCTTGTCAATGGCCCACGTTCTGTGAAATTATACATTGACAGATACTCCCGGTAACACTGTGGTCAGGTTTTCCCGTCTGGTTAGTGATCTACGTGCATTGCATTTCTACACTGACAGATATTCCCAGTAATACAGGCTCACTAGAGTGAGGTATTCCACCCTGGTAATTGACACACAAACAACTCAATTCCACGTTGACACAGATTTCCATTAACTCATGCCCACTTGTTTCAGCTGTAACATTCTAATTCGTGACCCACAGTCAGCACTACACACATTGGCAGATATATCCGGTAACAGATGACCACTGACGGCTGCTCTTCGACTCCGGTCTGTCGTGTATATTGAGTGTGATTTTACTTGATACCCACCTAAAATGTTCTTCCGAAATCTTACCTTCAATGGGGGGCAATCAAACATCACAGGAAACTCCACCAAACACAATTACTTAATTTGTTCACCGAGTCTGTGAGTTACTAACAAACCTTTGGTACCCATTGTGGAAATATAAAAAGAAGGCAGAGAAATGTTCAGCCATTTGACTTAAGCAGTTTATACCATTATACCAAGAAGCAGGCCAACTGTCTGTATAAAGGTGACCCCGGCGTCAGCCTGAAACATATTCCGGAATTTCGTTTTAAATCAGAGAACCTGTCACACATAGCTTTACAGAACGTCTGATCTTATCGTCTCTTACCAGGAACACCAATAACAGCAAGGATTGGGTAGAATATTTTCTCCGCCATTTTTATTGTTTCATGCATTTTCGGTGTGGATTGATATGTCCCTTCGTACTGCTGGCAGAGTCTATGTCAAAAGCTCTAATGTTATATATTCAGAAATACTGTAATTTATATCCTGTGGAGGAACCTTAGGGATATTGAGATTGCAACATCGTTTAATTGTATTTTGTTCTGGGAAGAAACAGATGACGACATTGATTTCCATGGTAAAAAAAAATGTATATTTTTATTTTACTCTGCCACATTCCAAATGCTGGATGAGCCTCATCACATGAACTAACTAATAAAACACAAGTTATATTCACCTGGAAAAGACTCTGTACATTCACACACTTCCGGTCCTGTTGTAGAGTTCACATTGATTCAGAGATATCCTTCACTCGTCTCTGACGATTCTGTAGTTGAAGTTCAAATATCAACATTGGGGATTCTGTTTCTGTCGTTGTCTGTGGACATTCAGTTATGGTTTAAAGTGACTTGGGGTGACTCTTCATTGCAACATTCAGCAATTCAAATATCTGAAACAATTCCAATCCCCAGAAACATATAGAACGTCAGCATCGGAGAGCAATTCATACTTTAAAAATTTTAATCCAACAGAACACCTCATAAAAAACAGATCGTACATCAGATTAAATTAACGTTTCATCTGATAGTAGCAACAAACGATGAAGCTGTGACAACTGGTGTACACACTCCAAGTAAAATCAAGATGGCACGGTGCCTCACTTGTTAGTACTGCTGCCTCACTGCGCCAGGCACCCAAGTTCGATTCCAACTTCAGGTGACTGTCTTTGTGGAGTTTGCATTTTCTCACCGTGTCTGCGTGAATTTCCTCCGGTAGTCCGGTTCCATCGTACAGTCCAAATAGGTGCAGTGGAGGTGGATTCGCCATGCCAAATTGTCTTTAAGTGTCCAACGGTTAGGTAGGTTTACAGAGACAGGGAGGTGATAGGTTCTGTATGGGCTGGTCTTTCAAATGGTCGGTGTAGACTCGATTGGCCGAAAGGCTTCATTGTGTACTGTAGGGATTCTTATCATTCTAGAACAAAGAACAATCATCTATGATTCTAAGACGTCAACAGCTATATATCCTGCACTTGATACATATCCTTTACCTGATACCGATGCACCATTTGATACAGAGCCTCCACCTGATAGAGAAACGCAACCTGATACCTAGCCTGCAACCTTTAGAGATCCTGATTTGTTTTACAGGCTTTTCTCCAACAAAGCCTTCCAAAGGTAGTGAATCAAAAAACAGAGCAGAATCTGAAACGGGTCCAAACGTTTCAACCAATCGAGACCATCCAACAGGCACTGACTTCCAATCACTGCTCTTCAGCTGATACAGACACCGCAATGGATAGCAACCTTTCACCTGAGTCACGACTTCCAACCACCTGATATGGACCCTCAACCTGCTCGGGATCCTCCCAAAGATAGATACTCTGGAACCACAGAGCGTTATAGCTGATCCACGTACTCCTGGTGATCAAACCCTTAAAACAAGATGCGTCTCCCATTCAATAAAAACGCTGTAACCGATATCGAATTTCCCAAAATACAACTTATCAGCTGCTACAACCACCTCCCCCCAATGTGGACAAACAATTTAATTGACGCAGATGCTTTAACTGGCATATTAGCTGCCTCGTATACAGGTACAGACGCTCCAACGGATGTAGACCATCCAGGCCACACAAGATCTCCAACTTATACATTCTGACTAATTGATTCAGACAGACCAACACGTACATAACCTCCTGCCGGTCGAGAGCTTCAAAACGATACAGAGCCACCACGGTATCCAGATCCTCCAACGGATGCAGACGGTGTAATTCTTTCATCCTCTCCAATTTACATTAAAAAGTCTTACAACACCAGGTTAAAATCCAACAGGTTTGTTTCGGAGAACTGCTCTTTCCTCAGGTGAATGTACAGGTAGGTTCCAGAAACATTTATATTGGCAAAGTCAAAGATGCAAGCCGATACTTTGAATGCGAGCATTTGCAGGTAATTAAGTCTTTTCAGAGCCAGAGGGAGGGGTAACCCCAGGTTAAAGAGGTGTGAATTGTCCCAAGCCAGGGCAGTTGGTCGGATTCCGCAAGCACGGGCCAGGTGATGGGCTGTGAATGTAATGCAACATGAATCCAAGGTCCCGGTTGAGGCCGTACTCATGTGTGCGGAACTTGGCTGCAAGTTTCTGCTCGGTGATTATGTGTTTTGCGCGTCCTGAAGGCTGTCTGAGAGAACACTTAGCCAAAAATCAGAAGCTGAATACCCTTGACTGCTGAAATGTTCCCTGACTGGAAGGAAACATTCCTGCTTGGCGATTGTCGCGCGATGTCTATTCACCCGTTGTCGAAACGTCTGCATGGTCTCGCCACTGTACCATGATTCGGGACATCCTTTACTGTAGCATATAACAAAGAACAAAGAACAAAGAAAAGTACAGCACAGGAACAGGCCCTTCAGCCCTCCAAGCCCGTGCCGACCATGCTGTCCGACTAAACTACAATCGTCTACACTTCCTGGGTCCGTATCCCTCTATTCCCATCCTATTCATGTATTTGTCAAGATGCCCCTTAAATGTCACTATCGTTCCTGCTTCCACCACCTCTTCCGGCAGCGAATTCCAGGCACCCACTACCTTCTGTGTCAAAACTTGCCTCGTACATCTACTCTAAACCTTGCCCCTCGCACCTTAAACCTATGCCCCCTAGTAATTGACCCCTCTGTCCTGGGGAAAAGCCTCTGACGATCCACTCTGTATATGCCACTCATAATTTTATACACCTCTATCAGGTCGCCCCTCAAACTCCCTCGTTCCAGCGAGAACAAACCGAGTTTATTCAACCGCTCCTCATTGCTAATGCCCTCCATACCAGGCAACATCCTGATAAACCTCTTCTGCACGCTCTCGAACGCCTCTACGTCCTTCTGGTAGTATGGAGACCAGAATTGAACCCTATACTCCAAGTGTGGCCTAACTAAGGCTATATACAGCTGCAACATGACTTGCCAATTCTTATACTCAATGCCCCGGCCAATGAAGGCAAGCATGCCGTATGCCTTCTTGACTACCTTCTCCACCTGTGTTGCCCCTGTCACTGACCTGTGGACCTGTACACCTTGATCCCTCTGACTTTCAATACTCTTGAGGGTTCTACCATTCACTGTATATTCCCTACATGCATTAGGCCTTCGAAAATGCATTACCTCACATTTGTCCCGATTAAACTCCATCTGCCATCTCACCGCCCAAGTCTCCAAACTATCTCAATCCTGCTATATCCTCTGACAGGCCTCATCGCTTTCCACAATTGCACCAACCTTTGTGTCGTCTGCAAACTTACTAACCAGACCAGTTACATTTTCCTCCAAATCATTTATATATACTACAAACAGCAAAGGTCCCAGCACTGATCCCTGCGAATCATCACTAGTCACAGCCCTCCAATTAGGAAAGCACCCTTCCATTGCTACTCTCTGCCTTCTATGAACTAGCCAGTTCTGTATCCACCTTGCCAGCTCACCCCTGATCCCGTGTGACTTCACCTTTTGTACCAGTCTACCATGAGAGACCTTGTCAAAGGCCTTACTGAAGTCCATATAGACAACATTCATGACCCTACCTTCAGCAATCATCTTTGTGACCTCTTCGAAAAACTCTATCAAGTTAGTGAGACACGACCTCCGCTTCACAAAATCATGCTGCCTCTCACTAATGCGTCCATTTGCTTCCAATTGGGAGTAGATCCTGTCTCGAAGAATTCTCTCCAGTAATTTCCCTTCCATTGACGTAAGGCTCACCGGCCTGTAGTTCCCTGGATTATCCTTGCTACCCTTCTTAAACAAAGGAACAACATTGGCTATTCTCTAGTCCTCTGGGACGTCACCTGAAGACAGTGAGGTTCCAAAGATTTATGTCAAGGCCTCAGCAATTTCCTCTCTAGCCTCCTTCAGTATTCTGGGGTAGATCCCATCAGGCCCTGGGGACTTATCTACCTCAATATTTTTCAAGACGCCCGACACCTCGTCTTTATGGATCTCAATGTGACCCAGGCTATCTACACACCCTTCTCCAGACTCAACATCCACCAAGTCCTTCTCTTTGGTGAATACTGATGCAGAATATTCATTTAGTACCTCGCCCATTTCCTCTGGCTCCACTCATAGATTCCCTTGCCTGTCCTTCAGTGGGCCAACCCTTTCCCTGGCTAGCGTCTTGCTTTTCATGTACGTATAAAACGCCTTGGGGTTTTCCTTAATCCTATATGCCAATGACTTTTCGTGGCCCCTTCTAGCCCTCCTGATTCCTTGTTTAAGTTCCTTTCTACTTTCCTTATATTCCACACAGGCTTCGTCTGTTCCCAGCCCTCTAGCCCTGGCAAATGCCTCCTTTTTCTTTTTTACGAGGCCTACGATATCTCTCGTTATCCAAGGTTCCCGAAATTTGCCGTTTTTATCCTTCTTCCTCACAGGAAAATGCCGGTCCTGAATTCCTTTCAACTAACACCTGAAGGCCTCCCACATGTCAGATGTTGATTTACCCTCAAACACCCGCCCCCAATCTATGTTCTTCAGTTCCCGCCTAATGTTGTTATAATTAGCCTTCCCCCAACTTAGCACATTCACCCGAGGACCACTCTTATCTTTGTCCACCAGCACTTTAAATCTTACTGAATTGTGGTCACTGTTCCCGAAATGCTCCCCTACTGAAACTTCTACTACCTGGCCGGGCTCATTCCCCAATGCCAGGTCCAGTACGGCCCCTTCCCTAATTGGACTGTCTACATATTGTTTTAAGGAGCCCTCCTGGATTCTCCTTACCAACTCTGTCCCGTCTAAGCCTCTAGCACGAAGTGAGTCCCAGTCAATATTGGGGAAGTTGAAGTCTCCCATCACAACAACCCTGTTGTTTTTACTCTTTCCCAAAATCTGTCTATCTATCTGCTCCTCTATCTCCCGATGGCTGTTGGGAGGCCTTTAGTAAACCCCCAACTGCACCCCTCTTATTCCTGATCTCTACCTAAATAGCCTCACTGCCATATGAGGTGTCCTCCGGCAGTACAGCTGTGATATTCTCCCTAACCAGTAGTGCAACTCCGCCACCCCTTTTACATGCCACTCTATCCCGCCTGAAACATCTAAATCCTGGACCATTTAGCTGCCAATCCTATCTTTCCCTCAACCAGGTCTCTGTAATGGCAACAACATCATAGTTCCAAGTACTAATCCAAGCTCTAAGTTCACCTGTCTTACCCGTAATACTTCTTGCATCAAAACATATGCACTTCAGGCCACCAGACCAGCTGTGCACAGCAACATCTCCCTGCCTGCTCTGCCTCACAGCCATACTGGCCCTATTCCCTAGTTCTCCCTCAATGCTCCCTCAACTTTCTGCCTAGCTCCCTGAACTCCTGCTGCAGGACCTCACGCCCCTTCCTGCCGATGTCATTAGTAACAATATGTAAAACGACCTCTGCCTGTTTGCCCTCCCCCTTCAGGGTGCCCGCTACCCGTTTGGAGACATCCTGGACCCTGGAACCAGGGAGTCAACATACCATCCTTGAGTCTCTTTCACGTCCACAGAAGCGCCTATCTGTGCCCCTGACTATAGAGTCCCCTATGACTATTGCTCTTCTGCGTGTTGACCATCCCTTCTGAACATCAGAACTAGCCGTGGTGTCACTGCTCTGTCTGCTGCTGTGTTCCCTGATAGGCTATCCCCCCCGACAGTATCCAAAGCCTGTTCGAGAAGGGGACAACCACATGGGATTCCTGCACTGACTGCCTGCCCTTTCTGGTGGTGACCCATTTCTCTCCCTGCACTTTGGGTGTGACCACATTTATATAACTGCTATCTATGACGCTTTCCGCCACCTGCATGCGGTCTGTGAAGAGCTCCAGTTGGGTGCACTTTCTGCAGATGAAGACATCCGGGATGCTAGAAGCCTCCCGTACCTGCCGCATCTCACAGTCAGAGCTCTGTACCTCTCTAATTGACATTGCGTCAATTAATTAGTAAATTAAATTTAAAAGTTTTTTTAAGTTACTGTTAACTGTATGTTTCCTCGCACTAGATTTCTACTATAAATGTGAAAGCTAAATACTGAACTCTCCGATCTCTGGCTTAGACACCCCTCTTAATTATAATTAAGTAATACGTCATTATGTTTAATTAGTTTAACAATGCTTAATTTTTAAACTTTTTTGTAGCTTCCCACCAACCAATCAGGTCACAGCTTTACTGTGATGTCACTCCTGTCCCCCCCCCACCCCCCCACCCCCCACACCCCCCCACCCCCACCCCCCCCCCCCCCCCCCCCCCCACCCTCGTCCCCCCCACACACACACAATTTGAAAAGGTATTAAAAATAAATAAAAATCACTTACATTTCCAGGTTCTCAGATGCTCTCTGGTTCTCTCCCTGCAGATTAAAAGTTACAGACCAGGGACTTCCGGGTGCAGCGATGACCAGCTAAGTCGCACGTTTCGGCAGCTACCGGTGGAACGGACTTTTGGGCTCTTAATAGGAGCCCCAACGGCAATTTTAACGGCTAAAAACATTGTGCGGTAAACCAGAAGGGAATCCCCCCTGGACACGGATGGAAAAAGGAGAGGAAAGTGGCCGGATTGCGGTGGATCCTCTAGAGCAGCGGCCAGGAAGGCAGGCACAAAGCAAGATGGCGTCGGAAAGAGGCAGTTTCATCTGGGGCCCTGACCAACAAGAATTCCTGCGGCGTTGCGTGGAAGAACTTAAAAAGGAGATGAAGAAGGAGCTGTTGGCCCCGATATTACAGGCGATTGAGGGGCTAAACGAGGAGCAAAAGACCCAGGAACAGGAGCTTCGGGTCGTGAAGGCAAAGGCTGCTGAGAATGAGGACGACATACAGGGCCTGGTGGTGAAAACAGAGATGCACGAGGCACATCACAAAAGGTGTGTGGAGAGGCTGGAGGTGCTGGAGAATAATGAGAGGAGGAAGAATTTAAGGATTCTTGGTCTTCCCGAAGGTGCAGAAGGGGCGGACGTCGGGGCATATGTGAGCATGATGCTGCACTCGTTAATGGGATTGGAGGCCCCGACGGGTCCGCTGGAGGTGGAGGGAGCCTATCGAGTTATGGCGCGAAGACCGAGGGCTGGAGAAATTCCCCGAGCCATAGTGCTGAGATTTCTCCGATGTAAGGACAGAGAGATGGTCCTCAGATGGGCAAAGAAAACTCGGAGCAGTAGGTGGGAGAACGCGGTGATCCGCGTATATCAAGACTGGAGTGCGGAGGTGGTGAGAAGGAGGGCAAGCTTTAATAGGGCCAAGGCGGTGCTGCACAAAAGGAAGGTTAAATTTGGAATGCTGCAGCCGGCAACTGATAGACCAGGTCAGACTACGCAAAGGATGAGTGGGGCAGGTGTTTCCTTCGGGGCTAGACGCAAAAAACAGGGGGGTGGCTATACTAGTGGGGAAGCGGGTAATGTTTGAGGCAAAGACCATAGTGGGGGCAGATACGTGATGGTGAGTGGCAAATTGCAAGGGGAGGCGGTGGTCTTAGTGAACGTATATGCCCCGAACTGGGATGATGCCAACTTTATGAGGCGTATGTTAGGACGTATCCCGGACCTAGAGGTGGGGAAGTTGGTAATGGGTGGAGATTTTAATACGGTGCTGGACCCAGGGCTGGACAGATCGAGGTCCAGGACCAGAAGGAGTGCCGGCTGCAGCTAGGGTGCTTAAGGACTGTATGGAGCAGATGGGAGGAGTAGACCCCTGGAGATTTAGTAGACCTAGGAGTAAGGAGTTTTCGTTTTTCTCCTATGTCCACAAAGTTTATTCACGAATAGACTTTTTTGTTTTGGGAAGGGCACTGATCCCGAAGGTGACGGGGATGGAGTACACGGCTATAGCTATTTCGGATCACGCTCCACATTGGGTGGACCTGGAGATAGGGGAGGAAAAACAACAGCGTCCACCCTGGAGAATGGACATGGGATTATTGGCAGATGAGGGGGGGTGTTTAAGGGTGAGGGGGTGTATTAACAGGGACTTGGAACTTAATGATAATGGGGAGGTTCAGGTGGGAGTGGTCTGGGAGGCGCTGAAGGCAGTGGTTAGAGGGGAGCTGATATCTATTAGGGCACATAAAGGAAAGCAGGAGGGTAGGGAAAGGGAGTGGTTGTTGAAAGAACCTCTGAGGGTGGACAGACAATATGCGGAGGCACCGGAGGAGGGACTGTACAGGGAAAGGCAAAGGCTACATGTAAAATTTGACTTGTTGACTACGGGTAATGCAGAGGCACAATGGAGGAAGGCACAGGGTGTACAGTACGAATATGGGGAGAAGGCGAGCAGGTTGCTGGCCCACCAACTGAGGAAAAGGGGAGCAGCGAGGGAGATAGGAGGGGTGAGAGATGAGGAGGGAGAGATGGAGCGGGGAGCGGAGAGAGTGAATGGAGTGTTCAAGGCATTTTACAAAAGATTATATGAAGCTCAGCCCCCGGATGGGAAGGAGAGAATGATGTGCTTTCTGGATCAGCTGGAATTTCCTAAGGTGGAGGAGCAGGAGAGGGTGGGACTGGGAGCACAGATTGAGACGGAGGAAGTAGTGAAAGGGATTGGGAGCATGCAGGCGGGGAAGGCCCCGGGGCCAGACGGATTCCCAGTTGAATTCTATATGAAATATATGGATTTGCTGGCCCCGCTACTGATGAGAACCTTCAATGAGGCGAGGGAAAGGGGGCAGCTGCCCCCGACTATGTCGGAGGCAACGATATCCCTCCTCCTAAAGAAGGAAAAAGACCCACTGCAATGCGGGTCCTACAGGCCCATTTCCCTCCTGAATGTGGACACTAAGATTCTGGCCAAGGTAATGGCAACGAGGATAGAGGAGTGTGTCCCGGGGGTGGTTCATGAGGACCAAACTGGGTTTGTGATGGGGAGACAGCTGAATACAAATATACGGAGGCTGCTAGGGGTAATGATGATGCCCCCACCAGAGGGGGAAGCGGAGATAGTGGTGGCGATGGATGCCGAGAAAGCATTTGATAGAGTGGAGTGGGATTATTTGTGGGAGGTGCTGAGGAGATTTGGCTTTGGAGATGGGTATATCATATGGGTACAGTTGCTGTATAGAGCCCCGATGGCGAGCGTGGTCACGAATGGACGGGGGTCAGATTATTTTCGGCTCCATAGAGGGACGAGGCAGGGATGTCCTCTGTCCCCGTTATTGTTTGCACAGGCGATTGAACCCCTGGTCATAGCATTGAGGGGTTCCAGGAAGTGGAGGGGAGTACTCAGGGGGGGAGAAGAACACCGGGTATCCCTGTATGCGGATGATTTGTTGCTATATGTGGCGGACCCGGCGGAGGGGATGCCAGAGATAATGCGGATACTTGGGGAGTTTGGGGATTTTTCAGGGTATAAACTGAACGTGGGGAAAAGTGAGCTGTTTGTGGTGCATCCAGGGGAGCAGAGCAGAGAAATAAAGGATTTACCATTGAGGAAGGTAACAAGGGACTTCCGGTACTTGGGGATCCAGATAGCCAAGAATTGGGGTACATTACATAGGCTTCATTTAACGCGGTTGGTGGAACAGATGGAGGAGGACTTTAAGAGATGGGACATGGTGTCCCTGTCACTGGCATGTAGGGTGCAGGCGGTTAAAATGGTGGTCCTCCCGAGATTCCTTTTTATGTTTCAGTGCCTCCCGGTGGTGGTCACGAAGGCTTTTTTCAAAAGAATTGAGAAGAGTATTATGAGTTTTGTGTGGGCTGGGAAGACCCCGAGAGTGAGGAGGGGACTTTTGCAGCGTAGTAGGGACAGGGGGGGCTGGCACTACCGAGCCTAAGTGAGTGCTACTGGGCCGCCAATATTTCAATGGTGTGTAAGTGGATGGGAGAAGGGGAGGGAGCGGCGTGGAAGAGATTGGAGAGGGTGTCCTGCAGGGGGACTAGCCTACAAGCAATGGTGACGGCACCGTTGCCGTTCTCACTGAAGAAATACACCACAAGCTCGATCGTGGCGGCTACATTAAAAATTTGGGGGCAGTGGAGACGGCATAGGGGAAGAACGGGAGCCTCGGTGCGGTCCCCGATAAGAAATAACCATACGTTTGTTCCGGGGAGAATGGATGGGGGATTTGGAGCATGGCAAAGAGCTGGGGTAGTACAATTGAAAGATCTGTTCGTAGATGGGACGTTTGCGAGTCTGGGAGCGCTGACGGAAAAATATGCATTGCCCCAAGGGAATACATTTCGGTATATGCAACTGAGGGCTTTTGCGAGGCAACAGGTGAGGGAATTCCCGCAGCTCCCGACGCAGGAGGTGCAGGATAGAGTGATCTCAGAGACATGGGTGGGGGATGGTAAGGTGTCGGACATATATAGGGAAATGAGGGACGAGGGGGAGATCATGGTAGATGAGCTGAAAGGGAAATGGGAAGAAGAGCTGGGGGAGGAGATTGAGGAGGGGCTGTGGGCTGATGCCCTACGTAGGGTAAACTCATGGGTCCTCGTGTGCCAGGCTAAGCCTGATACAATTTAAGGTGTTACACAGGGCGCATATGACTGGAGCACGGCTTAGTAAATTTTTGGGAGTGGAGGATAGGTGTGCGAGATGCTCGAGAAGCCCAGCGAATCACACCCACATGTTCTGGTCATGCCCGGCACTACAGGGGTTCTGGGTGGGGGTGGCAAAGGTGCTTTCGAAGGTGGTTGGGGTCCAGGTCGAACCAAGCTGGGGGTTGGCTATATTTGGGATTGCAGGAGAGCCGAGAGTGCAGGAGGCGAGAGAGGCTGATGTTTTGGCCTTTGCGTCCCTAGTAGCCCGGCGCAAGATATTGTTATTGTGGAAGGAAGCCAAACCCCGGGTGTGGAGACCTCGATAAACGACATGGCAGGGTTTATAATTAGAACGGATTAAGTTCGTGTTAAGGGGTTCGGCTCAAGGGTTCACCAGGCGGTGGCAACCGTTCGTCGACTACCTCACAGAAAGATAGAGGGAATGGAAAAGAAGAAGACAACAGCAGCAACCCGGGGGGGGGGGGGGGGGGGGGGGGAGGGAAGGGAGGAATCGGACGGACTCTCAGGGAAGTTATTGTATATGTATAGGCATTTGTTATAGGTAATTGTATATTGGACTGTTGCATTGTATCTTTGGAGAGTATTTACTTTTGACAAGGCAGTTGCCATTTAGTTTTGTTTTGTTCTGTTTATATATTATTTATTTATTTTGCTTTATTGTTGTGTAAAAGAAACACTACGTATTGTTATGTTTGGCCAAAAAATCTTGAATAAAATACATATTTTTTAAAAGTTACAAGCCAGAAGAAAGAGGGAGAACAAAACAGTAGGGAAAAAGCGCCTCCTCCCACTCTGCACCGAATACCTCACTGCATCAAATTACCAAGTTCCAAATTCCCACTCTGGATGTGTCTAACTCCGGCTGTGTCTCCTTGACTTGCGCAAAGCTGAGGTAGACAATATTGACCGAGTCGCACGAGTATGTACCACGTACTTGGTGGGTGGTGTTCTTACGTGTGATGGTGGTACCCATGTCGATGACCTGGCACGTTTTTCAGAGATTGCCATGCCAGGGTTGTGTGGTATCGTGGTCGCTGTTCTGCAGGCTGGGCAGTTTGCTGCAAACAATGGTTTGTTTGAGTTTGCGCGGTTGTTTGAATGTTTAATGTTTTTAAGGTGGAAGCTGGAGAAGTGGAGCATGGTGAGGTTATCCGTGGGCTTGCGGTAAAGCGAAGTGCTGAGCTGACCGTCCTTGATGGAGACGAGTGTGTCCAAGAATGCAACCGATTTTAGAGAGTAGTCCATGGTGAGTCTGATGGTGGGATGGGACATTGATGTCATTGTGTAGTCCTTTCAGTAATTCTTCGCTGTGGATCCATCGGACAAAAATGTCATCAATGTATCTGGTGTATAACGTCGGTTGGAAGTCCTGTGCGGTGAGCAAGTCCTGTTCAAACTTATGCATGAAGATTTTGGCATTCTGAGGTGCGCATTTGGTCCCCATGGCTGTTCCGTGTGTCTGGATGAAGAACTTGTTGTCGAAGGTGAAGACGTTGTGGTACGGCCTCAACCGGGACCATGGATTCATATCACATTACATTCATCCTGCACCATCTGGCCTGGGCTTGCGAAATCCTACCAACTGAGACAATTCACACCTCTTTAACCTGGGGTTACCCCTATCACTGGATCTGTAAAGACTTAATTACATGTAAATGCTCGCATTCAAAGCATTGTCTTGCATCTTTGACTTTGTCTATATATATTTTTCTGGAACATACCTCTTCATTCACCTGAGGAAGGAGCAGCGCTCCGAAAGTTAGTGTTTGAAACAAACCTGTTGGACTTGTAAGAATGGTGTTGTAAGACTTCTTCCTGTGCTCACCCCAGTCCAATGCCGGCATCTCCACATAATAGTTTATTGTGAGGGAAAATTAGGGAGCTGCCGATTCTATTATAAAGAGCATTGGCGAAAGTACATGTGTGAATTGTATACACGAGTATGCGCATATTAGAAAATATGTAACTCCGTTAGCAGCTGTTCAGAAATGATATACTGGAAAATTATCAGGAATAGCCCGCTTGTCTTACGAGGTTCTCTGAAGCTACCAGATTGGACATCTGCCACATTCCGAGGAGAAAGAGCATGTCAGCTAAATTGGCTGTTGGTTTAACATAGACGAAACTCGTAATGAGCCATACATACCATAAACTAGAGTGCTCGAGTTAGCGAAGTCATAGTATGTGAACTCAAACGCCTGTACAAGAACATCCGGTTACCTTTTTGGGTATCTTCAGCATGCATAATTTCCAAGGCACCATGTGAAATTTGTTACAAGAATTACCCTGTGTTTTTGAAACATTTGGGCAATTTATTTACCAGCTCTAGTGCAGAAAGGTTTTAGGATCTCCGGAGTGGGTTTCAAAAGAGGGGAATGTACGTTTTAGACACGCAAAATAATCTATTTGGGTTATTGAGTAGCGCGAAAGGGATGCATCCCAGAGAAGAATATGTAACTGTCATAAAGCAAGAGCAAGATCCTAATGACACCACATAATTATAATCTTGAGGGGAATGATGAACTATTACAGTTGGTTTATTCGATATTTGGCGACCTTGCTCGCTCCTCTGCACTCCTTACTGAGAGAACACCAGAAGAGAATCTCCAAGGCAACTCACACAGAGGCTTTCAATAAGTTGAAGCAACTGCCTTAGTCAACAGGTCCACTGGCTAATTCCGACGCTAAAAAATAATTTGTTCCCACTGTGACACACGCCTTCACATAGAATTGAAGCCGTACTTTGATATCGAGCGACTGATGGAGCTGAAAGTTCACTCTTCGAGGATTCCCAATGCAGTCGAGAAGGTTACCGCAAATCGAAAAAGAAGGATTAGCAATTCTATAATAAGTGTATTGGAGGCATTCCACACTATTAACAGAGTATAAACAAAAGCTTTACTTATTTAAAGAAGATAAGATAATTCCAAGCATCGCCTCTGCTACGATAAAAGAATGGGCATTATTCTTCTCAGCATATGAATACACCTTGCACCACAGACCTGGAACGCAAATACCAAATGCTGATGCTTTCAGTCATCTCCCATTGCCTGAAAGTGCAACACCCCTCACCAGGACACTTGGAAATTATGATGCTTATGAACGTTTCAGAAACGCTCTGTGTAATCGCACAATAGAACTTGAAAGCAAAGGTACCCGATACAATCGAAAATCAAAAGAATGATATTTAATGCGGAGTACAATGATCCAGCTTCAGAGGCTGTGAAACCTTCCTTTACTCAAAACGATGAATTGAGCGTCGTGATGCTATAATCCTTTGTGGATCACAATTGTTTTTTTTTTAGCAAATCTGGCAGCTAAACGTTGTTGGAAGAATTACACCGTGCCCACCCGGACATATACAAGATTAAAATCTTGGCCAGCAATTCCGTGTCATGACCAGCATTGACGCCGATATAATGGACATGATTCAACGAGGTGACTTGTGTCTAGCACATCACAACATACACGCTGCTGTCTTACTGCCGCCCCGCAAAAGGCCAGGTTGAACGTGCGTAAAGTGCATTTTCACTATGTGGTTTCTTTCATGGGCTGAATGTTCATTTTGTTGGAGGACACGTACATTAGGTAGATGGACATGTGCCAGATGAATTCAACAGCCACATACAACGGTGGATCACTTTCGTCACTGTTTTTGAATCAATGGAATGACCGATGTTTTGGTTTCAGGTGATGGTATTGCTATCATCCGCATAAAGTTCCAGATATTCATGGCCTTCAATATCATTAGGCATATTGTGAAGGCATTCTGCCACCATTCTCTTACGGTAGTCTGAACGGCTCGTACAAGCTTTCAAATTTGGAAAGCAGTCACAAACGTCCACAGGTACGAGGTTTACTTGATCCTGAGGGGAAAATTAATCCCGGCAGTCGCTGACAAACAGGGATCGATCCCGACCCCGGGCCACTGAGCATGTGGAGTTTGCATATTCTCTCCCTGGCTGCGTGGATCTCACCGTCCCGCCCACAGCCCAGCTAGCAACCCCCAAAAATGTGCATGTAGATTAATTAACCACGCTAAAATGACCCTTATTTGGATAAACATAGGATGGGATATCAAAAAAGGTAAACGCAAATCAAGCGTGGCAAAAAGAAAGAAATGCAGAATGTAGGGCTCGTTGGTCTAGGGGTATGATTCTCGCTTTGGGTATCTCGGTTTCGATATTTACGAGAGGTCCTGGGTTCAAATCCCGGGCGATCCCTTTGGGCAGCACGGTAGCATTGTGGATAGCACAATTGCTTCACAGCTCCAGGGTCCCCGGTTCGATTCCGGCTTGGGTCACTGTCTGTGTGGAGTCTGCACATCCTCCCCGTGTGTGCGTGGGTTTCCTCCGGGTGCTCCGGTTTCCTCCCACAGTCCAAAGATGTGCAGGTTAGGCGGATTGGCCATGATTATAAGGGAATTGCCCTTAGTGTCCAAAATTGCCCTTAGGGTTGGGTGGGGTTACTGGGTTATGGGGATAGGGTGGAGGTGTGGACCTTGGGTAGGGTGCTCTTTCCAAGAGCCGGTGCAGACTCGATGGGCCGAATGGCCTCCTTCTGCACTGTAAATTCTAAAATCATGTAAGATCAAACAGTGCTTTCAAGCGGCACTCACTCCGCATTTACTCTATAATAACCTGCTCAGGGGCGCTCAGTTTACTTTCATAGGACATAGAACCTGGAAAAATACATCACTGAACAGGCCCTTCGGCCCACGATGTTGTGCCGAACCTTTGTCCTAGATTATCATAGAATTTACAGTGCAGAAGGACGCCAGTCGGCCCATCGAGTCTGCACCCGCTCTTGGAAAGAGCACACTACCCAAGGTCAACACCTCCATCCCATTCTCCAACCCAGCAACCCCACCCAACACTAAGGGCAACTTTGGACACTAAGGGCAATCTACCATGGCCAATCCACGCAACCTGCACATCCCCGGACATTGGGAGGAAACCGGAGCACCCGGAGGAAACCCACGCACACACGGAGAGGACGTGCAGACTCTGCACAGACAGCGACCTAAGCCAGAACCGAACCTGGGAACACGGAGCTGCGAAGCAACCATGCTATCCACAATGCTACCGTGCTGCCCTTAAGAACAAATTAATCTGCACTATATCATACTACCGTAATCCATGTACCTATCCAATAGCCGCTTGAAGGTCCCTCATGTTTCCAACTCAACTAATTCCACAGGCAGTGCATTCCATGCCCCCACTACTCTCTGGGTAAAGAACCTACCTCTGACATCCCCCTATATCTTCCACCATTCACCTTAAATTTATGTCCCCTTGTAATGTTTTGTTCCACCCGGGGACAAAGTCTCTGACTGTCTAAGCTTCACTCAGCTTCTGACCTCATTACAGCCTTGGTTTACGCATGAACGAAAGAGCTGGATACCAGAGATCAGAGTGACTGACCTTGTCATCAAGGCAGCCTTTGGGGATGGCGTCAGAGCCCTAGCTAAACTCTGCAATCATGACGTTTCAGAACAGGTTTCCGTTTTTAGTTTTCTCTGAGACAAACAGAAAATCAGCACTTTCAGAGAAAATATATTTCTCTATTTGAAGAATATTTTCATTTTGTTATATCAGTTGGGCAGTTGAGCATCCCTGGACAGTTCTTAGCTCCCTAAATGTGTTTCACACATTTGGTGAACGGAGCCCAGAATCTCGCGGTGCAATGCTTTTCTTCCCCAGTATCAACTTGCGCATTTTGTGTTTGTCCATCAGTATCCCTCCGAGAACTCCCTAAACACGCTTCTGCCTTTGCAGAGTCTATAGAATCCGATAATCCTCCTGCCCCCATCCCATTTCGGTAACCGATGCATTCACCAACACGCTCGCGTATTCCCCTATACCCGTCCACTTCCAGCAGCAACCCTAATTCTCTGAAACTGTTCTATGTGCTACAGATTTCCGTATTTCTGTACCGTAGCGACTCAAAGCTGTATCCTCTCCATTCCGGTCTGCTCGGTGTCTAGCAATCACTCTGCCCATCGTGTTGTTGTGAATACCGTTCTGCTTCCTCTCAGATTGTCAATGAGTTCTTACTGGAAGGAAATTTGTTCTCACTGCTGGCCCTGCCGTAAAAACAGACTGAAATGCCCGTAAAAAAACCAAAGCTTCTCGCTGGTCTCAATCTTTATAATCTTCAATCCTGCATTTATAGGAGTGAGACCCACGCAGTCGCATTTAAAATGTGCAAACTCCATACGGACAGTGACCCGGGGCCGGGACCGGGTTCCTCAGCGGTGCCTGCCACTGCGCAACCGTTACGCCCCTTCTTCAATGCGATTTTTGCTCCCTTAAGTGTCACTCATTAAATGTCGCTCTTGTGGATATGTCTCGCCATTTCTAAACCCACTCTCCTCGATAGACCCTCGCACTTTGCGGCACACATCGCTAGATGAGGCTTCGCTCTGCACAGCTGCACTTTCCTTGTTCAGGTGTCTCCCTTTACATCTCCACATAGTACTATTCCACATGGATCCGCTGTCATCGCCTGCTTAAAGCCCGTCCTGTCCCCGAATTCACATTCCTAGCATCCATTGTCTCGTGGCGTAAGCCCTATTCCTTTCAGCCCTAGCTCCCGATTAGGACCGAAACTCGGTCCAGGACGGTGCTAAACAAAACTCTCTGTAGCTCATATTTTAAATTAACAACGGAACTAGCTTCAGCCGTTCTTTGTGGGACTGGGCTCCAAACCTCTACCACAATTTGGTGAAAGACCGTCTTCCCATAGTCTCTCCTGAAAGGTACAGACCTAATTTTAGATTATGCCCCCAGATTTGGAATCTTCAACCAGTGGGAATAGTTTGTCGTTATCTCCCGTGGCTTTTCCTGTTAATATCTTGAATACTCCGATAAGATCAACCCTTACCATTCTAAATTCTAGTGAAAACATGTATAATTTGAATAATCTCTCCTCGTAACTCAGCCGGGCAATCCAGGTATCATCATTGTAAACCGACATGTACTCTCTCCACGGTAAAATATCATTCCTAAGGCCTGGTTCCCGGTACTCCAAGTGGTGTCTAACTCGGGTTTTGTATAGCCGCAGCATAACCCCTTTGTCTTTCTCTGAGAATCATCTCGATACCAAGTATCCATTCGCCTTTTGATTATTTTCTGCACTTAATCTTGGCTTTTTGAGGAGCTCTCCACCTGAAACGTCAAATCTTTTTGGACATCTAATCTCTTTCCTTTCTGAAAGTTCACTGCTCTATCATTCTCTGGTCCAAAATTGATACTTACATTTGCTTAAATTAAATCCCTTCTGCCACAATCTTGCCCATTCAACTAGCCTGTCAACATTTCCTTGCAATGTTATGCTGTTATCTGTGCTATCCACAATGCCACCTGACTTTGTAACATCCGAAAATTAGATATCTGACTTTCTATGGCAGTATACAAGTCATTAATTAGTAGTGTAAATAATTGAGGCATCAACACATATCCCTATGGTACATCACCCGTACCTGCTGACAATTCGAGTCAATACTCATTATCCTCATTGTCGCCTACCCGTCAACCAATTTCCTATGCAAGACAGTAATTTGCCCTCAACTCCGTGCGTTTCCACCGTGGTTAACAGGCTCTTGCGTTGGACTTTATCAGATGTCTTCTGGAAGTCCATGTAAACTGCATCCTTACACATTACCCTGTCCACTACGTTGTGCACGTCTTCAGAAAATGACCAAGATTAGTCAACGCATGACATTTCCTTCACGCATCCATGCTGGCACTCCCTTATCGACCAAATGTTTTAAGGTGTTCAGTTACTTCATCCCTGGTGATAAACCTCAGTGATGTACCCGCCACATTGTGTTACACCTTTCGTAAATGGGGAGACATGTGCAATTTCCCACTCAAAATGGACTACGCCTGAATCTGGAAACTCTGGAAGATTATAGTTAGGTCATCTATAATGTGCTCCTCTACAGTTTTAACAGCCGAAGATGGAAACCGTCATGTCCTGGCAATTTGTCACTCTTTGATTCCACTAATTTCCTCGTCAGCAATGCTGTACTTAGGTCAGTCCAGTATATATTTTCGGGAATTTCCAGCAAGTTATCGTCCTTTTCTACTGCAAATACTGAGGCAAAGTATTGTACACCGGCCAATGGCCGAACACACCTGCCAACCCCACAATATCCTGTCATACCAGTGCGTCAATTCCAGTTCACATCTGGGCAGCCGCAAGACTCCGCACACATCTCCCACTCCCATTAGCTATTCATCATGCATACCCACCCGAATGCGCAACAGTTGTTTCCCAAAGACGAGTAACCTCCATTTCCAATTTCCGTTCTAACCTGCAGAACGTATTTCAAATTCTCATTCAAACATGACGAACAGATCTCCATACCCATACAAGAAATTACAACCCCTTAAAAAAATAACGTTGCACACATGCTACCAGTACACAGCACATCCAAAATATTTGTTCAACTATGCAGGAATCCCACGTTCCCCATGCAGATGCACAACGGAAACATACCATTAAATTGTGCTACATACCTGAATGCAACACTGTCCATGCACACAAGCACACCGCCAATGCCCATTCACATGTGCAGCCGACCAATGACCGTCGACATTTACACCTTCAGATTTCCCATGCACATGCACAACGCCCTTTGCCATACTCATCAGCACACACTTATTGCCCCGGCACACCAGGAGACCGCTAGTGCCTGTACAAAGCTGCAAACCGCTAATGCTCTTACACATGTGCACACCGTCAATGCCTGGCAAATCCCCAAAACCCATTTTCGTCTACACCTACACACACATACCCGCGCATATACACATATACACGACAGTTCAACTAAACTATGCACGAGAATATGAACTTTGTTGCTAAATTTAGTGAAATAACACCACAGAAGAATAAATCTGTATTTAATTATTTTTGAGACATAATTAATGATCAGAGGTTCAATATTTATATCTTATTTAAAAGAGTAAATTTGATCGCCAACGACTGCGGGAGAAAACACTGCGAATTGGAAGTGATAAGAAATGCACAGAATCGAACATTGAATTGAATTATAGCATTGCAACTGAAATTATTGCAAAAGGGTCATAAAGCGAATTCTGAACTGAACATCATAAGCAACAAAATATGATGCATTATTCACTATAAGAAGGATAATATTTCATTGTTTAAATCATTTTTACAGCATGAGGGCTGCACTGTCTATGCCAGAGTTTATTGCCCAATTCTAATTGTCATGTGGAAGATGGTGGGGTTCTGCCTTCTTGAACCCCTACAATTCATGTCGTGTACACCCACTGTTCTATAATAATAATATTTTTTATTGTCACAAGTAGGCTTACATTAACAATGCAATGAAGTTTCTGTGAAAAGCCCCTAGTCGCCACCCTCCGGCATCTGTTCGATTACACAGAGGGAGAATTCAGAATGTCAAAATGACCTAAGTATTTCCGTAATTGTGGGAGGAAGAGGAGCACCCGGACGAAACCCACACAGACAGTGATCCAAGCCGTGAACCGAACCTGGGACCCCGGAGCTGTGAAGCAACTGTGCTAACCATTGTGCTACCGTGCCGCCCATTCGGGATGGAATGGCAGCATGTAGACAGAGGAGGCACGGCGATATATTTCCAAGTCAGGATATTGAGTGGCTTTGAGGGGAAATTCAAGCTGATTGTGTCCCCATATAACTACTGCCATTGACCTGATAGATGGTTGTAGTCGTGGGCTTCGATGGTGCTTCGTAACGAGTCAGTGTGTTTATGCAGGACACCGTCTAGATGGTACAGACTGCTGCGACTATGCGTCGGTGGTAGAGGGTGTGAATCGGTTCGGTAGGGGAAGCAATCAAGTGAGCTGCTTTGCCCTAGACGGTGTCCAGATTCTTCAGTGTTGTTGGAGCTGCGTTCATCCAAGCAAGTGGGGCGATTTCTCTCACACCTCTCAATTGCGAAATATATTTCCAAGTCAGGATGGTGAGTGGCTTGAAGAAGGAGCTCGAAATGGTGGTATTCCATGTACCTGATGTCCTTGTCCTTCTAAATGGTCATGGCTGTGGGATTAGAAGATGCTGCGTAAAAAGTTAATAATTTCAGTGCACCTTATAGATGTTAGACACGGATGTTACTGTGCGTCTGTGGTGCAGGTATAAAATGTTTGTGGTAGGGACACTAATTAAGTGGGCTGCTTTGGCCCGGATGGTGTCGAGCACCTTGAGTTTTGTTGGATCTGTACTCATCCAGGCAAGTAAGGAGTATTCCATCACGCTCCTCGCTTGTGACTTGTTACTATATGTAGGCTTTGGGGAGTAAGGATGTAAATTACCAACTGCGTGATTCCTAGCCCTTGACCCGTCCCTGTAGCCAGTGTATTTATGTGACTAGTCCAGTTCAGTTTATTTTCAATAGAAACCCATAGGATGTTGAGAGTCGGGCATTCAGTGATGGTAATTTCATTGAATGTCATGGGGCGATGCTTTGATTCTCACTTATTGGGGATTGTCACTGCCTAACACTTGAGTCGCGCGAATGTTGCCTACCACTTGTCAGCCAAAGCCTGGTTATTGTCCAGGTCTTGCTGCACATACACGTGGACTGCATCTGTGTCTGTGGAGCTTGGAATTGTGCAGAACATTTGTGCAATCATCAGCGAACATCCCCTCATCTTAAATAATATTGGAACAAAGTCATTGATGAAGCAGCCGAAGATGGCTGGGCCCAGGACACTACCCTAAAGAACTCGTGATGTTCTCGGCTAAAGATGATTAGCCGAAAACACCACAACCATCTTTAATTGTGCAATATATGACTCCAACCAGTGTTGAGTTTTCCCCTTAATTCCCATTGACTTCAGTTTCGCTAGGGCTCCTTGAATTCATTCTTGATCAAATACTGATTTGTTGTCAAGGGCTGTCACTCTCACCTCACCTCTAGCGCTCAGCTATTTGGTTCATGTTTGAAATAGGTCTGTCATGAGCTCAGGAGCTAAGTAACCATGGTGGAATCCAAACTGAGCGGCAGTGAGCAGATCATTGCGAAGTAGCTGCCCTTGATAACACTGTTGATGACCCCTTCCCTCACATTACTGATTGAGTGTAGACTCATCGGGCGGCAGTTGTCCGGGTTGTATATGTCCTGCATTACGTGTACAGTAGATACCTGGACACATTTTTACATTGCCGGGTAGATGCCATTGTTATAGATGTCCTGCAACTACTTTGCACGGGGTGCGGCCAGCACTGGAGCACATGCCTTTTGGACGATTGCCGGAATACTTCAATCTTTTGACGTTTCTGGTGCCTTCATTTTTTTTCTCAATGTCATGTACCAACTGGCTGAAGATTGTAATCTGTCACGGTGGGAACCTTGGAGAAAACGGGGATGCATCATCCGCCTCTCGCAGAAAGTTAGTGCAAATGGTTCTATCACTGGAAGCACTTTACGACTATTTCCATTGCTACAATTGTTAATTATTCAAGCCTTAGTGAGGCGAGCGTTTCACATCCAACTTTGTAACACAGTTTACCATATTGCTCTAATCATGGTGCTTCGATGCGTGGATATCCTGAAATCAATTCCGATAATGAGAAACTATCTTTTGTTTTCCAATTTATTATTGTATCTCTACTTTGGCTCGTCACGTTAGATGGACATTGGCCCAATTCAAATTCAATCACTCCCGGTGTTAAGCTCCCAGTTTCTTTTAGGGCTTGGAGGTGGCTTCATTTCTTCAGCCTTGATGTTTCATTTCACTGCTGGTCCATAAAAGAAAGCTATTCTATCTTTAATTTCACCCTTTAGAAATGGTTCATGCCGACCCTTACATTGGAGCAGTCCAATCATTTGCGAATAACTTGCACAGAAAGATAGAGGTAATACAAAATGAAAGGTCCAAATGAATGTTCACTCGCACAAAGACGCATGCTCACACACACAGAAATAAGAACAAACGGGAGGGGTGATTTGAAAAATGTTGTTTTCCATTTTTGCTGTCATAATAATACAACGAGTGTTAAGGAAAGATGTTCATGAACCCGCCACAAAAAAACACAGTTTATTGTTTTCCATATGGTTTGACCGGGGAATCAAACGTGTAATTCTGTACTCCTCCGGGTTTCTTGTCTGACTTTTGTCGGTTGACCGCCCTTTCCAAAAACGCATGTGAAATCTACAAGCGGAGAGGCACGGATAGATTTTAATCTCAAGGCACAAGTTCCAATATTCCATTCATTCGCAGTTTTGATGAGGGTCCAGAGATCTCCCTCCTGCCACAGCTTGTACTTCTGTTTTCATCGGACGTTCCACAGTAACTGCCTAAGCGCATGTCCATCAGGCAATATTGCAAGTTCTGGTAGCTTGGGGAAGGTTATTTGCTGTACCTCCCCCCAGCCCGCCTCAAAGTTAGAGAACGGATCAATCTTTCCAAAGCTGGAAATGTAAGTGTCTGGATTCTCCAGAACCGGGGCTAAGTGTTGACGCCGTCGTGAAAACCGTGGAGCTGCACGACGGCGTCATCAGGCCCCCAGGTGGAGCCATTAACGGCCCAGGAAAGGCTTGCACGGGCGCATTGTGCAAAACCCCACGGACCCCGCCGATTCCCCGGTTGCGTCATTGACCTACCCTTCACACACGTGTGACCTCCCACCCCCCACCCCCCTCCAGGGGGACGGTCGGACCCCCACTCTGACCCACACGGGTGCAGTCAACCATGCCAACCACAATGGCCGGATACCCTGTGCACCACCTGAGACGCAACCCCTGGGCTGCATGCGTCGGATTGTCTAACACTGTTGCTGTTGTGTTTGTCCCCCCCCCCCCCCCCCCCCAGGACAAGACCGCTCCTAACCGTTGGAAGCGGGAGAAGGCCGGAGGGGGACCGGTAGACCTGCATCCCCGTACCGTGCCTGAGCATAGAGCACTCAAGATCATTGGTGGGCCATAGGAGAGGGAGGTCGCCGACGTGGAGGACGGAGGCGTACCACCAATTGAAACTTCCTACCTGGTTGCGGGTCCTGACGACACATGTATGCACACCCGCCAGCCCGCACCTCTCAATCCCTCACCCCAACCCACACCACAACTCCCCCTCACCCCCTCACCCCACACCCCTCCACCCCTCACGCCACAGCTTCTACAACAACAGCCCTCACCACATCACACCTCACTGCTGTCCGCCTGTCGAACCATGCATGCTGCCTTGTGTCTTAAAGGACCGGCCGGTGATGGGCCGGCCCATCCGCCCCCACTACCGCCCCCAGCCAGTGCCAGGTCTGGTGCCTCCCAAGAACCCAATCACGGGCGACCAGAGCAGCCAGAACACCAGCCCTCTGCCCCAGACTACCCAGGACTCCACGACCCAGGTGACAGAATCACAGGACACCACCACCCAGGGAGCCAACACACAGCACACAACGGCCCAGGGGGCTGACACATAGCACAGCATGACCCAGGGGACAGACACACAGGACACCACGACCCAGGGGACAGACACACAGCACACCAGGGGGCAGAAACACAGCACACCACGACCCAGAGGACAGAAGCACAGCACACCACGAACCACGGGATGAACACACAGGACACACACAGGACACACACACAGGCGGGAAAAAGAGTGGCAGAGCTATAGTGATAGGGGATTCAATTGTAAGGGGAATAGACAGGCGTTTCTGTGGACGCAAACGAGAATTCAGGTTGGTATGTTGCCTCCCTGGTGCAAGGGTCAAGGATGTCTCGGAGCGGCTGTAGGGCATTCTGGAGGGGGAGGGTGAACAGCCAGCTGTCGTGGTGCATATAGGCACCAACGATATAGGTAAAAAAAGGGATGAGGTCCTACAAGCTGAATTTAGGGAGTTAGGAGTTAAACTAAAAAGTAGGACCTCAAAGGTAGTAATCTCAGGATTGCTACCAGTGCCACGTGATAGTCAGAGTAGGAATGGCAGGATAGCTAGGATGAATACGTGGCTTGAGAGATGGTGCAAGAGGGAGGGTTTCAAATTCCTGGGACATTGGGACCGGTTCTGCGGGAGGTGGGACCTGTACAAATCGGACGGTCTGCATCTGGGTGGGACCGGAACCAGTGTTCTCGGGGGTGTGTGTGCTAGTGCAGTTGGGGAGGGTTTAAACTAATGTGGCAGGAGGATGGGAACCGATGTAGGAAGTCAGTGGGGACGGAAACAAAAGGCAGGAAGGGAGAGTGTGTAAAGCATGACCAGAGAAAGCAGGGCAGAGAGCAAGGAAAGTCTACATTAAACTGCATTTATT
The DNA here is from genome assembly GCF_047496885.1 of Scyliorhinus torazame. Taxonomy (NCBI): domain Eukaryota; kingdom Metazoa; phylum Chordata; class Chondrichthyes; order Carcharhiniformes; family Scyliorhinidae; genus Scyliorhinus; species Scyliorhinus torazame. The sequence continues at coordinate 27,675,799 of NC_092728.1, read as the reverse complement.
TCAATGCAAGGGGCCTGACGGGCAAAGCGGATGAACTCAGGGCATGGATGGGCACATGGGACTGGGATATTATAGCTATGACTGAAACATGGCTAAGGGAGGGGCAGGACTGGCAGCTCAATGTTCCGGGGTACAGATGCTATAGAAATGATAGAACAGGAGGTAAGAGAGGAGGGGGAGTGGCGTTTTTGATTAGGGAGAACATTACGGCAGTACTTAGAGGGGATATATCCGAGGGTTCGCCCACTGAGTCTATATGGGTGGAACTGAAAAATAAGAAGGGAGAGATCACCTTGATAGGACTGTACTACAGGCCCCCAAATAGTCAACGGGAAATTGAGGAGCAAATATGTAAGGAGATTACAGATAGCTGCAAGAAAAATAGGGTGGTAATAGTAGGGGACTTTAACTTTCCCAACATTGACTGGGACAGCCATAGCATTAGGGGCTTGGATGGAGGGAAATTTGTTGAGTGTATTCAGGAGGAATTTCTCATTCAGTATGTGGATGGACCGACTAGAGGGGGGGCAAAACTTGACCTCGTCTTGGGAAATAAGGAAGGGCAAATGACAGAAGTGTTAGTGAGGGATCACTTTGGGACAAATGACCATAACTCCATTAGTTTTAAGATAGCTATGGAGAATGATAGGTCTGGCCCAAGAGTTAAAATTCTTAATTGGGGCAAGGCAAATTTTGATGGTATCAGACAGGAACTCTCAGAGGTAGATTGGGGGAGACTGTTGGCAGGCAAAGGGACGGCTGGTAAATGGGAGGCTTTTAAAAATGTGTTAACCAGGGTGCAGGGTAAGCACATTCCCTTTAGAGTGAAGGGCAAGGCTGGTAGAAGTAGGGAACCCTGGATGACTCGAGATATTGAGACTCTGGTCAAAAAGAAGTAGGAGGCATATGACGTACATAAACAACTGGGATCAAGTGGATTCCTTGAAGAGTATAGAGATTGTCGAAATAGAGTTAAGAGGGAAATCAGGAGGGCAAAAAGGGGACATGAAATTGCTTTGGCAAATAATTCAAAGGAGAATCAAAAGAGATTCTACAGATACATAAAGGGGAAAAGAGTAACTAGGGACAAAGTAGGGCCTCTTAAGGATCAACAAGGACATCTATGTGCAGAGCCACAAGGGTTGGATGAGATCCTGAATGAATATTTCGCATCGGTATTCACAGTGGAGAAAGGCATAGATGTTAGGAAACTAAGGGAAATAAATAGTGATGTCTTGAGAAGTGTGCATATTACAGTGGAGGAGGTGCTAGAAGTCTTAAAGCGCATCAAGGTAGATAAATCCCCGGGACCTGATGAAATGTATCCCAGGGTGTTGTGGGAGGCTAGGGAGGAAATTGCGGGTCCCCTAACAGAGATATTTGAATAATCGGCAGCCACAGGTGAGGTGCCTGAAGATTGGAGAGTGGCGAATGTTGTGCCCTTGTTTAAGAAGGGCAGCAGGGAAAAGCCTGGGAACTACAGACCGGTGAGCCTAACGTCTGTAGTAGGTAAGTTGCTAGAAGGTATTCTGAGAGACAGGATCTACAAGCATTTAGAGAGACAAGGACTGATTCGGGGCAGTCAGCATGGCTTTGTCCGTGGAAAATCATGTCTCACAAATTTGATTGAGTTTTTTGAGGGGGTGACCAAGAAGGTAGATGAGGGCAGTGCAGTAGACGTTGTCTACATGGACTTTAGCAAAGCCTTTGACAAGGTACCGCATGGTAGGTTGTTGCAGAAGGTTAAAGCTCACGGGATCCAGGGTGAGGTTGCCAATTGGGTTCAAAATTGGCTGGACGACAGAAGACAGAGGGTGGTTGTAGAGGGTTGTTTTTCAAACTGGAGGCCTGTGACCAGTGGTGTGCCTCAGGGATCGGTGCTGGGCCCACTGTTATTTGTGATTTATATTAATGATTTGGATGAGAATTTAGGAGGCATGGTTAGTAAGTTTGCAGATGACACCAAGATTGGTGGCACAGTGGATAGTGAAGAAGGTTATCTAGGATTGCAACGGGATCTTGATCAATTAGGCCAGTGGGCCGACGAATGGCAGATGGAGTTTAATTTAGATAAATGTGAGGTGATGCATTTTGGCAGATCGAATCAGGCCAGGACCTACTCAGTTAATGGTATGGTGTTGGGGAGAGTTATAGAACAAAAAGATCTGGGAGTACAGGTTCATAGCTCCTTGAAGGTGGAGTCGCAGGTGGACAGGGTGGTGAAGAAGGCATTCGGCATGCTTGGTTTCATTGGTCAGAACATTGAATACAGGAGTTGGGACGTCTTGTTGAAGTTGTACAAGACATTGGTACGGCCACACTTGGAATACTGTGTGCAGTTCTGGTCACCCTATTATAGAAAGGATATTATTAAATTAGAAAGAGTGCAGAAAAGATTTACTAGGATGTTGCCGGGACTTGATGGTTTGAGTTATAAGGAGAGGCTGGATAGACTGGGACTTTTTTCCCTGGAGCGTAGGAGGCTTAGGGGTGATCTTATAGAGGTCTATAAAATAATGAGGGGCATAGATAAGGTAGATAGTCAACATCTTTTCCCAAAGGTAGGGGAGTCTAAAACTAGAGGGCATAGGTTTAAGGTGAGAGGGGAGAGTTTCAGAAGGGCCCAGAGGGGCAATTTCTTCACTCAGAGGGTAGTGAGTGTCTGGAATGGGCTGCCAGAGGTAGTAGTAGAGGCGGGTACAATTGTGTCTTTTAAAAAGCATTTAGATAGTTACATGGGTAAGATGGGTATAGAGGGTTATGGGCCAGGTGCGGGCAACTGGGACTAGCTTAATGGTAAAAACTGGGCAGCATGGACTGGTTGGGTCGAAGGGCCTGTTTCCATGCTGTAAACTTCTATGATTCTATGACACCACGACCCCGGGGACAGAAACACAGGACACCATGACCCAGGGGACAGACAGGCAACGACTCAGGGGCCAGACACACAGCACATCACAACTCCGGGCACAAAAATACAGGACACCACGAACCAAGGGACAAAAACACAGGGGACAGACACACAGCACACCTCGACCCAGGGGACAGACGCATAGCACACCACGATCCAGGGGACAGACACAGCACACCACGGCCCAGGGCATAAACACACAGGAAACCGCGACACAAGGGACACAAACACAGGGGACAGACACACAGCACACCACGATCCAGGGGACAGAAACACAGGGGACAGACACACAGTACACCAAGACCCAGGAGACCCCGGACTACGGGTCTGATTATGACATTGACATTCCGGCACTGCTATCTCCTACACCATCCACCATCTCAGACACTATCACCTCGGTTGGGCACTTTAGTGTAGCGGCTTCTGGGACACTCACTGGTGCGCATCAACAGCTGTACCAGTACAGCAGGTGGAGGTAGGAGCATCCGAGAGGCCAAACGGTCGGGGGAGCCTGGCCCCCGAAACCAGCTGCCGCCCAGACGGGTCCCGGGCCTCTGGAAGATTTATTCCCACCCATAGGCAGGTGTAGTCAGAGACCAAGGGACTAGAGGAGGGGACGACGGCCGGCTTCCAGAACCTCCAGACACAGGTGGAGGAGTCCATCCACCTGCAAGAGCAGAGAGTGGTGCCGGTCTGCGTGCCACTGTGGAGGCAACGCGAGCGACGGTGTCGGACATGGGTCGGGTTTTGCAAGGCCTGTGGCATTCTGTGCTGGCGGGAGCCGTGGCCCAGGACAGGGCTGCCCACTCAGGCAGCTATGTGCCAGAGCAGATTGGAGCGACGCCCCTCAGTGTGACCCAGTCACAGCCGCCATGGCTGAGAGCATCGGCGATATTTGCCAGGTTCTGGCCGGCGTGGCAAAGCCCCGAAGGAGATGGACCACTCCCAGAGGGAGGTGGCCCAATCCGAGATGGAGGTGGCTCAGTCCCGGACAGGCATGGGCAACTCCTGTAGTCCATGGCCTCAAAAATGCAGATCCTGGTCGATACCGGACCGGGCATCCAGGATTCACAGCGCCAAGTGTCGGGGGTCCTCAGGGTTCAGCTCAGATCGCACTCCGTCCCATGGAGACGCCCGGGGCTATTGGGCACCCCGAGGGAGGAGGAGATTCTGTGGCCCATGCCAGTGACTCCAGCAGGGACAGTCCCGGAACACTGCAGCACCTCGGACTCCCCCTCCCCTTCTGTCCCTGGTAGATCTGTTGGGCAGCGGGCAGAACAGGGCAGCACCAGACGACTGGGACACCCGAGGAGCAGCCTGGCCATTCCAGGCCGAGCTGCTACAGGAGATGCGCGCCAATGGGCACGCTAGTCGCAAGGCAGGAGTCACAGCATTCCATCTCCACCCCTGCTGTGCCATCTGGGGAACCATCTAGGCGTAGTTTTAGGGCCCGTGCGGCCAGAATAGTAGACACAAGCTACGTTGGCACAGTGCATGGCACAATTTAGTTGAAGGGGCTAGGGTGTAGAGTATATAGTCAGCTTCACGTTAAATTCATATTCTGTGCTCTGTCTGATGGGCGTGGGGCTGAGGCCGTCAGCGATGGCCACTGTGGTTGAGGGGTGGTAGACAAGTGAGGGCCAGCGGATGGGCCGTGCAGCCGCCCCCCCCCCTCCTCCCACGACCGTCACCAACACCCCGTCCCCATCTATTCAACGGGCCCATGTGATGGACTGGCCAGCCGGCATGCAGCAATCTCCCAGGTGGAGAGTTAGTGGGCATGAGTCAGACATTGTCTAACGATGTGGAGCACAGAGCTCATCGCAGAGCGGGTTGTCATCATCCTCCATCCCAAGGACCAGATCCACTGCCGGTGTCAACCCAGTGCCCCCCGCTCTTTGTGACGCAAGTATATATAATGGAAGGGGTGCGCATACGAGTGGTTCAGTGGTGTGTGTGAGGTGAGGGTGTTCGAAGGTGTGGGAGGTGAGAGTATCTGGTGGTGTGGGAGCTGCGGGTGTCTGGTGGTGTCAGAGGTAAGGGTGCCCGATGGTGAAGGGGTGTGGTTTTGTGGCATGCCTGCCGAGCAAACCGCCCCACCCCCCACCCTATTTGGTGAAATATGTGTCCGCTAATGTGTCCCGTGCTCGCTGGCCCTGCCAATGGCGAATTGCAGCCTCATGTATATGGTCAGCCCGCCCATTGAACCCCTTCCCTCACCCTCCTCGTCTGCCCGTGATCCTCATCCTCCTACAGCACATCGCCCCTCTGCTGGGCTATATTGTGGAGGACGCAGCAGACCATGATGTGGCCGACCCTCCTGGCATCATACTGGAGGGGCCCTCCAGAGCGCTCCAGCACCTGAAGCGCATATTCAGCACCCCGAATCACCTCTCGGCCATACCCCTGGTTGCACAATGGGCATCATTGTAGCAGTTCTCCGCGTTGCTCTGTGGCCTCCCTTTCGGCGTCATCAGCCACAACCACAATGGGTAATCCCTGTCACCCAGCAACCAGCCATGCAGCCGGTCGCGGGTGGCGGGGTGAAGAGAGGAGGGATGGGGGGACATCCCTCGAACATGCCGGGGATCACAGATTGTGCCAAAAGGAATGAGTGATGCACACTGCCCGGGTACTGGGTGCAGATGTGAAGGATCCTCATCTAGTGGTCACAGACCACCTGAACATTCATGGAGTGGCACCCCTTTCGATTGGTGAACATTGGCATGTTATCCACAGGTAGCCAAAGGTGACACACATCCTATTGATTTACATCTGGACCCGGGGTTTCCCAGTGAAGGCAGCAAATCCCTCTTCCCGGGCATTCTGGTGGGCGCGGTTCACAGGGAACTGTATGTACCAGTCCACAAGGGCATACTGGGCGTCAGTGACAGCAGGGATGCACATGTGCGCTGATGCCTGTGAGATGCCAGACAGGTACCCACTCGACGACTGGAAAAACCCCGTCACGTAGACGTTCAGGACGACCCATCAGCCACCAGAAGCAGATGTCCTCCCCACGCCCATGCGTTGCCAGGTGTGGCATATATTTCTGATTGTTTCCCGGCTCATCTGTAGTCTTCTCCTGCATGCCTGGTCCGGGAAATCCTCAAAGTGCAGGTACACGCGAGGCCTGATCAGGCAACTTCTTGGTACCACCTCCACCTTCTCCTCCTCCTCGTCTTGTTGCTCCTGCTCCTCCTCCTTCTCGGCCTGTCGAGCGGGCGACCCGCCAGTCTGAGCGCCTGCCACGTACCCCTCTGCGGCCCACTCCTCTGCTTCAGCCTTCGCCTCCTATCCACTGATGCTGCCACAGGGCTACATGCAGCGCAGCGGCGCAGGCCACGGCGGAAAATATCGCTGGATAGTTCCGAAATATTATTACGAACAGGGAGTGAGAGGATTTTTTATCATGGCGCATTGACCCGTGCACAACCAGTTGCCATGGGCTACATGGTGGCTCCGGTTGGCAGGACGCGCCCCAGACAGGCAGTCCCCCACCCCCGCGCTGTTAGTGCCCCCACTCCTGGCGCCCGTCCCTGCTGCCAGGGCCACCGTTTCATGGCACTGCCGTCACTGGGGCTGGCATCGGTGTGACCCTGGGAGTTACCCCCGGTTGGTGTCACCGCTTGAGTGGGGTGGCCGGGGTGGGGAGGGGAGCAATGCCGTTAACCGTTTGTTCACCCAGTGCCCGGGTGGGTGGCCAACAAGATGGCTGTTGTAATGGCGCTCCTTGCCTGGGCACCGCCTTGTCATGGTAGGGGGTCCCCGACTCTCGACCTGCCCCCCGACCCCATCCCGCCCTCAACTCGAACCTGGCAGGACCCCACCCCACAGGGAGCACGGCTGGTGTTTATTCCGGGAGCCCGCGGTGCCCCCAAGCTAACTCCTACCTCCTCCCGCAGTCGCGTCAGCCAACACACCGGCTTGACGAATGTTAATCGGTGGTTAGAACCACGCTGCCGGTAACTCGCGGAGGCCCCGGAGAATTGGTCTTCGGGCACTTGGAGTGATTCTCCTGGCCGCGCGTCAGATGCCGTGATTTCGTCGGGTTGGGGGGTCCAGAGAATCCAAAATCGGTGCAAAACCGGCGTCAAATCCGAATTTTGACGTGGGAGCTGATTCTCCAGCCGATCGCGTTTTGCGACTTGGCGCGATGTTCGTAGAATCCAGTGCAAGTATACTCAGGATTCATTTAATTCCTGGAGAAACTGCCTTCAAGTTGGCTAAATGAATCACCCAGTAGAAAGTAATTGTATGTTGGTGGAGATAACGTTTAGACCATTATCAAAGATTGAAGGTTAGGAGATCAAACACCTGGAGCGAAATTCTCCATCCCGCCCCGCCACATTTCTGCCCCGACCCGCCGGCGGGATGCTCCGTTACACCGGCCGGTCAATGGGGTTTCCCATTGTGGGGCAGCCCCACGCCGTCGGGAAACCCCCGGGCGCCGGCAAAATGGAGACTCCCGCCGGCGGAGAATGACGCCCCTGCTTCTTTAGCCCTGCCTCGTGCAGAGAGCATCTTTGCCACACCTTTATGCTGGCTTCGCTGTAATGTTTTGTTTTGTTTTTTAAATATTTTTTATTCTCCTTTTTCTCATTTTCTCCCAAATTTACACCCACCAACAATAAACACCAATCAATAACAAATATGTCAATCCCCATATCAATAACAACGATCCCATCCTCCAACCAAACCCCAACCATTAGCCTGCATGTTCACACAAACAAATAACAAAAAGGAATCAGGAAGCACCCATAGTCACCATGTACACACACCACCCCCTCCCCTCAACCCTCCCACCCATCCACCCCAACTAATATTCTATGTTATCCAGTTCTTGAAAGTGCAAAATGAAAAATGCCCATTAATTGCAGAACTCCTCCATCCTCCCCCTCAGTTCAAACTTAACCTTCTCAAGAGTCAAGAATTCCAACAGGTCCCCCAACCACGCCAGGCACAGGGTGGAGCAGTTGCTCTCCAACCCACCAGGATCCGCCTTCGGTCGGTCAACAGGGCGAAGGCTACAACATCTGCCTCCACACCCGTTTCCAACCCTGGCTTGTCTGAAACCCCGAATATGGCCTTCAGAGGGCCGGGGTCCAGTTTCACGTGCAGCACTTTAGTTATTACCCTAAAAACCTCCTTCCAGTAATCCTCTAGCTTTGGACAGGCCCAAAACATATGAACGTGATTGGCGACCCCCCACCCCCCCCCCACCCGCCCCCCCCTCCCCCATCCCTGCAACATTCACCCACATCGTCTACTCCTTCAAAGAATCGTCTCATCCTCGCCCTCGTGGGGTGTGCTCTGTATACCACCTTCAGCTGTTTCCGCCCCAACCTCAGGCAAGAGGAGCACCTCACACCAGAATGCCTCCGGAGCACCTCACACCAGAATGCCTCCTCCATATCCTCTCCCAACTCTTCCTCCCACTTTGCTTTGATCCCTTCCAGTGGTGCCTTCTCCTCTTCCAAAATAGCCCCGTAAACCGCTGAGGCTACCCTCTTCTCCAGTCCCACTGTCGTCAGTACCTCCTCCAGCTATGTGGAGGCTGGCTCCACCGTGAAGCCCTGTATCACCTTTCTGGCAGCCCATACTTCACTTCCAGCTCCTTCAATCCTGCAAACCGGCCCCTAAGAATCAAATCTTTTAGTGTCTTAATCCCCTTCTCCTCCCATTTCCGAAAATGTCCATCCCACCTCCTTGGCTCAAATCTGTGGTTCCCCGGAATCGGCATTTCCTTTGACCCTGCTCCCAACCCGAAGTGTTGGCGAAACTGCCTCCCAATTCTCAATGAAGCTATTATTACCGGACTCCCTGAGCATCTCCCCGGCGCTATCGGGAGCGGCGCTGTTGTGAGTGCATTTAATCCTGACCCCCCCTGCACAAATTCTCCTCCATTCTGACCCACTGTGAATCAAAGCCTCTGACCCAGCTCTGCACGCTCACCACATTCGCCGCCCAGCAGTAATACATCAGGGGTGAAATTCTCCGGTATCGGCGCGATATCCGCCGACTGGCGCCCAAAAGGGCGCAAATCAGTCGGGCATCGCGCCGCCCCAAAGTTGCAGAATGCTCCACATCTTTGGGGGCCGAGCCCCAACCTTAAGCAGCTAGGCCTGCGCCGGACGAATTTCCGCCCCGCCAGCTGGCGGAAAAGGTCTTTGGTGCCCCGCCAGCTGGCGCGGAAATGACATCTCCGGGCGGCGCATGCGCGGGAGCGTTAGCGGCCGCTGACGGCATTCCCGCGCATGCACAGTGGAGGGAGTCTCTCCCCCCTCCGCCATGGTGGAGACCATGGCGAAGGCGGAAGGGAAATAGTGCCCCCACGGCACAGGCCCGCCCGCAGATCGGTGGGCACCGATCGCGGGCCAGGCCACCGTGGGGGCACCCCACGGGGCCAGATCGCCCCGCGCCCGACCCCAGGACCCCGGAGCCGGCCCGCGCCGCTTCATCCCGCCGGTACAGGTGGTTTAATCTACGCCGGCGGGACAGGCATTTTAGCGTTGGGACTTCGGCCCATCCGGGCCGGAGAATCGCGGGGGGGGGGGGGGGCGCGATTCCCGCCCCCGCCGAATAACCGGTGGTGGAGAATTCGGCAACCGGCGGGGGCGGGATTCACGCCAGCCCCCGGCCGGGTCGGAGAATCTCTCCCCAGGTTCGGAAGGCCCAAACCCCCTGCCTACCTAGCTGCACCTTTCTAACTCTGGCCAGCTTCCCTCCCCATATGAACGACGTAATCCTTCCCTCAATCTCTCTGAAAAATGCCTTTGGCAGCAAAATCGGCAGGCATTGAAAAATAAACAGAAATTGCGTCAACACGGTCATTTTAACCACCTGTACCCGACTCGTCAGTGCTGCAATGTTGATCGAATTCAAAGTGTGTTACATCCCACGGCGACTTAGGTGCTGTTCACTGTTAGCTTCGTACTTCTAGAAACTTTCGGAAGCCAATATATGCCAAGATGGAGTTAGGTTGTCAGCCCAGCAGTTGTTCATTTTGGAAATAAAAATAGGAAAGCAATAGCAAATAGATCGGATTTTACCAGCAGCCTATCCTTCAAAGGTCTCTATTAGTCCTGAATAATGATAACCGCACGAAAAAACACTGTAATTATACAGAGACAACATTCATACACCCAAGAATGATTGAAAGATTGTGGTCAGTGACTCCAATATTTCCACCTCTCTTAACCTGAGCCATCCACATAGATCCTCTAAGGCCGCGGAAATGTTCTACTTTATTGTTACAAAAAGTGTTGAATTGTAAAGGGTTAACTGAACCTGTTTGTTCAGCGAGTGTAATAAGTGTTAATCTCCGTGGATACTAATTAGGTCACTGGAGGGTTCTAAATTTTAATCTGCAGGGATTTATTTCCACGTTACCCAATATTATGAGCAGTAGCGTCACATCCAGCGCCAGCAAAGTTCATCGGCTCCGGCAGGAGAGGGCTGATGGATCAGAATCTCAGATCTATCACCTGGAGTATCACATCAACGCATCAGCATTTGACTGCAATGGATCTGAATCTGAGAACAATAGATTGGAATGTCACAACAATGGAAAAGGGTTTAACCGAATGGATTGACAAGATTACTGAATATAGCTGGTGGACAAGAACAGCAGATCGGATCACATACGTAATTTACATCATTCAATATTTTTACTATCCAATCTTGGCTATTATTGGTGTCCCAGGTAAACCACTCTAACTGGTTTTTAATGCTGTATGCCATGTTTAACTGTCTGAATGTTCCCTTCATTTACTCTGCCCCGTTTTATGCTGCTGTTGCTTCTTATATTTTTAAAATAAATTTAAAGTGCCCATTTTTTTTCATATCAGGGATACGTTCACCGTGGCCAATTGACCTTTCCTGCACATCTATGGGTTGTGGGAATGCGACTAACGCAAATTCAGGGGGGAAACGTGCAAATTCCACACAGACAGTGACCCGAGCCCGGCACCGAAGCCGGGTCCTGTGCGCCGTGAGGCAGCAGAGCTAACCACTGGGCCACTATGCCCCCCCCCCACCCCCCCCCCACCCCCACCCCTAGATTGCTGCTGTTTCGAATGAGACTCTGTGTTCAGATATTAACTTTCCATCCCCGTTCACTTTAATACTGTTCTTGGTTCGGCACTCTCTCCACGTTGAACCTGCTGGGATTCCTCGTAATCTCCATATCCACAATCTCTAGTACGGTCTGCATCAATGCATCGATTCATTGGTGAACATTTGTGCCCGATTTCATGAATAAATCATTTTCTCCCTCAGCAGGGAGAAGTTGACTGAGAGAACCCGAGATTTTCGAAAGAAAAGGGGATTGCAGATGTTATCAGTCCCCGATATCGGTGTGATGTGTTCCAGAGTTATCAAGAACGCTAACTACCTTAATGCCGAGGTGGTGTGTGGCCTTTAACAGTAGATAACGGTTGTCAAATGTAAACTATGCTGGCTGTAAGCACCATGCTGTCATTCTGAAGCAGGTAGACAGTCCCAGCTTTGTGAACAAGAGGAGCAAATTCGTCTCCTGTTACAGAGCAACATGATGTGTGCTATACAGAGAGAGGACCACAGATAACTTCTCGGAATATATGGTTTCCCCCTCGATATACAGCTCAATTCAAAACCTTCACCGGTTCCAATCGACAGCCAATCATGTGGAAACATAATGAGCATTGTGAGAACTAAGGAACTATTGGGAAAATTGTGGAGCGACACAGTATGATGAATGAATTCTTCAGAGGTGTGAACTATTCAGAAATTGCGCTATGGTAAAGGCTGAAAAACGTGATCATGTTCATGGTGTTCTGCTGCAGGGTTTATGGCGGCACCATCGCGAGGGCACCGATATTGTCATGAGGGATCCGTTGAACATCTCTAGGGGAAGAGGCAGATAGTTTATTTCTTGGACGCTTCTGACGAGCAACTGCGAAGAATCACGACAAGTTCCCAAGTCCACCATGCACCAGGCCGCTCCACACACACAAATCACCATTATATGTATCTGAGACAGACCATCGAATCGCAGCCTTGGACAACATTCGGTGATTTAAATAAAACGACCAATAACTTCATAGACGTCTTTGTCGAAAATCATAGTCAATTGCACAAAGAAAACTGAACTATTTCGGTTGCGCATTAACTGCATGTCTTTCCTGCGCTTTCCCTCGACTTGCCCAGTGTTCCGACACAGTCCTTAACCAGAGGCTGCATCATGACTAGTGGCGGCAGCTGTCCGCGCTGGCGGATGGTCTATAATGTTGCGAGGTGACAGTGGCGAAAAATAACAATGACAGCCTTCTGTAATTTTTGTCTAACAGAAAGGAATGGCTGTACAGTCGCATCCTGTTGCTCTAGAACTGGAGGTGAATGTCCTCTGTGTCTGTGCATTTGGCTTGGTGACCTCTCGCCCTACCACTGACCCCTTTTATCAGTATCGCATACTGCCTATCTGGTTCTGATGAGCCAGCTTGAATCGGTGACTGGTTTTCACCAGCTCGCATTCAAACCATTGATGGCTGTATAGATTCATACTCTTTCTGTCTAAGAAGCCAAAAGAACGTTATTTCCACCTCCATTTTCTTCGTCAGTGACAGACTCAAGCGCCTAAATAGCGTCTATCTTCCTGTCCATGTATAAATAGACCGATGGTTATATGCTGGTTAATGATGCGATGCGTGAGCGTGTCAGCGCAGTTAACTGGTTACTTCCTGCCGCTTGCATTCAGCTCCTAAAGTTGGGGAGCAGTATATATTTTGCAGAAGAGATAACGATGTCTAACTCGCTCGTTACAATGCATAGGCATTGCATCAGGAAGACCTGTTCGTCGCACGCCGTGGCAACATAGATAAAAGAGGTATCTCGAGCCTAGGTCAGGCGGGAATTGCAGGTGGCCTCACTTCCAAACACGTCGCCCGCAGTATCACTGACACGTGCTTGAGACAACAATCCATAGCCCGGCAATAGATAAATAATCCCACTGGTTTGTGAGTATCCCGCAAGATAGAATTTATAAGCGAATAAAGTTTCGCAGAAATCTGGGAGTCTAATCCCATCGGTTCTAACCCGGCATCGATCCGGCGATATTCTGAAACTCTTGCATCTGAGCCGACACAAAACAGCTTTATGCTTCTATTTTAACAATACGCGCAAGGTAGAAATGATTGGGCATGCCTGGGACTCCATATTATTTGCGCATTCCTGCACCCTGGATATGACACTGTAGTTTCGTATTTTATGTTGGCATAACAGAACTGGCGAGAAGCTCTCTCTAAATTTTACGCTCGACCTGACTTCCAATATTGGAAGAAATCTACAGGTTTCATTGAAAACTGACCGCCCGTCGCTCTCTGTCAGTTAGACTGCTGTTCCACAACTTCTCACTTTTTCAATGGATCCTTGAATCTTCTGGGGGTGGGGGTACTTTCTCGACAGGCAGATTGCTAATCTATCTACAAGACCAGACAAACTCAACATAGAAGGCATCTATCGTTTTGCATCATAGAATTTAGGAATATCAGGTCATAATATTATTGACGATCTTCTGTAGATTTATCAGGCAGTGCGACAACTAGATAACTGCATGAGACAAATAATTTACAAAGTAGGCGTGGACATTACGGCTCAGCAAGAAACAAGGCTCCATAAAAGTGAGACCGTCTAAGACAAAAGTATGCAGTTTTGCCAAGAGACATCCAAATAGCCAACGAGGACGGGGTGGGAGAAATAATCCAAATGCCATCATGCTTGTCACGGGCGGCAGCGTGGTACAAGTGATGCGCACTGTTGCATCATAGCTCCAGGGTCCCGGGTTCAATTCTGATATTGGTCGACTGTCTGTGTGGAGTTTTCACTTTCTCCCCGTTTCTGTGTGGGTTTCCTCCGGGTGCTCCAGTTTCGTACAGGACGTACAGGTTAGGTGGATTCGCCATGCTAAATTCCCCCTGAGTGTCCTGCGTGTACAGGGTTAGGGTGAGGCGTGGCCTTATGTAGAGTGCTGTTTTAGGGCTGCACGGTAGCGCAGTTGGTTAGCCCTGCTGCCTCACGACACCAAGGTACCAGGTTCGATCCCGGCTCTGGGTCACTGCCCGTGTGGAGTTTGCACATTCCCCACGTGTTTGCGTGGGTTTCGCTCCCACAACCCAAAGATGTGTAAGCTAGGTGGACTGGCCACGCTAAATTGCCCCTTAATTGAAAAAAATGATTTGCATACTCTAAGCGTATAAAAAAACATTTTTTTTTAATGTCGGGTGTTGTTTCCAAGGGCCCGTGCGGACTTGAAGGCCTCCTGTACAGGCACTGTACATCTTATTCTCTGTGATTTAATCATCATAGATGCCTCAGAGAAACGTATCAATTTGGCACGTGTCCCTTTAACCTCCTGCGAAATGATATGCGATGCTCCCCTCGATCCCGGATGTCATGTTATGACTCAAAGCTAATTTACGCTGAGATAAGCAGAAATACCAGCAGCGAAGGAGTTCCGTTATCGGGAGTTGAAGATAGGGTTATGGACCGAACGGACAACCTAGTCAACATTCATAACCAAAAAATGTGAATTTGAACGAACTTTTACAATGCGGCACTGTTACCAGGGGCTCTCTATCACGATTAGCAACTTCCAACCGAAGCTCTTTCGCAGGAGTCCAAGAAGACTTTAACAGCATTGGATTGGATTTGTTTATTGTCACGTGTACCGAGGTACAGTGAAAAGTATTTTTCTGCGAGCAGCTCAACAGATCATTAAGTACATGAGAAGAAAAGGGAATAAAAGAAAATACATAATAGGGCAACACAACATATACAATGTAACTACATAAGCACTGGCATCGGATGAAGCATACAGGGTGTAGTGTTAATGAAATCAGTCCATAAGAGGGTCATTTAGGAGTCTGGTGACAGTGGGGAAGAAGTTGTTTGTGAGTCTGTTCGTGCGTGTTTTCAGACTTCTGTATCTCCTGCCCGATGGAAGAAGTTGGAAGAGTGAGTAAGCCGGGTGGGAGGGATCTGAGATTATACTGCCCGCTTTCCCCAGGCAGCGGGAGGTGTAGATGGAGTCAATGGATGGGAGGCAGGATTGTGTGATGGACTGGGCAGTGTTCACGACTCTCTGAAGTTTCTTGCGGTCCTGGGCCGAGCAGTTGGTAAAAGTTGGTAAGAGTCAATGTGGACATGCCGAATTTCCTTCATTTCCTGAGGAAGTATAGGCGCTGTTGTGTTTTCTTGGTGGTAGCGTCAACGTGGGTGGTCCAGGACAGGTTTTTGGAGATGAGCACCCCTAGGAATTTGAAACTGCTAACCATCTCCACTTCAGCCCCGTTGATGCTGACAGGGGTGTGTACAGTACTTTGCTTCCTGAAGTCAATTACCAGCTCTTTAGTTTTGCTGGCATTGAGGGCGAGATTGTTGTCGCTACACCACTCCACTAGGTTCTCTATCTCCCTCCTGTATTCGGACTCATCGTTATTCGAGATCCAGCCCACCATGGTCGTATTGTCAGCAAACTTGTAGATGGAGTTGGAACCAAGTTTTGCCACACAGGCGTGTGTGTACAGGGAGTAGAGAAGGGGGCTAAGTACCCAGCCTTGCGGGGCACCGGTGTTGAGGACTATTGTGGAGGAGGTGTTGTTGTTCATTCTTACTGATTATGGTCTGTTGGTCAGAAAATTGAGGCTCCAGTTACAGTGTGGGGAGCCAAGTCCTAGGTTTTGGAGCTTTGATATGAGCTTGGCTGGGATTATGGTATTGAAGGCGGAGCTGTAGTCAATAAATAGGAGTCTAATGTAGGAGTCCTTGTTTTCAAGATGCTCTAGGGATGAGAGTAGGGCCAGGGAAATGGTGTCTGAGGTGGACCGGTTGCAGTGGTATGCGAATTGCAGTGGATCAAGGCGTTCTGGGAGTGTGGAGGTGATGCGCTTCATGATCAACCTCTCGAAGCACTTCATTACGACTGAAGTCAGGGCCACTGGTCGGTAGACATTGAGGCACGTTGCCTGGTCCTTCTTTGGTACTGGTATGATGGTGGTCTTCTTGAAGCAGGTGGGGACCTCAGAGTGGAGTAGGGACAGGTTAAGGATGTCCGTGAATACCTCTGCCAGCTGCCATCAGATGCCTTCAGCCATTTCTTGATGACACGTGGAGAAAAACAGAATGCCACAAAATTGCTTCTGTGACGGTGGTGACCTCGGGAGAATGCCGACATGGATCATGCATTTGGTACTTATCTGTTGAAAATAGTATTGCGAGAGTGGGGGAAATGCTGGGATACGACATTTCAGATGGTGTTGTAACCGAACCAGCTGCTGATGACAAACCACAGCGCCTCCATGATGCCAGTAGTTGGAGCCACAAATCCAAATGAAGGGCATTTTCAGCGTGAGCGCCATTCGGAGATCTGGAAATATCTACTTTTAACCCTGGTATGTGTAAATCCAGCCGTCTGCGCTGGTATTGAGTATTGAGTATTGAAGGGTATTGAGACCTTGATGGAGCAGTACTTGGTAAATTACTCATACCGTATCAATCACTGGAGCGCCTAAACAAACAGCGTAGAGGAAAATAGTTCACTTCGCATTTCAGTGCACACAATGCATTTAATAATAGCAAATTACTGTGGGTGCTGGAATTTGAAACAAATACATGAAACTCGAGATAATCTCATCACTTCTGACAGTACTGTGGCGAGAGAAGGGCTTTGTCAAAGCTAGAGAGAACTGTAAATAGGATGACATTTATTACGTTATGAGGGGGGGGGAGGGGGAACCTGTGGGGCTGGACAGGGAGCAGCGGTTGGTGGAGAATGACCAAGATGTCATGGATAAAAAGGCAAATAATGATGTAAATGGCGATGATAATGGCTAATAAAGGTGTTGATAGTGGCGCATTGAGATATCAAAAAATGTTAATGGCAGAACAAAAATAAGCAGTGTGTCTAAGGATAATGTGGAACAAGGGTAGCGATAGCCCTAATGATACAGGTTGGAGGGAGGGGAGACAGTGGTGAGGGAAACACAGATCGAGGACGAAATGGAAAACAATGAAAGGAATATAAATAGGCTGAAGGTGGACAGGAGAGTTCACAGTCTGAATGTGTTGAACGCAGTGTAATGTGGAGAAGTGCATCATCTGAAAATTCTGCCCTGTTCGTTCTGGTTTCGTTGGGCTTCACTGAAATATTGCATCAGTCCAAGGATGGACTTGTGCAGATGAGTGCAGGCTGATGAGGTAAAATGGCAAATTACAGAAAGGTCTGGTCCTGCTTCTGGATGGGCGAAAGTGTTCTGCAAAGCGGGAAGATGGACTGTCTTTGATCTCTCCCATGTACGGTAGACCACTTGGTATCAGCGTCACTTGAGTAGATTCTTTAGTTCCTTGGATGATGAGTAAGGTGCACGTAAAGGGGCAAATGTTGCAACTTCTCCGATTGGACTGGAAGCTGTTGTGCGAATAGGGTGAGCTGTTGAGGACGATAGAGGAGTGGATCATGATATCCAGGAGAAAACGGCCCCTGTGGAACGCTGGGAGGGGGGGTGAGGGGAATTGTGTTAAGCAGTGCAACATGTTGGCGTTGGTGGAACTGGCCGAAGATGATCCTTTGAATGTAGAGGCTGTTTCGGTAAAATTGTTGATGAAGTTTCTGCTCAGTTACAGAAGGCCCACTGATGACTGCACACGATTAACCATGGCCGGCCAATTGTCAACAACGGCTGCAAGTGAACGTGCTGTAGCTGCTGGGGGGGGGGGGGGGGGGGGAGTGGGGTGGTGGCGGCGAGAGAGTTTGATCGTTCCGAATCCTCCTCTTCTCTATCTTACTGGTTTTTCGCTCAATCTCAAACTTTGCATGTAGCGCTCCGAATTCAGCATCTCCAGTGCATAGGTGTCGATCGATGTGAAACAGAGAGGGAATTTTTCAAGTAGGCCTCAAAACATTTGAGTGGGACCCAACTGCTCCGTCTGCCAGTGGTCAAATCATGTTACTACACGATCTTGGAACTCGGCTGTCGTCCACGGAGGCAATGTGACACACCCAATGCAATTGTCATCGCAGATGATGACCGCGAGGGGGGAGATCTAACGATTTCCAGAACGTTAGTGTTTCTGGTGTGCACCTTCGTGTGAATCTTGAGAATAGTATGGAGGTCGCGCTGCTGGATGAACTCTAGAAGGCATACATGACTGCACTGTGGGACAGAAGACTCGCACCACACCGGAGGTTCCTGAGGACTGACTTTATACGCTTTGAGATGGTATAACCTCTGACGATGTGATTCTTTTGCGCTCGATGTTGCAGTCTGCGGAATGCGCTGCTTGCTTTAGAATGTTTCATGCCCACTTTCTCTCTATGACAGTAGCAACACTGATGCCACTTTCCAAATGTTAACTTTTTTAATGGCATTAATGGCTCGATGAAAGTGCCTGGATGCTATTTTCTTCATGGCTAAAGGCTGAAGGAGGTCTCAAGTTTTCGTTCAAGGGATACGAAGTATGAAGAGTTGTACCGCCTCGGAGAAACATTCAGTTATCGTCGCTCTCGGAGTGGCTGTGGACAAGAAGAGCACAAAACGATCAGGAATAACAGACAAGTGGAAGAAAATTCCGTGCGTTGTCTCTGAGCCTGGAGACCCCTCAATTTGAAAAGAGCTCCATCAGTCTGGAAGTGTACTTTTACCTCCCTCCTGAATGCCTTCAGTTGCCGTTTGCAGCATCATGTTGACGATCATGGTGAATAAGGTCATGAGAGCACACAAACCTTTTCCGCATTACTGAAGGAGCAGGCAGTGCACGCGAAGTTGCTGTTGTGCTTGACTTCTCCGCACTGATGTACATGAAGCTTATTCACGATGGCCAGAAAGGTGAGCGGCTATCAAGGCTCAGCCTGCATTTCTCGGAGTGAATCGCTGCTGCAAGTTTCAAATGCATTGCTGACGTCTACAAAGAATATGTGCAGCGCGTTGTTTTGCTCGCGATATTGCCGTATGGGTCACATTTAAACTTGGTATCTTTGGTGAGTCTGTTTTCTCTGTGGCCACGCTACATCTCCGGGAGGTTTTATTCGGGGTATTTTCTTTGCAGCAAGATTAAATGCCGTCATCCACAATAATTTGAGCATTATGATCGCCTCCCTTCTTTCTGATACGACGGCATCACAAAGATCCTCTGGAATCCTCCCCAGTTTCAAGGACAATCTGCATCAATCATCTTTGTGACCTCTTCGAAAAACACTAACTTGATAGAGTTTTTCGAAGAGGTCACAAGGATGATTGATGCAGGAGGGCTGTGGCTGTTGTCTATATAGACTTCAGTAAGGCCATTGGCAAGGACCCTCATGGCAGACTGGTACAGAAGGTGAACTCACACGGGATCAGGGGTGAGCTGGCAAGATGGATACAGAACTGGCGAGGTCCTAGAAGGCACAGAGTAGCAATGGAAGGGTGCTTTTCTGATTGGAGGGCTGTGACTAGTTGTGTTCCACAGGGATCAGTGCTGGGACCGTTGCTGTTCGTAGTATATATAAATGATTTGGAGGAAAATGTAACTGGTCTGATTAGTAAGTTTGCAGACGACACAAAGGTTGGTGGAATTGCGGATAGCGATGAGGACTGTCAGAGGATACAGCAGGATTTAGATCGTTTGGAGACTTGGGCGGAGAGATGGCAGATCGAGTTTAATCCGGACAAATACGAGGTAATGCATTTTGGAAGATCTAATGCAGATAGAGAATATACAGTGAATGGTAGAACCCTCAAGAGTATTGACAGTCAGAGAGATCTCGGTGTACAGGTCCACATGTCACTGAAAGGGGCAACAAAGGTGGAGAAGATAGTCAAGAATGCATACAGCATGCTTGCCTTCATTGGCCGAGGCATTGAGTATAAGAATTGGCAAGTCATGTTGCAGCTGTATACAACCTTAGTTAGGCCACACTTGGAGTATAGTGTTCAATTCTGGTCGCCACACTACCAGAAGGATGTGGAGGCTTTAGAGAGGGTGCAGAAGAGATTTACCAGGATGTTGCGTGGTATGGAGGGCATTAGCTATGAGGAGCGGTTGAATAAACTCGGTTTGTTCTCACTGGAACGATGGCGGTTGAGGGGCGACCTGATACACATCTACAAAATTATGAGGGGCATAGACAGAGTGGGTAATCAAAGGCTTTTCCCCAGGATAGAGGGGTCAATTACTAGGGGGCATAGGTTTAAGGTGCGAGGGGTAAGGTTTAGAGGAGATGTACGAGGCAGGATGTTTTACACAGTGGGTGGTGGGTGGCTGGAACTCGCTGCCTGAGGAGGCGGTGAAAGCAGGGACGATAGTGACATTTCAGGGGCGTCTTGAGATACACATGAATAGGATGGGAATAGAGGGATACGGACCCAGGAAGTGTAGAAGATTTTAGTTTAGTCGGGCAGCATGGTCGGCACAGGCTTAGCGGGCCGAAGGGCCTGTTCCTGTGTTGTACTTTTCTTTGTTCTTTGTTCTTTGACAACTGAGATTACTCATACGGATTTGTATACAGGACAGAGCCACAATCCTACAAGATCTCGTGTGCAATTCACGGACTCCAGGGTTGTCTTTGCTATTTATTTGGTTGACGTAATTCACTGCCCACGCTCCTCTCATAGAATCATAGAATTTACAGTGCAGAAGGAGGCCATTTGGCCCATCGAGTCTGCACCGGCTCTTGGAAAGAGCACCCTCCCCAAGCCCATACCCTCACCCTATCCCCATAACACAGTAACCCCACCCAACACTAAGGGCAATTTTGGACACTAAGGGCAATTTATCATGGCCAATCCACCTACCCTGTATATCTTTGGACTGTGGGAGGAAACCGGAGCACCCGGAGGAAACCCACGCACACACGGGGAGAACGTGCAGACTCCGCACAGACAGCGACCCAAGCCGGGAATCGAACCTGGGAACCTGGAGCTGTGAAGCAATTGTGCTAACCACTATGCTACCGTGCTGCCCAAACCATCTCCTCAAGAGATCGGCTTCCATACAGTACTTTTTTTTTTACAAAGACAGTTGGTAGGAGCCGTTGATGGCATTTTTCTGAGCAGTGCATTTTGCGATGAAAAATGTTTTTATGTGCCCCCGCCAGCGATCCTAAAGTGACTCCGTGTTTATGTGCAATGTATGGACTCCCATGTCTATCAGCGGGGTTCGATGCACTGACCCGCAGATAGATGTCAGCGCCTCAGGGAAACTACTTACAAAACCGATATCAGCGTTGAGTTGAGTTTCTCTTTACGCAAATACGATCCGCCAGTCATTTTAGATATTCCTTACTTTATCTTGAAGTGTGCTGCATGCTTGACGACAGACTTTCTTTTTAACATCACTGACCGACTGAGCCCGGTGAGCCTGATGACCTCTCCGTTTTATTGTCAGGAGATGTTGGATTTCCTTGTCATTGTCACAAAATCAGCGCATGTCCTTGGTCCTTGATTCGATGCCCTGCAGTATAGATCGAATGTGAAGCTCTGCTGATTTTCCAGAGTTCTTCTAGAATAGCTTCAGCACCGAGATCAGTGTTTGCAGTCTGCTCGGTAAAGATCTTTGTTATCTATCTCGGAAAGAAGGGCTTTCCAGGTTGATAACTGGGATTATTTTAATTTTGTTATTGGGCTAGCTCCTGGCTTTAATGCGTGCTCGTATCGCTTTGTGCGACCGATCTCGTAGTCCGTTTGGGTGATATTTCGGCGATGCTCGCGCTGCAAGGTGAAGGTTATCGCGTGCCACTATATAGAGCGGGGAGGCATCCATGTCAGTGGTGGGCAACCTGATGGCGCTGGGTCACATAGGGCCCATCTGGGTTCTGTGTGGCCCACGAGACATTTCGGTGACAGTTGCCGACGCGCACGGTTGCCACATTCCGCTGAGTTTTGTTGTCCTGTCTGTGCGAATGAAATGATACAGACGCAAAGGAAAAACAAGTGAACTGAGGAACCTGCTGAGTCCATACCACATTGTCTGTGTGAACCGTGCTCTCCTTCTGCGACCAAAGCTTATATATTTTGTTTTAACATTTCAAATGAATGATTGCTTCATTCATATATCATTAAGCATTTTCTATTACTACTAATGAGACATTCAGCCTGTTATTGTTAAGAAGGGATTCAAAGGATTTAGAACATTGACATTGAATGACAGTCTGTATTTTAAATCATGATTTCGAGTATCCTTGAGAGGAGCGTGCAGCTGGGGCTGTTTACATACGCCTACTGCGTTTGAGCTTTAAGTTTTGAGCAAAGCAGTTAACTGGTTTAGAAGGTCCTTTCGAAACAAACATGTTAAGATGCTGCAACGCAACTTTGAGATGCACTCTGCTGTCAATACGCACCGCTGCTCAAGGTAATGCATCTTAAAGATGATCAGGCCAGGGGTGCAAAGCAAACGTACTCCATTGTGCAGGATTCCGTCAAGCTTCTTGAGGTTTCTTGGGCATGTATTCATCACGCCAAGTTTTGAATTTTCCAGGAAAAGTATTCAATTATGCCTTACGAAGCTAACGAAGAAACTTTGGTGAGTGAGAAGCAGAGCTGGGCGCCACATAATTAATCGCCTTAGAACTTGTATTTTGGCAAAGTATTTATGTGGCTTCCCCAGTTCAATATCGGTGGACTCGCTTGCAAATGGTGTTGATCGTTGTGTAATCATCGCAGACATGCGTACTTCTGGCCGTGTTATGGAGTAAAATCACAGGAGAAGGAGCTCAATATATTGAACATAGGGCACCACGCCGAGCAACTGCTACAGTAATGCCCCGCAATTGAGATCAGTGATTTTCCAGAACCACCAATCTTTATGGAAAGTATGATTCCTACATGTGGAACGTTTTCCACCTTATTCCCATTAAACTTAGTAGGGCCGATTGGTGCCGTACTGGTCCAGATACGGAATTGCTGTAAAAGGCCGTAAACGAACCTGGCCTCTGGACCACCTTGCTACAGGTTTGAAACAAGTCCGCAGTGAGGTGACGAGTTGAGTGGTTCTGACGGAAACCAAACTGAGCGGCAGCAAGCAGGTGATTTTAATAATAAGATGTATTGTCTTGCCTTTTTAATCATCCTAGCATTTCTTTGTAGTGTTCCCCGATTTTGCTCTGTCGAATAATTACCCTGTCCACCATAGGAGATGTAATATGGTGACGAATTCAATGGCATTGTCCATCCATGTGATCGCAGTAAACGTCTTGTGGCTGTTTCTTCGAAGGCAGCTTAATTTGGCAACAATCGCACCCGTTCCCTTTCCCTTCAGAGGGCCTTCATTCTTAGTCTACGACCGCCATCACCCGCGAACACATGGTCTGTCTCCTCCTGTCACCATACGGTACATTCTTGGTACATTCGCGAATGGAGGGTCATTTTCTTAGCCGCAATATTCAATTTACCGTGTCCTCAATTGCAGCTTTAACCATGGGATGACTTTTTGTGGGATTCAGTTTGGCTGAAACAGTTCCTGCCTGACATACAATTGGACCCTCTGTTAAGAATGGGTTATGTTGGGCAACAGGTAGAATTCTTGGAATTCAGGAGGCAGCATGCAGCCTCAACAAGTACTGACTCAGGGGGATCACGAATAGTGAGCCCATAACCATAAAATTGTTATGTACCGTAGGTTCTCCTTTGTCTCTACGGTCTTTCATCTTTTCACTTCTGTTTTCCTTTGCATTTCTCTGTAAATTGTACACCGTATGTCTCTTGCTCGTTGAATCACAGATTGAAGGAAACACAAAGAGTTTAAGGGTGGCATGGCGGCAAAGGGTTTGACTCTGCTGCCTTCTAGCGCCAGGAACCCGAGTTCCATTCCTGCCTTGTGTGATTGCCTGTCGAGTTTGCACGCTCTCCCCGGGCCTGAGGGTGCTTCCCCCGGGTGCTGCGTTTTCCTTCCACAATCGAAAGGTAACCGGTTTGGTTGGATTGGCCAGGCAAATTGTCGTTTTCTGTCCAAAGGTGTACCGGTTAGGTAGATTGGACATAATGAATACACGGGTTATTGGGCTGCTGTGCGGAAGTGGGCCTAGGAAAGTGCTTTTTTTGAAGGTAGGTGCAGACAAGATGGGCCGAACGGTCTCTCTGTGCACTGCAGCAATTCGCACTATCAATATCAGCAGCGTAAAAAACGTTGTGTGGCAGCTGGATGGATCCAGAGGTGTGAGGAAACGAACAACCGTGACCTGGAAAATGAGCCTTCAGATTTCAAGAATTTCTCATCAGAAACTGTGTGAACAATAGTTTCAATTACTTAGGAATGAGCAATATCAATGCACGGAGAGGATGCGTTTTTTCCAGAAAGCGCCTCGTTGAGATGTGCAGCCTGAGCAACTTCGTTTTAATGCCTATGAGTTAAAGCGAACCTCGGCATAAATTTACAGGCTCACGACCGCTGCATCCAAGGCTGCATGGCTAGTTCATGCAAAATCTCCCAGTCAGTGTCACACAGGATGTTCATCCTTGGACCGATACATTTTTCAGCAGCGTGACCCACTTGAGCTCTTGCAACACACACATCATCACTGTCAGAAATGATGAGAACGGTTGCTTCCATTAATGGCGTTCTACTAGCGCAGTAGATCGATTTCGCTCACGTTGATCATGGCTCCCAGAATGCAGACTGCTAAACAAATAGAAAGACCCCACACTTTCAGCACTCGTCTGCTCTTTGAATTGCACAGGCGGTTCCTGCATCTTTCCTCCTTGTGCTGCCAGCGACGTGTTTGGCCGCATTGCTGTCGAAATCTTCAAATCTTCAGGCAGCACGGTAGCATTGTGGTTAGCACAATTGCTTCACAGCTCCAGTGTCCCAGGTTCGATTCCGGCTTGGGTCACTGTGTGTGCGGAGTCTGCACATCCTCCCCGTGTGTGCATGGGTTTCCTCCGGGTGCTCAGGTTTCCTCCCACAGTCCAAAGATGTGCAGGTTAGGTGGATTGGCCATGCTAAATTGTCCTTAGTGTCCAACATTGCCCTTAGTGTTGGGTGGGTTGCTGGGTTATGAGAGCGGCAGCGGTGCCGTCACCAACGCCCCCAGGCTCGTTCCTTTACAGGACGCCATCTGCATCCTCTTCCATGCCGCCCCCTCTCCCTCCATGACCCACTTGCGGATCATCGCCACGTTTGCTGCCCAGTAGTAACTCCCTAGGTTTGGCAAAGCCAACCCTCCTCGGTCCCTATTGCGTTCCAAGAACCCTCTCCTAACCCTCGGGGTCTTATTTGCCCACACATACCCCATAATACTCCTACCTACTCTCTTGAAAAAGCCCTTGGTGATCACGATGGGGAGGCACTGAAACACGAACAAAAACCTCGGAAGGACCACCATTTTAACCGACTGCACCCTACCCGCCAGCGAGAGCGGGAGCATGTCCCATCTTTTAAAATCCTCCTCCATTTGCTCCACCACCCTCGTCAAATTCAGTTTATGTAGGGCCCCCCAACTTCTGGCCATCTGGATCCCCAGATACCAAAAACTCCTCTCCACCCTCCTCAGCGGTAGGTCCCCTATCCCTCTTTCTTGGTCCCCTGCCTGTAATACAAAAAGCTCACTCTTCCCTACATTAAGCTTGTAGCCCGAGAACTCTCCAAACTCCTTCAGAGTCTGCATGACCTCCACCATCCCCTCCATTGGGTCCGCCACATATAGCAGCAGGTCATCCGCATATAGCGATACCCGATGCTCCTCTCCCCCGCGGACTATCCCCCTCCATTTCTTAGACTCCCTTAGTGATATGGCCAAGGGTTCGATCGCCAATGCAAACAACAGGGGGGACAGGGGGCACCCCTGCCTCGTCCCTCGGTACAGCCGAAAGTACTCCGACCTCCGCCGGTTCGTCACTACACTCGCCACCGGGCCGCTGTAAAGGAGCTTAACCCATCTAATAAACCCTCCCCCGAACCCAAACCTGCGCAATACCTCCCAGAGGTACTCCCACTCTACTCGGTCAAAGGCTTTTTCCGCGTCCATAGATGCCACTATCTCCGCCTCTCCCTCCTCCGATGTCATCATTATCACGTTTAAGAGCTGCCGCACATTGGTATTTAACTGCCTGCCCTTTACGAATCCCGTTTGGTCCTCGTGAATCACCCCCAGGACACAGTCCTCAATCCTAGTGGCCAGTACTTTCGCCAATAGCTTAGCATCCACATTGAGGAGCGAAATCGGCCTGTACGATCCACATTGCAGTGGATCCTTGTCTCGCTTTAGAATCAAGGAGATTGTCGCCTCCGACATTGTCTGTAGCAGGGTTCCCTCCTCTCGTGCCTCGTTGAAGGTCCTCACTAGTAGCGGGGCCAGCAGGTCCACATATTTTCTATAGAACTCCACCGGGAACCCGTCCGGCCCCGGGGCCTTCCCCGCCTGCATGCTCCCCAAACCCTTACTCAACTCCTCCAACCCAATTGGTGCCCCCAAACCAACCGCCTCCTGCTCCTCCACGCTCGGGAACCCCAGCTGGTCCAGGAATCGCCTCATCCCCCCTTCCCCCCCTGGGGGCTGGGATCTGTACAGCTCTTCATAGAAGGCCTTGAATACCTTATTTATTTTCGTTGCACTTCGAACCGTGGCTCCCCTTCCATCTTTGACTCCCCCTATTTCCCTCGCTGCCGCCCTCTTACGGAGCTGGTGCGCCAGCATCCGACTCGCCTTTTCCCCGTACTCGTAGGTCGCCCCTTGCGCCTTCCTCCACTGTGCCTCCGCCTTGCCCGTGGTCAGCAGGTCAAACTCCATCTGGAGCCGTCGCCTTTCCCCAAGTAATCTTTCCTCCGGGGCCTCTGCGTATCTCCTGTCCACTCGCAAGATCTCCCCCACTAACCTCTCCCTTTCCATTCCCTCTGTCTTCTCCCTATGAGCCCTGATGGAGATCAGCTCTGCCCTGATCACCGCCTTCAACGCCTCCCATACCACCCCCACCCGCACCTCCCTGTTGTCGTTGGCCTCCAAGTACCTTTCAATACACCCCCTCACCTTCCCACACACCACCTCATCAGCCAGCAGTCCCACATCCAGCCGCCACAGCGGGCGTTGGTCCCTCTCCTCTCCCAGCTCCAGTTCCACCCAGTGCGGGGCATGGTCCGAAACGGCTATGGCTGAATACTCCATCCCCTCCACTCTCGGGATGAGCGCCCTGCCCAGAACAAAGAAATCTATCCGGGAGTAAGCCCTATGTACGTGGGAGAAAAAAGAAAATTCCCTGGCCTGCGGTCTTGCAAACCTCCATGGGTCCACTCCCCCCATCTGATCCATAAAACCCCTGAGCACCTTGGCCGCCGCCGGCCTCCTTCCCGTCCTTGATCTGGAGCGGTCCAGTGGTGGGTCCAGCACCATATTGAAGTCCTCTCCCATTATCAGTCCTCCTACCTCCATGTCCGGAATGCACCCCAACATGCGCTTCATAAATCCAGCATCATCCCAGTTCGGGGCGTATACATTTACCAACACCACCCACGTCCCCTGCAACATAACACCCCCCCTCCCACACAAATCCTCAATTAGAGTCCAATTTTTCAGCTAGTATAAAGGTCCACGCCTCTTCGGGCATTTCGAAGTAGTGGTGTTGGCCATTATGTGTAACCCACAGTCGCGCTGGCTGCAACATTCCAAATTTCACTCCTTTCCGGTGCAGCACCGCTTTGGCCCGGTTGAAACCCGCTCTCCGCTTAGCGACCTCCGCGCTCCAGTCCGGGTATATTCTGATCTCCGCATTGTCCCACTTGCTGCTGCGTTCCTTCTTGGCCCATTTCAGGACCCTCTCTCTGTCCGTAAACCGGTGAAATCCCACCACCATCGCCCTTGGCGGCTCATTTGCCTTGGGCTTCCTCGCTAGCACTCGGTGCACCCCATCCAGCTCCAGCAATCCCGGGGGGGCCTCCGCACCTATCAGTGTCCCGATCATTGTGCCCACATATGCCGCGGCATCGGCCCCCTCCATTCCTTCTGGGAGACCCAGGATCCTCAAGTTGTTTCTCCTTGACCTGTTCTCCAGGTCTTCGAGTCTTCCTGCCCACGTCTTGTGCAGCGCCTCGTGCCGCTCCACTCTCTCCGCCAGGCCCACGAACTCATCGTCGTTCTCACTCACTTTTTCCTGGATCTTCACCTCTTGGGCTTTCTGGGTTGCTCCAAGTCTTTCAATCATTGCCAGCGTAGGCGCCAACATCTCCTTGCGCAGCTCCTCGAAGCAGCACTTGATGAACTCTTGCATCTCCTCTTTGTCCGTGGGCGCCGCCATTTTGCTTTTTTTTTCTTCTCCCGCTGCTCCAGGGCCGCTTTTTTCGCCGTTTCGCTGCGGGTCCGATCCATGCAGGTTAGTAGGGGACATTTCTCCTTCCTTCCCCACGGGTTGGTTTTTTTAAAAGGTGCCGTTGGGGCTCCGTTAGCGGGCCCAAAAGTCCATCTTCGCGGGAGCTGCCGAATCGCGTGGCTTAGCTCCGCATTGCCGCAACCCGGAACCTCTCCTGGTTTCTATATTGAACCAGGGCTGATTCCCGAGCTTAGTGGTAATGGTAGAGTGGGGGATATGCCGGGCCATGAATTGCAGATTGTTGTCTGGTGAGATAGGCTCAGGGAGAGTTCGTCTGTGCATGTGTTCAAATGTATTTGTGCATCCATGTGTGTGTACTTGGTGTGTGTGAGTGTATGTGTGTGTGCAAGTGATTCCTTTGATGTGTATATTTGTCCATCAGAGTGTGCCTATGGCATGTTCATGTGTGTGGGTATCGTGCGTGTGCATGTGTCAGTGAATATGAGTCTTTATGTGTATGTGCGTTTGTATGTATGTCGGGATACTGTGCTGTGTGTGTGTCTACCTGGGTAATGCGCCTGTGCATGTTTGTGTGATGCATGCAGTGTGTGTATGGGCGCGCAAAAGTGTGTGTGGGTTTTTGCATGTGTAAGTGCATGAGAGTGTCCCTGCCTTTGTAGCTGGTGTGTGCATATCTGCCTGTGTCCGTTTCTGTGTGTGTGTGTGCACAATTATGTGTGATTCAATGTGTTTGAAAGCATGTTTTTTGTGTTCGTGCCTGTGTGAGTGTGTGTGTATAGCGAGGTAGTTGTATATAATATTGTGTGTCAGTCTCCATGTGTGCAATTGGGTGTGCATATTTGTTTGGTGTCAACATTATTGTGTAAGCTTGTATGTGCGAGTTTGTGTGTGTGGTGTGCGTTTGTTTATGTGTGCATAGCGGTGTACGTGTGCATTTGTGGTTTTGCATTTAATGTTATGCAAGTCTGTATGTGTGACTTTGCGTGTGCACACATGTATCCGCATCTGTGAGCATTTAGTTGTGCACAAATGCATGTGAATGTGCGTGTGTGATTGCGTGAGCGTGTGCGTGTTTACGTTGTTTGTTCCTTCTCCTGTATTTGTGTGAGAGAGTGTATATGTGTCTTTGCTTGTGTCAGTGTTTGTGAGTGTGGGTCAGTGCATTTGTGTGCATGTTGCATGTCTGTGTTAGTAAGAGATTGTGAACATGTATGGCTGTGTTTTTGTATGCGAGAAAGAGACAAAGCATATGATTGTATGTTTCAATGTTTTCCACTAGTGTGTGAGCGCACGTGTGTCTCTGTGCAAACTTTTGTTATATTGTGTATGTTCAAGGTGGAGTGCATCCATGCGAGTCCGTTTAGTTCGTGACAGTGGTTAGCACTGCTGCCTCTCAGCGCCAGGGACCCAGTTTCAATTCCGAGCAACTTTCTGTCTGGAGTTCGCACATTCTCCCCGTGTCTGTGTGGGGTTCTTTCGGGTGCTCCGGTGTCCTCCCGCAGTCCAATTATGTGCAGGTTAGGTGGATTGTACATGTTATACTGTCCAATGTGCAAAGGGTAGGTGACGTTACGGGAGAGTAGGCCTAGGTCGGGTGCTGTCTCAGAGGGTCGGTGCAGATTCAAACGGCTGTGGCATCCAATGCATGCTAGGAAATTTATAATTCTAATTTGTGTACATCTGTGCGCATCAGTGCCTTTAGATGTGAGGGTGAAGGTTTGTGTTATTGCGTGAGTGTGTGAGTGAGTGTTTGTTTGAGGGAGAGTATGTGAGCGCTTGCGTCTGAAGAGTGTGAAATATGCGGTTCCCTGGGGGCTGTGTGTTGAAGTTACTTCTGTGAGTGTAAATGTCAAGTTTTATTTGTGTGTATGTGTTTATATGTTGGGCAGTTCCTATGTGTCTACACGTCTGTGTCGAACACTTTTTATTGTGTCTGTTGTTGCTTCTGTGAATATGAGTGCATGCACATGCGTGTGAGTGTGCGCCTTTGTGTACCTATGTGTGCGTCTGCGTCTTTGTTCCTAAGTGGCAGTGCAATTACATGGCAGAATGTCGATGTGAATGTGTACTTGCGTTAATGCCATTTCTGGGTGTTATGGTGGCATAGTGGTTGCACTGCTGTCTCACTCTCCCGTTTCGTTCACTGTGTGGGGTTTGCACTTTTTCCACATAGAACATTACATGTCTGTGTCGATTTCCTCAGGGTGCTGCGGTTTTCTCTCACAGTCTAAAGATGTACAGGTTTAGTTCAATTGGCCACGTTAAATTGGCCCTAAGTGTCAAAAGATGTGCAGGTTAGGTGCAACTATGGATTATGGGGATAGGGTGGCGTAGTGGGCCTTGGCAGGGTGCTCTTTCAGAGGGCTAGTGCGGACTCGATGGGCCGAATGGCCTCTTTATGTACTGTGGTAGATCTATGGTTCTCTGGTTTGTGAGTATCTGTATGTGCTGTGTGCATGAGCTTGTGTGCGTAATTGCAAATGTAATGGTGTTTATCTGTGTGTTCTTACACATGATTGTGTCTCTAAATGCTTAGGCAATACCTGTGTGCTTGTGCGTATGTGCGGGTGCTCCTGTATGTACGTGAATGTATTTGTTTCTCATGTGTTTGTCCTTGTCTTTCCATATACCTATGTGATTAACATCTGCATTTCTGTGATGTGCGAGTGGGGATGAGCGAGTTTGTCTGTAAATGTAAGCGTTTCTCTGGGTTATTGTGCGTATCGATGCGTGTTTCTAAATATCTGTTTGACTATAGGGATGTTGGTGTGAGTCCAGATCCACGGCAATTTGGTTGAGTCTTAATTGCCCCCTCTTAAGGGCAATTAGGGATTGGAAGTAAATGCTGGCACAGCCTGCGAGGCCCACGTCGCATGGACGATTTTTAAAATTGCACACAGTGCACACAGGGACATGGGCACATGTGCAGAGACACACAAGAACAGACAAAACCAAAGTGAAATGAAAAAAAGTCACTTCATCGTCCTCGTGCACTCTTAAAAACACAAAATAATCGCCATGCCTCTCTCTCCCCCTCTCTCTACATACATACAAACCCACGCTCACTTGCACAAAAGCGACACAGACAGAGACACATGTTAACACACACACTCACATAGAAACACACTGTATCACTCATAGACACACAAGCACAAAATCTCAGTCACAGAATGCACAGTGCTGTCACAAAGGTACTTTGAGAAAGGCTGTCCCGGTTTACTCTCTCCGGCGCAAATGCGTGACACAAAGGCATGCAAACACACGCACACATATTAACATAAAGAAAACTATAAATGCACACGAAACAAACTCCACGCAAAAATGTCCCTGAAATACTCATGGCCGCAGGCCTTCACACATCCCAGCACAACTCACATTTTGACTAACTCTCACACAATGCGCACACAAAGCGAGCACACAGACACAACCACACATACACACTCACAACCAGACACACAAACAGGCACTTACACTTGCACATTCACACTCATGTCAATTGACAATGATTCGCACACACAAACACACACACTTGTGAATTAACGAACCCACATTTCCTCACAAAACACACGTGCAATCAAGTCTCTCAAACACTCGGACACAGTGCATCAACGATGCACACACACAAACACAGAATATCACACATGAACGATCGCAAAGCAAATGTGTCGATGATTTCAAACATATACATTTACAAACTCACATCTATATATATAATATCCACAAGGAATGTCATTGTCTGTCTGCCTGATTTCTGCGTTTGTTTGTAAAAAGGTGAGTTTCTGTGAGGATTTGCGGGCGTAAGTTATGTTTGCATCGTTGATGCATTGTGTCCGAGTGTTTTAAAGACGTGATTCAACGTGTGTTTTGTGCGGGAATGCGGGTTGGTTAATTCACCCTTGTGTGTGTGTGTGCACGTGAAAGTGTGCGTGTGTCAGAGAGAGAAAGCACGTGAACATTTGTATGCAAGCTTGGGTATTTTGATGTGTTTCTCTGTCTGTTCGTGAGAATGTGTGAATGCTAGTGAGCCCTTAAGTGTTTTTGTATGTGCCAGTGCGCGGGTGTGGTATTTCTATTATGCGTGGTCGAGATATGGTGAAAATGTGAATAGAAAGGTGTATGTATGTGCGATAGGTGTAAGAGAAACTATGTGAGTGGGAGTGTGCATTCCATTATTATTTTTTGGGTCCATCCTCAAAAAAAAATCAAACATGTGGACTGCTAGTTAATCCAGTGGATGCTTTGAGTTCGCCACATTGCCGTCGAACTGGAGTGAGATAATTTCCAAACTGAGTGAGGGCTATAAATCAGTTCAGTTGGTTGGACGGCTGGTGCGTGATGCAAAACGGCGCCAACAGCATGGGTCCAATGACCTTACTGTCTGAGAGTACTCATGAACCTTGCTCTTCACCTGAGGAGGGGTGAACCTCAGGATAAATCAACCCCATTCAGCTCTCAAAGGGGAAAACAGCATCTGGTCCTCTGGGACTGAGGCTGCATTTATCGTTCAGTACCTCACAGGATACCGTGGTCCATTTTAAAATGTGAACAACATCTTAATAAATATGTTCAATTTCCCCCCAGTGTGATATATTATTTGATTATCGACTTTCTTTCGTCACAGTTAACCTTGTCACGATTGTGATCTTGTATCGTGGAAAATGTGGTCTCTCTAAATGTATCACTTATTACCTGCTGGCCATGGCAGTGGCAGATCTACTGGTCATTGTCCTCGACCTGATATGGAGACACATTCCGATTGTTTACCAGGAACAGTTTTCTTTTCTGGCTTCTATCCCCGTGTGTAATATCCACGCCGTCCTGCTTTATGCAGTCACTGACTGTTCTGTTTGGTTCACCGTCACATTCACCTTTGATCGATTTGTCGCCATTTGTTGCCCAAAGCTGAAAACTAACTATTGCAATGAGAAAAAAACTATTGTGGTTCTTGGAACAGTGACTGTACTGAGTTCCTTAAAAAACATTTTCTGGTATTTTATGTTGACAGGTCGCTACTGGCTGATTAACAGCCCCTGGTTTTGTAATTCAAAATTCCGTGTCAGGTTCTCATCCTTTTGGGTTACAATCGAGCTCCTCCACTATATGCTAAATCCATGTGTCCCATTTGGCATAATTATGGCATTCAATGCCTTCACAATCAGGCATATTTTATTGAGCAGCAGAGCCCGTAAGAGACTTCGGTCTCCGAAAGTTGGGGAAAGTCCCAGAGACCCAGAAATGGAGAGCCGAAGAAAATCCATAATTTTACTGTTAGTGATCTCCGCCAATCTCATCATTTTCTGGTCATTGTTAATGATATATTATATATGGGAGCGAATGTATAATTTGGGATATAATTCTGTTTGGATAGAAGGCTATATTATGGAATTGGGCTTCATGTTGCAAATCCTCAGTTGCTGCACAAACACTGTTATTTATGCCGTGACTCAGGCTAAGTTCAGAGAGGAGTGGAAAAAGGTGCTTAAATATCCACTTATTCCAATACGTCAGTTCATGAAACGATGAGAACAAGTGAATCACTTGTAATTGATTTCCCAAATTTTCTCTTTTTGTTACACATTTCGAGCAGTTGGAGTGGCCTCTCACAGGGGAAACATCTTTTCGATAACACTCTGACCACTGTTGGGACAGAATTTTCAAATATAAACTGTCACAACTGGTCTGGCGACTGCATATTTCCCAACCTCCTAATGTTAATCGGACAGAAATCTTACATCCTTCACACACAATAGGAAAACCTAATATACTGCAATGAGTGCGGTAGTGGTGGGCATGGTGGTGGGTATGAGAGGAAGTAAAGGTCACAGAGATTTATTGAGGTAAGAGCTGTGGCGAACAGAGGCACGATCCGCAATCCTCCAGTGGAATTCAGAGCTGCATTGTCATGGTAGTGGAGGTTAATTTCATGTCAGCGTCCTGTAAAGCCAAACAGGAGGGGTCTTGGACATGAATTTCTCTTAGAAGAGAGATAGTACCAACGGGGCAGATCAGAAGTGAAAGCTAGACCGTGCGAAAGAAAGGCAAAACGACAGGTACAGAGAGCCAGGGGGGGAGATAAAAAGCGGGAAGAGAGATATGCTTAAATGGAGCGTAGGAGAAAGAAAAGGATGAGGAGGGAGAAGGGAAGGGTGGGAAAGTGAGAGATCTAGGGCGACAGAGACACAGAGAGAAATAAAAGGACAGAGAGGTAAAGCCAGAAGCGACAATGGAATAGGAGAGAGATGAAGCGGGAATAAACATGTTGAACTGGGGGAAGCCAACATTGCAGAAATGAGAAGGGAACTGGCGGAGGTGGACTGGCCAACATTTCTTGAAGATAACCAGTGAAATCCACGAAACAAAGAGAGCCTAAATGGGCAAAGTAGACAGCTCTCCTCCAAAAATAACGCACTGTCAAATCGAGACCACCTTGTCATCTAGAGGAATACAGAGAAAGATCAAACAGAAAGAGAAAGCGCCCGTTAGGCACAAGGGACTAAGCACTGCAGATAACCTGGACGAATAAAGTAAGGACAGAGACGCAGTCAAGAAGGAAATAAGGACATCAATGACAGGGCGTGAAAAAGATTAGCAAGTGAAGTTAAAGAAAATCCAAATATGTTTTCCCAATATTTTAATGATAAAAAGTTATTTAATGAAAAATTAGGACATATCGTAGATAAATAGGGGAACTTGAGTGCAGATGCAGAGGCTGTGTAACAAATATTTGCCTCAGTGCTTACGAAGAAATCGATCGTGCAGATAAAGTAGTCCAGGATAAACACTGTGAGATATTGGATGGGATAATCATAAAGAAAAAGGAAGTGCGCCAAGGATTGGAATATTTTAAAGTTGATATGCCCAAACACCAGGTGTAGTGTTTCCGAGACTACTCAAGCAGGTCGGGCAGGAGATAACAGATGCTCTGAGGATGATTTTCCAATCCTCAAAGGACACAGGGATGTGCCGGAATACTGGAGAAATGCAAACGTTGTTCCAATGTTTAAAAAGGGATCAAAAGAAATGCCAAACAATTGTAGCCAGTTCGTCATACATCAGTAGTGAGTAAAAGAGCAAAAGCAATCCCGAGAGAGGATCAATTTTGATTTTGAAAGGCTTGAACTAGTCAGGGAGAGTTACATGGATTTGTTAAAGGTAGGTCCTGCCTCACAAATTTGCCTGAATTCTTCGAGGAAGAGACAACGAGCGTTGATGAAGGCAGTGCAGTGGATGTTGTTCACGTTGATTTTAGCAAGGTGTTTGCGAAATCCCAACTGGAGATTGGTCAGGAAAGTGAAGATACGGGGAAATGTGGCAAACTGGATAAAATGTTGGCTTAATGACAGGAAACCAAGGGTAATGGTCGATGGCTGCCGTTGTAATTGAAACGTTGTTTCAAGCGATGTTCCACACGGATTGGTGTTAGGACCCTTACCGTTTGTGTTATATATTACCGATTTGGACGTGAACGTGGGTAGCACGATTTGCAGGCGACACAAAGTGTGGCAGAGTGGTGTACAGTGTAGAGGATAGCTCTAATCTCCAAAACGATAGAGATGGATTGGTGGATTGGGAGATAAAGTGGGAGATAGAATTTAACACAGAGAAGTGTGAGGTCATACAGAGAGGTCAAACAGTTATAGGGAGCACATTATCATGTGGACACAGGCCACATTAGTTTAAACCATCACCAACAGCACTAGCAACCCCCCACCCCCCACCCCAGGACATTGGTTCCAGTCCTGCCCAGGTGCAGACTGTCCGGTTTGTACTGGTCCCATCTCCCCCAGAACCGGTTCCAATGCCCCAGGAATTTGAATCCCTCCGTCTTGCTCTGTCTCTCGAGCCACGGATTCCTGGGTATGTCCTGTGCTAATGGCATGATAGAACCAGAACAGCAGTGGTAGCGGCACATTGCTATACGATCGGCAGGGAGTTGCCCTGGGAGGTCGAAGCGAAGGAGGAAGAGGAGAAGGAGCTGTAGCAGGCAAAAAAGGTCGAGGATAGCGAAAGTGGAGATCCACGGGTTGAACCCCAGAGAGGAGATGCGCTATGTGGCCATCGAGATCAATATGGAAGAACACAGGTCAAAGCCCTGCTCAGAGAGCTGCACAATAAGTGTCACTTTACCTGACGGTTGACTTTGATGAGTATTAGCTGATATTGATCGAGGGCAGAAGGTAGTTTTAAATACTTAAGGCCTGGCATTACAGCAATAATGGACCTGATAACATTTTAACTGTGCGTGCATGTGTGTATTTATATGTGTTTATGGGTATGCAGTTGTGTGTATGTCCATGTGTGTGCGGGAATATGTATGTGTTTACGTGAGTGTGTGTGCAGTTGTGGGCGTGTGGGTGCCTGTTTTTGTGTTTGATTCTGGGTGTTAGTGTGCGTGTGTGAGCACCTATTTTTCTGTCATACTGTGAACAGTATCTCGGGTAATCTACCAGTACATATCATTGCATGTGCGCATGCGTCCAACTGTGTGCCTGTTTGTTTCTGCCTTCAACTCTATTTATGTGTTTTTATTTCCATCTGTGTGTTGCCGTTTCTGTCTCTCCTTCTTTATCTTCATGTTTCTGCTTGCCTTTATTTATTTCGCTGTGTTTGTCTTATTGTTTGTTTCTCCGTGTTCGTGTGTGTATGCGTGCGCATATGTGTGCATGTGTGTGATTTCTTTGTGTGTGCCTGTCTGTATGTGTATCTGTGAGTGTAAGTTTCTTAGGAGTTTAGTGCATATGTGCGAATGCGCGTAAGTGAGAATGAGAGCAAGAGATAGAACATTGCTCTGTTTCAATTTATGTGCGCGGTTGCCACTGTCCTTGTCTGTGTTTGTCTCACTGCATCTATGAGTTAATATGTTTCTGTGAGCATCTGTGTGTTTGTTTGCTCATGTCTGTGGCCCTTTGTGTTGGCCAAGCCTGAATATTTTCGTGTTGTAAACGGGCACGGTCTGCCTCAGTGACTGAGCAATCTCGGATGATGATGAATCGTGAGCAATCTTCAGCGAATATGCCCACTGGGGATCTGTGCTGAGTCGCCTATTGTTTGCAATTCATATAAACTGCATTGGTGATTATGTTTGTGGTAGGATCACTAAGTTTGTGGATGGCACAGAGATTGGCCGGGTGGTTAACAGTGAGATTGAGTGTCTTGGGTAACAGGAAGATAGAGAGGGGATGGTCAAATGGGCAGAAAAGTGGCAAGTAGAATTTAACCCTGAGAAGTGTGAGGCGATACACTCTGGAAGGAGAAATATGACAAGGGAGTATTCAATGAATACCCTGACACTGGGAAGATTCGATGAACAAAGTGATTTGGTTTGGCTATAGATCACTGAATGCAGGTGGGCATCTTAATAGTGTGAAAAAGGCATATGTGACACTTGCCTTTATCAATAGAATCGGATATTCCAAAAGCAGGGAGGTCATGTTGGAGTTGCCTAGAACTTTGCTGAGGCCACAGTTGCAGTACTGTCTGCAATTCTCGTCACCACATTATAAGAAGGCTGTGATTGCACGGGGGGGGGGGGGGGGGGGTGGTGAATGACAATTCATCAGGATGTTGCCTGAGATGAAACAGTTAAGTTATGAACGGAGGTTGGATAGGCTTTGGTTGTTTTTGCTCGAACAGAGAAGACTGAGTGCCGTCCTGATCGAGGTGTACAAGATTATGAGGGGCATGGTAACGGTGGATAGGGAGTAGCTGTTCCCCTTCGTTGAAGCGTCAGATATATGGGGACACAAGTTCAAGGAGAGGGGCAGGAGGTTTAGGGGGTAATAAGGAAAACGCATTT
The DNA here is from genome assembly GCF_047496885.1 of Scyliorhinus torazame. Taxonomy (NCBI): domain Eukaryota; kingdom Metazoa; phylum Chordata; class Chondrichthyes; order Carcharhiniformes; family Scyliorhinidae; genus Scyliorhinus; species Scyliorhinus torazame. The sequence continues at coordinate 27,637,827 of NC_092728.1, read as the reverse complement.
TACCCAGAGGGCGATGACTGCCTGGGCATGGCATACACTTTCATTTTCATTAAAGGACAATAGATTCAATGCTATCAATGGACCTTTGAAATACCAGATTTATTGGCATGCTGTTCGCTGGTTGCGGGGGGAGGGGGGGGGGGGGGAGTGTCTATATTCCTGCCACTCGCCAATGGGATTTCCCATTGACGCCGACCGGAAGCCCTCAGGCAGAATGCTGCGGGGGGGGGGGGGGGGGGGGGGTGGGAGAAAGAATCATAACGGCCATAGAGATCCGGCTAAAATGGCAGCTGCCGATCCAAGAGCGAAAGCTGTGATTGAATTGTATTTGGTATTTGTCACGTGTACCGAGGTACAATGAAAAATATTGTTCTGCATACAGTCTAGGCAGATCGCTGCACACATGAACAAAACATAGGATACCATAAATACACAATGTAAATACATAGACACAGGAGTCAGGCGAAGCATACGAAATGTGGTACTACTCAGTAGAGAAGATGTGTCTGGAGATCAGTTCAGTCCATGAGAGGAGTCTGGTATCAGCTGTTTGTCAACCTGTTAGTGCGTGTTCTCAGACTTTTGTATCTCCTGCTCGATGGAAGTGGTTAGAAGTGAGCATAACCCAGGTAGGAGGGGTCTTTCATTATGCTGCCCACTTTCCCAAGGCAGCAGGGTGTAGACAGAGTCAATGGATGGGAGGTGGGTTCCCATGATGGACAGGGGCTGTGTTCACGACTCTCTAGTTTCCTGTGGTCTTGGGCCGAGCAGTTGCCACACCAGGCAGAGCTGTAGCCAGGTGGGATGCTTCCTATGGTGCACCTGTAAGAATTGGTAAGAGTTAATGTGACCATGCCGAATTTCTTTAGATTCCTGAGGAAGTATAGTCGCTGTTGTGCTTTCTTGGTTGTAGCGTTGACGAGCATGGACCAGGACAGATTTTTGGTGATGTGCACGCCTAGGAATTTGAAGCTGTGAACCATCCCCACCTCGGTACATTGATGCTGACGGGGTGTGTACATTACTTTGCTTCCTGAAGTCAATGGCCAGCTCCTTCTTGAGGGAGATATTGTTGTCATTACACCACACCATTGGGTCCTCCTGTATTCTGACTCATCATTGTTTGAGATCCGATCCACTATGGTCGTGTCATCAACAAGTGTGTAGATGACGTTGGAGCCAAATCGTGTGTGTATAGTATAGTAGGGGGCTAAGTAGGCAGCCTTAGGGGCCCTGTATTGAGCACGATCGTGGAGAAGGTGGTGTTGATTTCCCTTACTGATTGTGGGCTATGGCTCAGGGGATGGAGGATCCAATTTCAGAGAGAGGAGCCTAGTTTTGGAGTTTTGATATGAGCTTCGCTGGGATTATTATCGCGCTGAAGGCGGAGCTGCAGTCAATGAATACGTGTCCTTTTTGTCGAAATGCTCCAGGAATGAGTGTAGGGCCAGGGAGAAGGTGTTTGCTGTGGATCAATTGTGGCGGTATGCAAATTTCAGTGGATCAAGGCATTCTGAGAGTATGGAGTTGATGTGCCTCATGACCAACCTCTCAAAGCAGTTCATAATGACAGATGTCATTGCGACCGGAAGTAGTTTTTGAGGCAAGTTGCCTGGTTCTTTTTCAACACCATCAGTATGATGGTGGTCTTCATGAAGCAGGGGAAACCCCAGATTGAAGTAGGCAGAGTTTGAGGATGTCTGCGAACACATCCAGGAGTTGGTCCATGCAGGATCTAAATGCAGGACCCATTGCCTGCCGAGGGTTCATTTTGAAGAAGGTCGATCTGACTTCGGAATCTGTGACGGTAGGTATGGGTGTGGTCGAGACCGCTGGGGCAGTTGACAGCTGCTTGATAGTTTCCTGCTCGAAACGAGCAGAGAATGCATTGGACAGCGTTCCGTGCTGTACGTTGGGACCAAGCCAGCGATACCTGGTTGCCTGCTATAGTTGTCAGTTATGGGTTCAGCTCTGGGATAGGGCCACGTGGCTGTTGGTCACAGCTGGAGCACCCTGATTGGTTGAAACATCTGCCAGTCACTGGTTGAATCTATGTCATTGGAGGAACCAGCTGTGAATCAGCAGTTGAATTAACAGATACACTGAGCATTTTATCAGTCACCGGCTGAAAACTTGATTTGCAGAGGTGACTGTCAGTAACAGTCTTCTTTCCCTGATTGGCTAATTTGGTTAATAAGGGTATGGGGGGTATATCCTGTAGAGCTCGACACTGTGTTCCTAATAAACATCAGTGCGAATGGGAGTACTGTGTCCCATGTTGTGTTGTGCTGCTGCACCATTTTCCTAAGGGTGGCTTTCAGTGTACGATTCATGCGCTCCACAATGCTGCTGGACTGCCCGTGATAGGCAATGTGGAACTTCTGTTTAACTCCAAATATTGTCATAACGTTTTTCATGACTCTTCCCATAAAGTGGGAACCTTGGTCCAACTCAATAGAATGGGAGAGTCCCCATCTTGTAAAAATCTGTTCTGTTAAGACCTTTGCGGTGGCCTTGGCTGTGTTTGTTCTCAATGGGAACGCTTTGACCCATTTCGTAAATGTGTCTATCACTACAAACACGTACTTGTAACCATTTCTGCGGGGGGGGGGGGCAATATAATCTAATTGGAGGTTTGTCCACGGGCCATTGACAGGGCGGGTGTGGCGGAGCTGGGCTTTTCTCGCATACCTATCGGGGTTGTTTTGAGCGCAAATTAAACAATTCTCGACATAATGGGACACGCTGGTTTTATCTGGTCAGGCCACCAGCAGAGGAGTCTGAGGTGGGCAAGGGTGGATTCAATGCCTTGATGTCCATGCCCGTCATGGAACTTGCAAATTATCTCATTCCTGTCCTGGGTGGGGACGACATAAACTCCATCTTTTAAAACGATTCCCTCATGGATCATCAAAGAATTTCTAAACCTTTCACAGAGAAGTTTCCTTTTAAAATTTCCTTTAAAGCCTTGTCTTCTTTTTGTGCCTGGGGTAGGTCTTGGATGTTGGTCTGTGAAACCTGAACTGCGTGTACTGGGGCACTCTCTGAGGTTTCTCAAAAGTGGGAATGTCGTGAGCCTGCCTTCGCTGGGGCATCAGCGATGGTGACTTCTTACTTTGATGACGCCGTATTCTCTGCCTTTAGCTGTCTGAAGGATATGTTTTAGTAGTGGGGCTGAAGGTAGAGGTTTTCCGTCCGCGGAAAAAAATCCTCTCAATTCCGACAGGAATAGGAATTCCGTAAGGCTGTTGCGGACGTATAAACTGTCCGAGTACATGTCTGCTGGGTTCGGGAAGGAATCGGGGTGCTGGACAATGTAAGCAATGGCCGCTAACTTGGCTGCTTGCGAATCTAAGTGTCCAGGCAACTATAATGCTATCTCTTCTAAAGCTCGTCCCTGCGCGTCCTCTACATAAATGCCACAGCCTGTTATCCTTTTTTCCTCAAGGACTGTGGAGGATCCGTCTACATAAATTCTCATGGCTTTGTCTGTGGGCTGGGGTCCGATACCGGTATTTCTTGATACCGACTTTGGAACCAAGGTTCCTGTGGTGTGTTTTGGGGTTATGATCTCGCACTCATGTGGGGTCCCTGAATAATGCAAGTTATCAGCCAGAAACGTGTGCGTTTTGGTCCGTTTTACCGTGATGTCGCGGCCCTGTTGGAGTAGGGCCCATCGTGCTGCTCGAATTTGGCTTACTGTGCCATCTTTTAGTCTGCCGTCCAACAAAAGCTGTGCTGGGGTGTGCTCGGTCAAAATGGTTAATGGGTTGAGTCCGATTATGTACCGCCCAGAAAACTGCTAATAGGCGCCTCTCGCAGGCTGAAAATCCTTGTTCGACCAGATCTAAAACTCGTGAGGCATAGGCCACGGGTCCCAGATGATCGTGCCTTTCCTGCAGGAGTACAGCCAAAAGGGTGCGATATGTAGTCGCAACCTCTATCGCGTACGGGGAGTGGGGATCGGGGGCTTGCAAAGCGGGGGCTCTGCTTAGGGCGTGTTTCAATGCATCCACGGCATCCATGTGCTGTAGAAGCCATTTCCATGGTATCTGTTTCTTCAGTAACTCGGAGAGTGGGGCTGCCTTTGTGGCGAATCCGTCAATATGGTTCCGACAATAGGCAACCAGTCCTAAAAATAACCGGAGGGCTGTAACATTTTGGGGCAAGGGCAAATTTACGATGAAATCAATCCGTTTGAATTCTATTTCATGCGTAATGACTGTACCCAAATACGTGACCTTTTCCTGAAGAATTTGGGCTTTGTTGGGATTAATTTTGCATCCAATCATTGTAAGGAGTTCCAATAATTCCGAAAAAAGCGAGCTGTGCTCTTCCTTGGTGTCAGTCTGTAGGAGCAAGTCATCCACATACATAAGGCATTCAGGGCGGGAAAATTTAGATAAGCCGTTTGCCAATTGTCTGTGGAAAATGGAGAGAGAGTTGTGGAAGCCTTGTGGAAGGCATGTCCACATGTACTGCTATCCCTGGAAGGTGAACGCAAATTTATACTGGCATGCTTTGTCCAGTGGTATGGACCAAAAGCCATTACTGATGTCTAATACCGAATTTCTTTTTGACTGGAGTCCCTGTCTCAACATGGTATCCGAACTTGTGGCAATGGTGGGGGCTGCTAGGGGAGTTACTTTGTTCAATTCTCTGGAGTCGATGATCAGTCTCCATGATCCATCGGATTTTCTTACAGGCCAAATCGGGGCATTATTTGTCGATGCAAAGGGTCGAATCACGCCTTGCGCCAATAATCTTTGAATTACCTTGGCTATCTCTCCCTCGGCTTGCTGGGGGAAGCCGTATTGTTTCTGGGGCTTGGGATCGGGAACTGTAATGTTTACTATACCTGGGATTTTACCACAGTCATGCTTTGTGCTGGGCAAATGCTGTCTTATGTCTTTTCAAGACCTCTCTAACAGCTTTGTCTGTGGTAATGGTTTGTGGATCAAACCAGTACTCTCCTACTGAGCTGATTCTATGGGCATAATCTCCTACTGTGAGCGTGGCGGGGGCTCGTGCTGCTCTAGCCATTTTCAAGATGCATCGGTTAACTGGGTCGAATGAGAGGTTGTGTGTACTCATGAAATCGATACCTAGAATGTGTGCTGATGCCTGGGGCAAGTCCACTAAAACAACCAAATGCTTTGTCCTAATATTACCGAGCTGTACATCCACAGGGGCTGTGATGTGTCCCTGCTGGAGGTGACCTACAAAGCCACTAATGTTAATGGTATCCGTAGTGGGCCAAATCTATTTCTGGAACATGATGGAGGAGTTTAACGTGGTTCGGGACCCTCCTGTGCCCCAAAGGAACTCTACGGGGTGTCCCCGGACTGTGCCTGCGACTACCGGTCTTCTGGACATATCCCAACGGGTATTGCAAACCCAAGTTGGGGAGCCCGAACACCGTCAATCAGTGCCACTCGTGGCTAAAATTATCTGGTCGGGCGCTAGTGCTGTGAATGGGTCGGGTATTGTTTCTGGGCGGGGGGGCGTTTGGGTGCTGATTGCTTTGCTGCTTTGGGGGGGTGGCTTGACATTCTCGGGCATAATGTCCTTCCTGTCTGCAATTGTAGCATTCCTGTGTCTTGGGGTGCTGCGCTGTACCTCTGCCTTCATCTACCCATGCAGGGTCTTGGTGTGCCCTTACTGGATTCATTGTGGCATCTGCTCTCTCCTGCTCTGTCTTTTTCTGTACCGGCTGTTCCCAAGCTCTGGACAATCGTTTCAGAACCCACACTTCATTGTGTGTTGGGTCTGAGGGGTCATAATTGGCGCAAGCCTTCTGTCCAGCCTCTGTGGTGTGGGACACTAATGTACGGGTCCATTTGGCCATATTGTCTGCTGATAAATGGGCGCGGGCTAACTCACTGAATACCACAGTGAAATGGATCCAAAGGCGTCCAGCAAACGATGCTCTCCCTGTTTCTGCCTGCATCAGTTGAGTCCGTCTCCCGGATCTCCTCTGTTATATCCTATGGCGTCTAAAATGGCTGTTTTCATTTCTTGGAGGCTACCTCCTCCTACATTTTGTGGGTCGGGAAGGGCTGAACTAACTGAGGGGTCTAAGCACATAACTATGAGCTTAACCTGCTCCAGCTCGTCTAAACCATACTTCAGGGTTTGTTGTTTTACTAACTCTAAAAAGTGATGTGGGGTGGAACATATATATCTTCTCTCGGGCACCTTGTAACTGGGTGATCGATGATGGGGTGGTACACACAAAATCGGGTTGGTCTTCCATGGTTACCCTGCGCTGGGTGGTGATGGGGTTCATTGGGCTGGGTGCTGCCTGTGCAGTCGGTGGTGCGGGTGCTTTTCTTTTCAGGGCCTGAGGGGCACTATTTTGATCCTCGGTCTCGCTTACGTACCGCTGGGCCGTTTCACTGAGTTCCTGCCAATCGGGGCTGTCTTCCTGGTCTAGCTGTGGGCCAAAGGTGTCTCTAAACCCATTTTGAACTGATAGCAGGGATTGCAACGTTGCAATTTGCTGCCTGCATTTGGCATGGTCTACCAAACTCTGTCTCTGTTCCGTGGTGGAACTGTGGAGTGCTCGGAGGGCTGCTTTTAAATCATCGCATTGTTTCTTTAAGGTCTGTACCTGATTCACTGTCCCTTCTCTTACCAGTACAGCACGCTGTGTGTCCTGGTAGGCCTTATCATATTGGATTTGGAAGCTGCTAAGGTGGACGAGACAGGATTGATGTGCTCTCTTGACATCATCCGTTTCCTTGTCCTTCGCTGCTAACTGCTCCCGGGGCTGTACATGTAATTTCTCGCACTCACTTAAATCTCTACTTTTCACTTTCTCCTCTAGCTGCTTGCGGAGCATCTTCACGACCTCCTCTGTGCCTCACAATTGTGCCAGACAGAACAAGATTGCCATCGGCTTACGAACTCTACTCTCACTTTTCTTATGGATCTGTCCCACCAAGTCTGGCCTATGCTGCCAGGAGCTGTCTCTTCATTCGTGCAAAACTCAGACCATAGGGGCCATCCTTTCCACTTTAGGTACTTCCTGTTCTCTTCATCCCATACGGGACACTGTTCTGATCTATTGGTCGCTGCGATCTCGGGCTCTTGTGGATGCAGAAAGCGTTCCAATGCCTTCATGGCCATCCCTACAAATACTCTTCTGTCTCCTACCGGAAATTTGGGACAAGGGGGAATAAAGCGGTGGTGCAAACATGGGTACGGCTTAAGCTATTTTCCGGTTTACGCAACTCCCGAAAGTTTCACTCAACAGAATCTATCGAGTTTACCTTATATCCCTTTGTTAGTGCGCATGCAAATTACACACTTCCGAATTCTGGAGGTTTGATCGATACTGGTTTTGCTTGTGGTTTCTTTTTATTTGCCAATTTGGATTCCAAGTCAAATGCTTTGGTGGGTTCTCTCGGAGTGACACGGTCACGTCTGGGTCGAGTCCCATCAGATGTCTCCAATAACTGTTGTGCGTTTTACTTTTCTCTCTACTTGGTCTTTTCTGTGGCTCTGTCCCAATTAGGGCAATCAGTGATTTTGCCTTATTTCTCTATTGTCTATGTCTGAATGCTTAGATTCTCCAGGTATCGAATGATACCACCACAAGTTTCAACTGGCTATCAATCAAAGAGCCAAACACCAGTTAGTTAGTTCAAGGTCAAGGTTACTTTATTCACAGACAATCAATCATGTAACATAAACGCTACTAGTTAACTACACCTATTACAAGATAACCTGTACTTAACTTCGGGTACCCGATTTAGGTCAGGAAACAGTGGCCGCTGTTCAATTCCGGATCTCTTGGGTTCGAAGGGGTAACTGCTGCTCAGCTGGGCTCATCCGTCTGGTAGCGGGCGTTGAACTCGAACTTGCTTCTGGTGTTGCTGCGATAGGCGATGACCGTGACCGGCCAAAAGAGAGCGAACATATGGCGAACTCTTCCTTTATACTCAGGGGGCTTTTGCGCTCTTTTGGGTGGTCCTTCGATTTGGACCTTACTAATTGGGTGATGCCTGATCACTCCGTTCGATTCCTTAGCCAATAAGTGGGCGGGGATCTGGATGACTGGGCGTGTCTCAAGTGGTCATTGACCCCATTGTTTGCGTTTGCCTTGGACAGGGAGTGGTGCCAAAATGTCTGGGACTGTCCCGGTTGCTGGAGTACCAGTCCTTTGTATTGTGGGAGATGGGCCATCCCCTGCTAATTGGCCTGATTAACATGCTAATCGGTTAGAGTTTTGATACCGTCTGGACTTTGCTGACAAATATGCATTTCAGGCTCTGAGCCTGCCTGACTCTTAGCTTGTCCATTTTACCCATCAGTCTTTATGAGTTGCTCAGTACTTAGTTGGAAGTGCCCATCCCAGATGGCTACAGAGGGTGGTGTCTGAGCTGCTCCCATCATTGCTCAGCTCACAGCGGGGTCTTCAGCTGCGGGGCTGGCTGGGGGCGGTGGACACCAGATAGTCCCACCCCATCACCAGCAGGTCCTGTAAATCAAGATGAATGATTAGACTGTGGGCAGGTAGGAGGGGAAGTGGCAGTGTGTGTGTGTGTGTGGGTGATGTGGTTGTGGTGTTGGAGTGGCATAGGATGAGGGGGGTGTGGGGGTGAGGGTGGGAGTGAGGCTTGGGCTGAGGGTGATGTTGAGGTGAAGGTGGTGGTGAGAGTGGGGATGGGTGGTGTGGGGGTGCGGATGGTTGACATATGTGGCATGGTGAACCGCAACTAAGAATGGTCTCACTTCCTCACCTGCGGCCGAATTCTACCTCAATGACCTCCCTTTCCTCTGGTCCACAGACCATCTCCAGGGCCCTCTGCTCTGCCACAGTCAGACGTTCCCCCTCTTGTTTTCTCCTGCTCCCGGCAAGGAGGGTGGGGGGGGGGGAGGAACTTGACAGTTAGACAGTCTGACTCATGCAGCCCAGAGGGGTAGCTGGTGGCCTGGAGCGAGGGTACCTGGCCAAGGTAGCCAGTATGGGTGCCAGCATGTGATGCAGGGGGTTCAGACGCCCTCCGGGTTGGGGTGTTGGGTTATGGATGTGTGGGTTGGGGATTAGTGCCAGGGGCACAGTTCTGTTTTCTCACCCAGGCCGCCCTGAGGATGTTGTGCACTTTTTTAAGGCACTTCTGGCCAGTCCAGGCAACCTTGCCCACGGTGCTGACCGCCTCTGCCACCAGCACCCATCCACAATGGACAGCGGAGGCTCGCAGAGCCCTTCCTGGGTCAAAGTACAGGGCAATCCTCCTCTCCTCTACTGCGTCCAAGAGGGTATCGAGCACTGTGTCCGTGAAATTTGGTGCCACTCTCCTTGCTGCCACCTTGTTGCCTGGGATGGCATGTGTGGCGAGTGAAGTGCGTATATTGTTGCCACCTAAATTGGCCAACTCACGATTTAAAATGGCGAACGGCAAAGGCTGATGGGAAAGTCAGCCAACAAGATAGAGACTGGCAGGTGCAGGTTTGCTGTGTATTAAAACTCTGCAAAAGGCCAGACAACATCGGTACCAGCGACCATCACCATAACAATGTCGCAGCCATCTGCATACTGATGAGCAATCTCCTGAACAATAAGTAACATTTGGGACACACAAAGCAAAGCCAGACTCCTCGGCGCCAGCAGGAGCCAACACAAAGGAGGTGAACGAGCACCTCAAGACCGCCAATCGATCAGGGAACCGCACCAGTATTGGAGAAATCGAACCAAGCGATTGGGACAAAGTCCAATCACCTAGAACCAGGCACAGGGTCCGCCCCGAAAGGCGGGAAGCCCCTGGGGACTTTAAGAGTTAAGCCCCAAGTTCAAATCGCTCTCTTCACCTCTTCGTCCTGTCCAGGTCACCCAGCAACACAAACCAACATTGACCGTGACCGGTGCAGTGACCACCGACAGAAGTAAGTCTTAATTCAACGCTTGCTACGAGATAGGCGCTCCTAGCTACCAATCCGTACCAACTTCGAATCCCACAGACTCAGAACCCGAACGAAAGGCCATTTGTTCCCCTGACCTGGTGGGCCAGTCCGAAGTTAAGTATAGGCCTGTTAGTTGTAGAAGTAGCTTAGACATAGAATTTGTGCATGAGTAGTGATGACTGTATATAATAAATGTGCTTTGATTTGAATCTTACTAATCGGTGTATTGGGTTATTGATCATTACTTGGATTTGAACCTCGTGGCGGTATCATAAAGATACCTGGCGACTCGAGAGCAAAGGTAATAAAACAGAGCAATTGAACCAACGGGAAAGTTAGCAACATTATTTGGCGACATCTGATGGGACCCGATCTAGAAGTGGCATAACCACTCCGGGAGAACCCAAGAATTTGAATTAGAGTCCAATTGGGAACAGAAAACCACAAGCGTTCAAGCAGTTCTGATCAATACTCATAATTCGGAAGTGTGTGTATGCATGTGTAACTAACAGGGCTATAAGGTAACACTGATAGATTTTTTGTTGCGACAAAACTGTCGGGAGTTTGTATTGTAGCCACCTAAAATGGCTGACTCCCTATTAATTTGGCCAAAACCCGATTTAAAATGGCTAACCGAAAAGGCTGATGGGAAAAGCAGCCAACAGGACAAAATGGTTTTTGCACTGAGTGCTGAATTTGGTGCATTTTGAGTGCTATAGTAAGAGTTTGGTGACCGAGGGAGTATCAGGCTTCATTTTTATCTATAGTCTTTCTTTTATTTAGTTAATTAACTTAAAAGTTGCTGTTTGGTTTAGAAGAAGGTGAATTTCCAATCAGCTTTAAACAAGCTTCTACTTGTAGGCACTTGCAGCTGGAGCTTGTTAATTAGTTAATTGGATTAGGCCAGTTTTCAGAGGCTAGATTCACAGTATAAAAGTGATCCCCTACAGTGCAGACTTTGTTTGCACTGAGTGCTGAAATTGGTGCATTTTGAGTGCGATAGTAAGAGTTTGGTGACCGAGGGAGTACTGAATTTGGTGCATTTTGAGTGCTATAGTAAGAGTTTGGTGACCGAGGGAGTGCTGAATTTGGTGCATTTTGAGTGCTATAGTAAGAGTTTGGTGACCGAGGGAGTGCTGAATTTGGTGCATTTTGAGTGCTATAGTAAGAGTTTGGTGACCGAGGGAGTTAGGTGAGGAGGGAGTAAGGTGCTCCTTTCATTTTGTTTCCGACATTTCCGCAAAGAGTGAGAAGAGAGCCGGGTGTTTACAGAAAGTGTAGCTGACTGGGAGCAGAATCGGAGGGCGGAGATCTAGTTAGTCCACAGGGCAGCTATATTCTGTCAGGTAAGAGGGGATGGAGGCTAGGCCAGTTGCATTCTCCTCCTGTAGGATGTGGGTGGTGAGGGATACCACCGGTGTCCCCGCTGACTATTCCTGCGGGAAGTGCACCCAACTTCAGCTCCTCAAAGACCGTGTTAGGGAACTGGAGCTGAAGATGGATGAACTTCGGATCATCCGGGAGGCAGAGGGGGTGATTGAGAACAGTTACCGGGAGGTAACCACACCCAAGGTACAGGACAAGAATAGCTGGGTTACAGTCAGGGGGAAAAAAACAAACAGGCAGACAGTGCAGGGATCCCTCGTGGCCGTTCCCCTTCAAAACAAGTATACCGTTTTGGATGCTGTTGGGGGGGGATGACCTACCGGGGGAAGGCCCTAGCGGCCAGGTCTCTGGCACTGAGTCTGGCTCTGGGGCTCAGAAGGGAAGGGGGGAGAATAGAAAAGCAATAGTTGTAGGAGATTCAATGGTTAGGGGAATAGATAGGAGATTCTGTGGTCGCGAGCAAGACTCCCGGAAGGTATGTTGCCTCCCGGGTGCCAGGGTCAGGGATGTCTCGGATCGTGTCTTCAGGATCCTTAAGGGGGAGGGGGAGCAGCCATAAGTCGTGGTGCACATTGGTACCAACGATATAGGTAGAAAAAGGGGTGGGGAGGTAATAAACAAGTTTAGAGAGTCAGGCTGGAAGTTAAAAGCCAGGACAGACAGAGTTGTCATCTCTGGTTTGTTGCCGGTGCCACGTGATAGCGAGGCTAGGAATAGGGAGAGAGTGCAGCTGAACATGTGGCTGCAGGAATGGTGTAGGAGGGAGGGCTTCAGGTATATGGATAATTGGAGCGCATTCTGGGGAAGGTGGGACCTGTACAAGCAGGACGGGTTGCATCTGAACCAGAGGGGCACCAATATCCTGGGAGGGAGGTTTTCTAGTACTCTTCGGGAGGGTTTAAACTAATTTGGCAGGGGAATGGGAACCGGATTTGTAGTCCAGCAACTAAGGTAGCCGATATTCAGGACGCCAAAGCGTGTAATGAGGCAGTGGGGAAGGGAACACTGACAAAGGAGAGTACTTGCAGGCACGGAGATGGGTTGAAGTGTGTATACTTCAACGCAAGAAGCATCAGGAATAAGGTGGGTGAACTTAAGGCATGGATCGGTACTTAGGACTACGATGTGGTGGCCATCACGGAAACTTGGATAGAAGAGGGGCAGAAATGGTTGTTGGAGGTCCCTGGTTATAGATGTTTCAATCAGATTAGGGAGGGTGGTAAAAGAGGTGGGGGGGGGGGGTGGCATTGTTAATTAGAGATAGTATAACAGCTGCAGAAAGGCAGTTCGAGGAGTATCTGCCTACTGAGGTAGTATGGGTTGAAGTCAGAAATAGGAAAGGAGCAGTCACCTTGTTAGGAGTTTTCTATAGGCCCCCCAATAGTAGCAGAGATGTGGAGGAACAGATTGGGAAACAGATTTTGGAAAGGTGCAGAAGTCACAGGGTAGTAGTCATGGGTGACTTTAACTTCCCAAATATTGAGTGGAAACTCTTTAGATCAAATAGTTTGGATGGGGTGGTGTTTGCGCAGTGTGTCCAGGAAGCTTTTCTAACACAGTATGTAGATTGTCCGACCAGAGGAGGGGCAATATTGGATTTAGTACTTGGTAATGAACCAGGGCAAGTGATAGATTTGTTAGTGGGGGAGCATTTTGGAGATAGTGACCACAATTCTGTGACTTTCACTTTAGTAATGGAGAGGGATAGGTGCGTGCAACAGGGCAAGGTTTACAATTGGGGGAAGGGTAAATACGATGTTGTCAGACAAGAATTGAAGTGCATAAGTTTGGAACATCGGCTGTCAGGGAAGGACACAAGTGAAATGTGGAACTCGTTCAAGGAACAGGTACTACGTGTCCTTGATATGTATGTCCCTGTCATACAGGGAAGAGATGGTCGAGTGAGGGAACCATGGTTGACAAGAGAGGTTGAATGTCTTGTTAAGAGGAAAAAGGAGACTTATGTAAGGCTGAGGAAACAAGGTTCAGACAGGGCATTGGAGGGATACAAGATAGCCAGGAGGGAACTGAAGAAAGGGATTAGGAGAGCTAAGAGAGGGCATGAACAATCTTTGGCGGGTAGGATCAAGGAAAGCCCCAAGGCCTTTTACACATATGTGAGAAATATGAGAATGACTAGAGCGAGGGTAGGTCCGATCAAGGACAGTAGCGGGAGATTGTGTATTGAGTCGGAAGAGATAGGAGAGGTCTTGAACGAGTACTTTTCTTCTGTATTTACAAATGAGAGGGGCGATATTGTTGGAGAGGACAGTGTGAAACAGACTGGTAAGCTCGAGGAAATACTTGTTAGGAAGGAAGATGTGTTGGCCATTTTGAAAAACTTGAGGATAGACAAGTCCCCCGGGCCTGACGGGATATATCCAAGGATTCTATGGGAAGCAAGAGATGAAATTGCAGAGCCGTTGGCAATGATCTTTTCGTCCTCACTGTCAACAGGGGTGGTACCAGGGGATTGGAGAGTGGCGAATGTCGTGCCCCTGTTCAAAAAAGGGACTAGGGATAACCCTGGGAATTACAGGCCAGTTAGTCTTACTTCAGTGGTAGGCAAAGTAATGGAATGGGTACTGAAGGATAGGATTTCTGAGCATGTGGAAAGACACTGCTTGATTAGGGATAGTCAGCACGGATTTGTGAGGGGTAGGTCGTGCCTTACAAATCTTATTGAATTCTTTGAGGAGGTGACCAAGCATGTGGATGAAGGTAAAGCAGTGGATGTAGTGTACATGGATTTTAGTAAGGCATTTGATAAGGTTCCCCATGGTAGGCTTCTGCAGAAAGTAAGGAGGCATGGGATAGTGGGAAATTTGGCCAGTTGGATAACGAACTGGCTAACCGATAGAAGTCAGAGTAGTGGTGGATGGCAAATATTCAGCCTGGATCCCAGTTACCAGTGGCGTACCGCAGGGATCAGTTCTGGGTCCTCTGCTGTTTGTGATTTTCATTAATGACTTGGATGAGGGAGTTGAAGGGTGGGTCAGTAAATTTGCAGACAATACGAAGATTGGTGGAGTTATGGATAGTAAGGAGGGCTGTTGTCGGCTGCAAAGAGACATAGATAGGATGCAGAGCTGGGCTGAGAAGTGGCAGATGGAGTTTAACCCTGAAAAGTGTGAAGTTGTCCATTTTGGAAGGACAAATATGAATGCGGAATACAGGGTTAACGGTAGAGTTCTTGGCAATGTGGAGGAGCAGAGAGATCTTGGGGTCTGTGTTCATACATCTTTGAAAGTTGCCACTCAAGTGGATAGAGCTGTGAAGAAGGCCTATGGTGTGCTCGCGTTCATTAACAGAGGGATTGAATTTAAGAGCCGTGAGGTGATGATGCAGCTGTACAAAGCTTTGGTAAGGCCACATTTGGAGTACTGTGTACAGTTCTGGTCACCTCATTTTAGGAAGGATGTGGAAGCTTTGGAAAAGGTGCAAAGAAGATTTACCAGGATGTTACCTGGAATGGAGAGTAGGTCTTACGAGGAAAGTTTGAGGGTGCTAGGCCTTTTCTCATTAGAACAGAGAAGGATGAGGGGCGACTTGATAGAGGTTTATAAGATGATCAGGGGAATAGATAGAGTAGACAGTCAGAGACTTTTTCCCCAGGTGGAACAAACCATTACAAGGGGACATAAATTTAAGGTGAAAGGTGGAAGATATAGGAGGGATATCAGAGGTAGGTTCTTTACCCAGAGAGTAGTGGGGGCATGGAATGCACTGCCTGTGGAAGTAGTTGAGTCGGAAACATTAGGGACCTTCAAGCAGCTATTGGATAGGTACATGGATTACGGTAAAATGATATAGTGTAGGTTTATTTGTTCTTAAGGGCAGCACGGTAGCATTGTGGATAGCACAATTGCTTCACAGCTCCAGGGTCCCAGGTTCGATTCCGGCTTGGGTCACTGTCTGTGCGGAGTCTGCACATCCTCCCCGTGTGTGCGTGGGTTTCCTCCGGGTGCTCCGGTTTCCTCCCACAGTCCAAAGATATGCAGGGTAGGTGGATTGGCCATGATAAATTGCCCTTAGTGTCCAAAATTGCCCTTGGTGTTGGGTGGAGGTGTTGAGTTTGGGTAGGGTGCTCTTTCCAAGAGCCGGTGCAGACTCAGGGGGCCGAATGGCCTCCTTCTGCACTGTAAATTCAATGATAATCTATGATTAATCTAGGACAAAGGTTCGGCACAACATCGTGGGCCGAAGGGCCTGTTCTGTGCTGTATGTTCTATGTTCTATGTTCTATGTTCTATGTTCTATGTTCTATGTTCTATGTTCTATGACACAAACGGACAGCTGCAGACAGAATAGCGTATTCGGCTCTGGGGAAGTCGGCCCAGATCGATACTCAAGACCATTAGCAGCACATCAACCCAGACATCTGCAGTTTAATCGGCTATCCCCGGGAACAATTGCAACATATTAGCAATTGAATGCCGGGCTAGACCTGTCGGCGCCTGCAGTGGCTGAAACAAAGACAGGTGAGCGACCATCCCCCGATCGAGGAATCGGCCCGTTATTGGACATATCGAACCCAGTGATTGGGAACAAGTCCAATCACTTGGGACTCAGGGTCAAGGGCTGCCCCAAGAGGCGGGAAGCCCCGGGGCCCTATAAAGTGAGGGGCCAAGTTCAGATCGCTCTCTCTCTCTCCCTTCTTCTCCTGCTCGAGACCTTCGGAAGAACATCAACCAGAAACTGTAAGTTTGACTCCAGCGCACGCTACCCGATAAAGACTCCTAGCCATCAACCTGTATCAACCTTTTTGAATCCCGCGGGCCAGATCCGATTCGATAAGCCATTCATTTCCCTGACCTGGTGGGCCCTTCCTAAAGTTAAATATTGGCCAGTAGTGGTAGGTTTCTATATAGATAGTAGGATTATTGTATAAACATTACTTGTTGTATATAATAAATGACCGTTGATTTCAATCTTACTAAGCGGTGTGCTGACTTATTAATCACAACTCGAGCTTGAACCATGTGGCGGTATCAGAAAGATACCTGGCGACTCGTGAGCAAAGGTGACATAATCAGAGGTAATAAAACTAAGGCTAAAAAGAGCAACAGTATTTCGGAAAGTAGCGAAAGCCATACCCAAATTTACAGCACCGCCTTAATACCACTGTCCCAAATTTGAAGAGCCGCATTCGGATAGGAAAGATGGCAATGCAGGCAATGCAACGCCTCATGAACCCCGAGGAATTTGCGGTCGCAGCGACCAGCAGCAGTAGAGTGGGACAATGTCCCATTTGGGAGGAAGAAATCAGGAAATATCTCAAAAGGAAAGGATGGCCCCTTTGGAGTGAATTCTGTGACAATGAGGAATCAGGACCCGGGAGTATAGGACATACTTGGTGGGAGAACCTGAGCGAGATCCACAAAAAGAGCTTAGGGAAAGCTCGCAAGCCGATGGCAATCGTGTCCTGCTTGGCACAATTGCGAGGCACAGAGGAGGTCGTTAGGACGGTCCGGAAAGAAGAAGAAGACATACATCGAATGAGTAAGACCGATGTAAGCGAGGTACAAAGAGAGACCTTAGAATTGAGGAGGAAATTGGCAGCAAAAGACGGAGAGTTGGATGACGCCAAAAGGGCTCACCAGTCTTGTCTGGCGCACTTAAGCAGCTTCCAGTCTCAATATGAAAAGGCCTATCAGGACACACAACATGCAGTCCTGGTACGTGAAGAAACAGAAAAGCAGGTAGAAGCATTGCAGAGACAGTGCAGCGACCTAAAGGCAGTGTTAAGAGCACTCCATGCTGCTACCACAGAGCAAAGACAAAGCTCAATAGACCACGCAAAGTGCCGGAAGCAGATTGCAGAGCTGCAATCACTGCTTTCAGTTCAGAAAGGATTCCAGGAAACCTTTGGAGCAAAGTTAGATGCGGAAGACAGCCCTGATTGGGAAGAATTAAATGAGACAGCACAGAGATATGTTCAGGGAACATGTGCGCAGGGAAAGCCACAGAAGAGAAAAGCACCCCAACCCCCCACAGAGCAGATAGTTCAAACTCCAATGAACCCAGTAACCACCCACCGCACAGCCACAGCAGACAACACGGAATTTCTAAACTCCACCCCCTTAACAGTGACCCAATTACGGGATGCGTGCGATAAGATCACACCATTCCTCCCCACCTCAGACCCCCACCATTTCTTTGCCACAGTAAAGCATCAGCCGACCATGTACAGCCTGGATGAGCGAGAGCATGTAAAGCTCACAGTTTTAAGTTTAGACCCTTCAGTCACAGCAGCTCTTCCCGACCCACAGAATGTAGGAGGGGGCACCCTTGCAGAAATGCATACCACGATCCTGGATGTGATTGGGTATAACCGGGGTGACCCCGTAGATGGCCTCAACAAATGCAGGCAAAAGAAATCCGAGCACCCCACAGCGTTTGCTGGACGCCTGTGGATCCACTTTGCAGCAGTCTTTGGAGACGTAGACCGTGCCCATTTGTCCCCAGACAACATGGCCAAATGGATCTGCACCCTTATCTCCCATGCCACAGAAACAGGACAGAAAGCTTGCGCGAGTTATGATCCCTCAGAGGAGGCCCATAACGAAAAATGGGTGGTAAAAAGATTGTCCCGCGCCTGGGAGCAATCTGTACAAAGCAAACCCGCAGTTAAAGTTCCAGAAGAAAAGTAGGCCGACGCAGATATACAGGCAGTTACAACACACCAGAACCCCGCAAGGGTAAATGAAGGAAAGAACAGCCCCCACCCAAGTCACAGGAGTGTTACAACTGTGGTCAGTTGGGACACTTCGCAACAGAGTGCAATGCCCCTAGAAAGCCACAGAGAGCCCAGCAGACAGGCACTCTGAGTAAGAAGAAGACAGAGCCCATTCATAGTGTTAGCGCCCGCTCAGATCAGACGGACCTGACCGGAACGGACTGACGGTGTTCGGGCTCCCCCAGTTGGGTCTGCGACACCCTTTGGGATAGGTCCGGACGACCGGTAGTTGCAGTGAAAATTCCGGGACAGCCCATCGAATTTCTCTGGGACACAGGAGGCTCCCGCACCACAATAAATTCCTCCACCATGTTCCAAAAGGACACGTGGCCCACTACAGCCACTATCACCCTCAGCGGCTTTACAGGCAACTCACAGGAGGGACACATCACAGCCCATTCAAATCGGTAACATCACCACCAAGCACCCCGTGGTTTTAGTTGACCTGCCCCACACAGCAGAACACATTCTGGGAATCCATTTTATGAATTCCCACAATCTTTCATTTGATCCAGTCAACCAGTGTGTCTGGAAAATGGCGAAGTCTGCAAGAGCCCCCGCAACGCTCAACATAGGAGAATACGCGAACAAAATTAGCGCTGTAGGCGAATTTTGGTTCAACCCGACCACGCTTAGCACGGACAAGCAGGTTAGAGCAGTTCTGCAAAAGAACAGGGCAGCATTCGCGACCCACAAACACGACTGTGGACGGATGACTGGCTCCGTACAGATCACATGACCTGACCCTAGACCCCCAAAACAAGATGGATTTCCCCAAGAGGCAGAGGGAGAAATCTCAAAGGTAATAGAAAGCTTATTAGAGCAGGGCGTACTTAGATCAGTAGCCTCCACTAATAATGCCCCGATTTGGCCAGTGAGAAAGCCCGATGGATCATGGCGACTGACCATCGATTACCGGGAACTCAACAAAATCACCCCCGCAGCAGCCCCCACAGTAGCAACAAGTCCCGAGACCATGCTCAAGCAGGAACTCAATTCCCGATTCTTTACGGTTTTGGATGTCAGTAATGGATTCTGGTCCATTCCATTGGCAAGGGCGTGCCAGTACAAATTTGCCTTCACCTTTAAAGCACAGCGGTACACGTGGACATGCCTTCCACAAGGCTTCCACAACTCCCCCTCCATTTTCCACCCACAGCTGGCAAATGGTTTAGCCAAATTCTCTCGCCCGGAATGTCTGGTCCAGTACGTAGACAACCTATTGCTGCAGACAGACACCAAGGAAGAGCACATTGAGTTTCTGTCCGAACTCCTGGAACTCTTACACTCCATTGGTTGTAAAGTCAACCCCAAAAAGGCCCAGATTTTGGAAGATAAGGTGATACATTTGGGAACAATTATCACACATGGTAAACGCGAGATCGAGCATAAAAGGATTGACTCGATTGATAAATTGCCCCTTCCCCAGAACGTTTCAGCCCTCCGGTCGTTGTTAGGACTGGTTGGCTACTGCCGAATCCACATTGACGGTTTCGCCAGCAAGGCAGCGCCCCTCTCAGACCTCCTAAAGAAAGGAGCTCCCTGGGAATGGCTTCCGCAGCATACGGATGCTGTGGACTCTTTAAAACAGGCACTCATAGCAGCCCCCACACTACAAGTTCCAGACCCGCTTTCCCCTTACGCCATAGAGGTAGCGACCACAGACCGCACCCTTTCGGCCGTGCTCCTCCAGGAACAGCACGACCAGTTAAGACCCGTAGCTTACGCCTCCAGAATTTTAGATGCTGTGGAGCAGGGATTTTCAGCCTGTGAAAGGCACCTGCTCGCAGTATTTTGGGCAGTTCAGTATTTTTCGTACATAACCGGACTGAACCCCATCACAACCCTCACAGAACGCACCCCCACCCAACTTTTACTGGACGGACGACTCAAGGACGGTACAGTCAGTCAAATAAGAGCAGCCAGATGGACCCTTCTTTTGCAGGGACGGGACATCACTGTTAAACGGACAAAGAATGACCCACACTTTTTTAGCCGACAACTTACAGTACCCCGGAACCCCCCATGAATGTGAAATTATCTCTCCACAACACAACACAGGCCCCTTTATTGCTAAAACTCCCCCCAGAAAGATGGGTAGTTCAACCCAGAGCCCCCAGCACACAGACACGTGCGAGCCCATAAAGATCTATGTGGATGGATCTTCCACAGTATTGGATGGAAAGCACATAACAGGTTGCAGTATATATGTCGAGGACGCGCAGGGATGTGCCCTGGAGGAAATATCATTAAAACTTCCAGGCGCAGGCAGCAGAGCCCGTGGCCATCGCATATATAGTGGAACACTCAGATTCCTTCCCCAGCCCAGCAGACATACACTCGGACAGCCTCTATGTCTGCATCAGCCTCACAGAATTCCTGCCCCTGTGGAAAGCAACAGGATTTGTTTCCGCAGTCAGGAAACCTCTCCCCTCAGCCCCATTGCTCCGTCACATTTTAGAGAGAGCACAGAACAGGACTTTTGGGATAGTCAAAGTTCGAAGTCGACGCTACCACCAAGAAAGCACAACAGCGCCTATACTTCCTCAGGAAACTAAGGAAATTCGGCATGTCCACATTGACTCTTACCAACTATTACAGATGCACCATAGAAAGCATCCTATCAGGCTGCATCACAGCCTGGGATGAACATAGAACATGGAACATAGAACGATACAGCGCAGTACAGGCCCTTCGGCCCACGATGTTGCACCGACATGGGAAGTCAAAAAACAAAAGCCATCTAACCTACACTATGCCATTATCATCCATATGCTTATCCAATAAACTTTTAAATGCCCTCAATGTTGGCGAGTTCACTACTGTTGCAGGCAGGGCATTCCACGGCCTCACCACTCTTTGCGTAAAGAACCACCTCTGACCTCTGTCCTATATCTATTACCCCTCAGTTTAAGGCTATGTCCCCTCGTGCTAGCCATTTCCATCCGCGGGAGAAGGCTCTCACTGTCCACCCTATCTAACCCCCTGATCATTTTATATGCCTCTATTAAGTCTCCTCTTAACCTTCTTCTCTCTAACGAAAACAACCTCAAGTCCATCAGCCTTTCCTCATACGATTTTCCCTCCATACCAGGCAACATCCTGGTAAATCTCCTCTGCACCCGTTCCAAAGCTTCCACATCCTTCCTATAATGAGGTGACCAGAGCTGTACACAATACTCCAAATGCGGCCGTACCAGAGTTTTGTACAGCTGCAACATGACCTCATGACTCCGGAACTCAATCCCTCTACCAATAAAGGCCAACACTCCATAGGCCTTCTTCACAACCCTATCAACCTGGGTGGCAACTTTCAGGGATCTATGTACATGGACACCGAGATCCCTCTGCTCATCCACACTTCCAAGAATTTTACCATTAGCCAAATATTCCGCATTCCTGTTATTCCTTCCAAAGTGAATCACCTCACACTTCTCTACATTAAACTCCATTTGCCACCTCTCAGCCCAGCTCTGCAGCTTATTTGTGTCCCTCTGTAACCTGCAACATCCTTCCGCACTGTCGACAACACCACCGACTTTAGTGTCGTCTGCAAATTTACTCACCCACCCTTCTGCGCCCTCCTCTAGGTCATTTATAAAAATGGCAAACAGCAACGGCCCCAGAACAGATCCTTGTTGTACGCCACTTGTAACTGAACTCCATTCTGAACATTTCCCATCAACCTCCACCCTCTGTCTTCTTTCAGCTAGCCAATTTCTGATCCACATCTCTAAATCACCCTCAATCCCCAGCCTCCGTATTTTATGCAATAGCCTACCGTGGGGAACCTTATCAAATGCTTTACTTAAATCCATATACACCACATCAACTGCTCTACCCTCATCTACCTGTTCAGTCACCTTCTCAAAGAACTCGATAAGGTTTGTGAGGCATGACCTACCCTTCACAAAGCCATGCTGACTATCCCTGATCATATTATTCCCATCTAGATGATTATAAATCTTGTCTCTTATAATCCCCTCCAAGACTTTACCCACAACAGACGTGAGGCTCACCGGTCTATAGTTGTCGGGGTTGTCTCTGCTCCCCTTCTTGAACAAAGGGACCACATTTGCTATCCTCCAGTCCTCTGGCACTATTCCAGTAGCCAACGATGACATAAAAATCAAAGCCAAAGGCTCAGCAATCTCTTCCCTGGCTTCCCAGAGAATCCTAGGATAAATCCCATCAGGCCCCGGGGACTTATCTATTTTCAGCCTGTCCAGAATTGCCAACACCTCTTCCCTCCGTACCTCAATGCCATCTATTCTAATAGCCTGGGTCTCAGCATTCTCCTCCACAACATTCTCTTTTTCCTGAGTGAATACTGATGAAAAATATTCATTTAGTATCTCGCCTATCTCTTCAGACTCCACACACAACTTCCCATCCCTGTCCTTGACTGGCCCTACTCTTACCCTAGTCATTCTTTTATTCCTGACAAACCTATAGAAAGCTTTTGGGTTTTCCTTGATCCTACCTGCCAAATACTTCTCATGTCCCCTCCTTGCTCGTCTTAGCTCTCTCTTTAGATCCTTCCTCGCTACCTTGTAACTATCAAGCGCCCCAACTGAAACTTCACACCTCATCTTCACATAGGCCTCCTTCTTCCTCTTAACAAGAGATTCCACTTCTTTGGTAAACCACGGTTCCCTCGCTCGACGCCTTCCTCCCTGCCTGACCGGTACGTACTTATCAAGAACACGCAGTAGCTGTTCCTTGAACAAACTCCACATATCCAGTGTGCCCAACACTTGCAG
Organism: Scyliorhinus torazame; assembly: GCF_047496885.1. Taxonomy (NCBI): domain Eukaryota; kingdom Metazoa; phylum Chordata; class Chondrichthyes; order Carcharhiniformes; family Scyliorhinidae; genus Scyliorhinus; species Scyliorhinus torazame. The sequence goes on along the minus strand of NC_092728.1, from coordinate 27,615,030 downwards.
CCTACTTCTCCAACCTACCACCCCCCCCCCCCACCCAAGTCCTGTCTAATGGCATCATAATTGCCCTTCCCCCAGCTATAACTCTTGCCCTGCGGGGTATACTTATCCCTTTCCATCATTAACGTAAACGTCACCGAATTGTGGTCACTGTCCCCAAAGTGCTCACCTACCTCCAAATCTAACACCTGGCCTGGTTCATTACCCAAAACCAAATCCAAAGTGGCCTCGCCTCTTGTTGGCCTGTCAACATATTGTGTCAGGAAACCCTCCTGCACACATTGTACAAAAAACGACCCATCCAATGTACTCGAACTATATCTTTTCCAGTCAATATTTGGAAAGTTAAAGTCTCCCATAATAACTACCCTGTTACTTTCGCTCTTATCCAGAATCATCTTCGCCATCCTTTCCTCTACATCCCTAGAACGATTTGGAGGCCTATAGAAAACTCCCAACAGGGTGACCTCTCCTTTCGTGTTTCTAACCTCAGCCCATACTACCTCGGAAGAAGAGTCCCCATCTAGCATCCTCTCCGCCACCATAATACTGCTCTTGACTAGCAGCGCCACACCTCCCCCTCTTTTGCCGCCTTCTCTGAGCTCACTAAAACACCTAAGCCCCAGAACCTGCAACATCCATTCCTGTCCCTGCTCTCTCCATGTCTCCGAAATGGCCACAACTTCGAAGTCCCAGGTACCAACCCATGCTGCCAGTTCCCCTACCTTATTTCGTATACTCCTGGCATTGAAGTAGACACACTTCAAATCACCGACCTGAACACTGGCCCCCTCCTGCGAAGTCAAATCTGTGCTCCTGACCTCTATACTCTCAATCTCCCGTACCCTAAAACTACAATCCAGGTTCCCATGCCCCTGCTGAATTAGTTTAAACCCCCCCAAAGAGCACTAACAAATCTCCCCCCCCCCAGGATATTTGTGCCCCTCAGGTTCAGATGTAGACCATCCTGTCTGTAGAGGTCCCACCTTCCCCAGAAAGAGCCCCAGTTATCCAGAAATCTGAATCCCTCCCGCCTGCACCATCCCTGTAGCCACTTGTTTAATTGCTCTCTCTCCCTATTCCTCATCTCATTATCACGTGGCACGGGCAACAACCCAGAGATAACAACTCTGTTTGTTCTCGTTCTGAGCTTCCATCCTAGCTCCCTGAAAGCCTGCCTGACATCCTTGTCCCCTTTCCTACCTATGTTTTTAGTGCCAATGTGGACCACGACTTGGGGCTGCTCCCCCTCCCCCTAAAGGACCCGGAAAACACGATCCGAGACATCCAAGATCACGTACCCTTGCATCTGGGACACAACATACCAAACGTGAGTCTCTCTCGCTCCCACAAAATCTCCTATCTGTGCCCCTGAGTCCCCAATTACTAATGCTCTGCTCCTCTCCCCCCTTCCCTTCTGAGCAACAGGGACAGACTCCGTGCCAGAGGCCCGTACCCCATGGCTTACCCCTGGTAAGTCCCCCCCCCCCACAAATATCCAAAGCGGTATATTTGTTACTCAGGGGAACGACCGCAGGGGTTCCCTGCACTGACTGCTTCTTCCCTCTTACAGTTACCCATCTATCTCCAATCTTTGGTGTAACTAATTCCCTGAAGCTGCTATCTATGACCCCCTCTGCCTCCCGAATGATCCGAAGTTCTTCCAACTCCAGCTCCAGTTCCCTAACTCGGTCTTGGAGGTGCTGGAGATGGCAGCACTTCCTGCAGGTAAAATCAGCAGGGACACTAACGGCATCCCTCACCTCAAACATCCTGCAGGAGGAACATTGCACTCCCTTCCCTGCCATCCCTCCAACTTCCAACCAAGATCTGGTTAATAAATACATTTAAAAAAAAAAATAATAATAATAATATAATATGGCAACTGCTCGGCCCAGGACCGCAAGAAACTTCAGAGAGTCGTGAACACTGCCCAGTCCATCACACGAACCTGCCTCCCATCCATTGACTCCATCTACACCTCCCGCTGCCTGGGGGAAGCGGGCAGTATAATCAAAGATCCCTCCCACCCGGCTTACTCACTCTTCCAACTTCTTCCATCGGGCAGGAGATACAGAAGTCTGAAAACACGCATGAACAGACTCACAAACAGCTTCTTCCCCACTGTCACCAGACTCCTAAATGACCCTCTTATGGACTGATTTCATTAACACTACACCCTGTATGCTTCATCCGATGCCAGTGCTTATGTAGTTATATTGTATCTGTTGTGTTGCCCTATTATGTATTTTCTTTTATTCCCTTTTCTTCTCATGTACTTAATGATCTGTTGAGCTGCTCGCAGAAAAATACTTTTCACTGTACCTCGGTACACGTGACAACAAACAAATCCAATCCAATCCAAAGTCACCATCGTTCCACCCCCCCTGGAAATGTAAAAGCCGACGCACTGGCTAAAGCAGGTTCCAGGCACGGATACTTTCGGACACCCCCCGAAAGTGCACCAGTGAATACAGTTCAGCAGTTCAGGTCTCGCAGACAAAGATCGAGGATCTAGTGGCGGCCCAGAAGCAGGACAGCAATCTCGGTGATTTTAAAAGGAAACTATCCAGCCCCCTATGAGAGGTTCAAAAATGCCCTGACCGCACATGACGGTGTGGTGTTAAAAGACACCCTTTATGTGGTTCCTGAACAGGACAGGAATCAACTGATTTGTTTATTCCATGACGGTCATGGACATCAGAGAATCGATCCCACCTCAAGCAGCTTTGGTGGTGGCCGAATTTAACGGACGATGTTAATCACTACATCGAGAATTGTCTTATCTGTGACCAGAATAATCCGGACAGATATGCCAAAAAGGCTCAACTCAGTCACACCCGACCCGTTAATGGCCCCTGGACTAACCTCCAGATTGATTTTATAGGACCATTGCCCCCTTGCAGGAATGGTTATAAATATGTACTCGTGGTGATAGACACGTTTACGAAATGGGTGGAAGCATTCCCATCCAGAACAAACTCGGCAAAGACCACAGCCAAGATTTTGACCCACCACATCTTTACAAAATGGAGGCTCCCCCGCAGCATTGAATCCGACCAAGGTTCCCATTTTACGGGACGTGTCATGCAGAACGTCCTCACGGTATTTGGCATCACCCAAAAATTCCACATAGCATACCACCCACAGTCGAGTGGTATGTGGAGCGCATGAATCGGACCCTAAAATCCACCCTCAGAAAAATGGTCCAGCAAAACAACACCACTTGGGACTCAGTCCTCCCTTTTGCGCTGATGTTTCTGCGTAATACAATTTCAACTTCCACAGGTTACACCCCACACACTCTCATGACCGGACACCCCATGAAAGGCACAGAATTTTTATTAGGTTTAGACTTGGCCAGCCCCGAAGTGATGGCCCTCACACACGAGAAAGCAATAGAGCAATTAGTGGAAAACGTTGAAACGGCTCAGCTAGCAACCGCAGTAAAATTGGGCACAAGAAAGAAACAGAGCAAGGCTTGTTTCGACAAGACAGTGCATGCGACTGAGTTCAGTGTAGGACAGCAAGTCATGCTCTCCGTATACAACCCCAGCACATTCCTGTCACCAAAGTACTCGGGTCCGTACTCCATTGTGGACAAAGCCCTTCCGTATACAAGATAAACTATCCCAACGGAAAGACTGCGTGGTTCCATATCAACCAGCTGAAGGCATATGGGACACAGTCTAACCACGCACACCACGTCATGCTCGACGCAGCACACCACACCCCGCCCACAGCCAACGTAACCCTACCATCCCCCAACACGTCCAGCCCAGCCACGGACTCAACCTAGACTCCACCCCCTAAATATACACTCTGCCCCGGAACACCCACAGACTGCAGCAGCAGAGACAGCGACTGCGACTCGGACGATAGCCACAGCACGCCTCCCTACTATCCCCATGCAACAGGACCGACACCCAGCGACTCTGACCACGATTCGAGTGATCCCTTCATGATCACTTTCCTAAACAAACCCCACCACCGACCACCGACCCACAATGACGACCCCGATTCCGTCCCCACACAACTAGACACCACCTATTGGCACAGAGACAACTCATACAGACTCGTCCGAAACGACGAGAGCAACCCCAAATCATACCATGCAGCCCTATCAACCTTAATACATTCAAGAGTTTGGCATCCGGGAGAAGATGACGACCTCGAGTCTGACTCCCAAAACGAGAACCCCTTTGCGACCCCTGTTCGCAACCGATAACTGAGGTGTCCAGATGATGTTTTAAAAGGAACCGCTTGGGAGAAAACGGTGTCCTTTCTGATGGAACCTGCAGCATGTTTTACGTTGTTTGTAAGTTTGTTAAATGTTGTTTGTCAGACCTCAAAAAAATTTTCACGGCCCCACGCCTTTTCGGCCGAAACCTCTGAGGACTTGCCCACAGAGACTTGCTATTGGCCACACGCTAGTTCAGAGGAACTAGTTTGTCTGGAGAGACTTGTTAAGGTCCCAGACGCCAGTTCAGCGGAACTAGTCTGTCGACAGATACCACACGCCCGTTCGTAACTGCCCTTCTGGTTCGAGGGAAGAACCACTACGGCAGACCCACCACGATGACTACATTTCTTGCCCGTTCTTGTCGGTTGCTCAGGCAGTGGAGAAACGACTTGGGACCCGCCCTGCCTGGGAACCCCCACTCTGGTCAGCTACGCTTGGGTAGGGGAGACACGGCATTGGTCGCTGTCCTACCCGGAGACTCCATCCAACTCTTACCCATCGCGGCCCATACGCATCTCATTTTGGAAATTTTAGTTCAAAACGTTTTGTTTTGTTTTCAGGTAACTGTTAGGTTGCCAACCACATGCTATTTACATCCTGAAACATTTGGATGGTAAATTGCACAGTCTGCGAGACGGCTCGCACTGGTTCATTATTGGGAAGTGTGTCTAGTCCTAAAATTTGGTTTTTTGAAAAGAAATGAGGGAGTCACACATAGTGACCAATTATAAAGGGAGTGATTGGCACTAAAGGACAGACAGGCTTTCGTACGAGATGTTAAACCAAGATAGTTACAGACACTATGCTTGATTCCACAGAACTCCAGAAGCTCCAGGACCAGAGAAGAGAAGAGAAGTGAAAGACGAAAAGCCATGAGGACATCCTCCATGTGGTTCATCGTCACAATGGACATTTAGTTGCGCGTGAACGCGAACCCCATGACCTCAAGCACCCCAGCCGTTAATGTTTCACTTCCCCACAATACCCAGAGCCCAGTCACCAGCGACACCACACCATCTTGGTGTGCCAGGTTTATAACCTGATACTCCCTGTCCTACGTAATAGAACCCTTATTGGTATTGACGATACTCTGCTGCATCGTGCAGACTATACATCTGAGAAAATGGAGAAGGAGAGCCTACCGCGCTCACACCCCGGTATATAGGATCAGATCCCCGATTTTCGGATACGACCACGCCCCCGGCCCCCGCGATCTATAATAAAGAGCATTCATTCGCGGTTTTATTGTAAATAAAGATATGCTCATGAGCAATTGTACGATCCTGAGCTTGACTGCCAAGCCAGGAAAAATGTGTATAAACTGCTACGATTTTGTTTGTATGGTTGAGGAAGTTAGAGTGATGAAATGTTTAAGTGAGTGTAGTGTATTAAGGATAGTTAGAGGTCCCCATTTTTTTTGTTTTGTAATGCAGGTCTCGGTTTGACATAGCACCCCTTAGAATTGTCAGTTAAAAAATCTTTGCATAGTTATGGTCAGTGTAGAGGCCATGAAAGAAGTGCTCACCAGGTCAGGGAATGGAAAGCAACGTAGTTATGTGATCCTTCACGCTTCGCGTTAGGATCACAAGGAGGGCTTGTAGCCACCTAAATTGGCCAACTCCCGATTTAAAATGGCAATCGGCAAAGGCTGATGGGAAAGTCAGCCAACAAGACAGAAACCGGCGGGTGCAGGTTTGCTGTGTATTAAAACTCTGCAAAAGGCCAGACAACATCGATACCAGCGATCATCACCATAACAATGTAGCAGCCATCTGCATACTGATGAGCAATCCCCGGGAACAATAAGTAACATTTGGGACACACAAAGCAAAGCCAGACTCCCCGGCGCCAGCAGGAGCCAACACAAAGGAGGTGAACGAGCACCTCAAGACCGCCCATCATTCAGGGAACCTCTCCAGTATTGGAGAAATCGAACCAAGCGATTGGGACCAGGTACAGGGTCCGTTCCGAAAGGCTGGGAAGCCCCTGGGGACTATAAGAGTTAAGCCCCAAGTTCAAATCGCTCTCTTCACCTCTTCATCCTGCCCGGGTCACCCAGCAACACGAACCAACATTGACCGTGACCGGTGCAGTGACCACCGACAGAAGTAAGTCTTAATTCAACGCTCGCTACGAGATAGGTGCTCCTAGCTACCAATCCGTACCAACTTCGAATCCCGCAGACTCAGAACCCGAACGAAAGGCCATTTGTTCCCCTGACCTGGTGGGCCAGTCCGAAGTTAAGTATAGGCCTGTTAGTTGTAGAAGTAGCTTAGACGTAGAATTTGTGCATGAGTAGCGATTACTGTGTATAATAAATGTGCTTTGATTTGAATCTTACTAATCGGTGTATTGAGTTATTGATCATTACTTGGACTTGAACCTCGTGGCGGTACCATAAAGCTACCTGGCGACTCGAGAGCAAAGGTAATAAAACAGAGCAATTGAACCAACGGGAAAGTTAGCAACAATATGCAGCTGCAGCTTGTCAGTCTTCTGGGTGTCAATCACAAAAACGGCGAATAGGGCATCATTTCTCATGAGAACCGTTTGTGTTCCACATGGCAGTGGTGCTAGCCCCTTAACAGTAGCAGAATCAGTCCCGGTTCAGGTTTGCTGTTGTAACAGTCCACACTTAGTCTCAGAAACGAGAGGGTGAGATGAAAGATGAGAGAGAGATATTCTGGAATTATAAAAATAGAGAGTGAGTCTGGAATTATATGAATAGAGAGAGAGCAATCGTCTGGAATTATAAGAATAGAGAGAAAGAAAGAGAGAGTGTCTGGAGTTTTAACAATAGAGAGAGCTAGAAGAGTGTCAGGCATAGAGAGCAGTTGTACTAATGATGTGTATATTGACTGGGATGAAAAGAGTGAACAAGTTAATGATAATGCTTCTTACCACTAGAGGGAACCACAGAAAAGTCATATTCGGGGATTTAAAACAGGAATTTAGGGAGCTAGGGTGAAAGCTGAGAGCCAGGACAAACCATGTTGTCATCTCTGGTTTGTTGCCGGTGCCACGTGCTAGTGAGGTGAGGAACAGGGAGAGAGTGCAGATAAACACGTGGCTGCAGGGATGGTGTAGGGGGGAGGGTTTCAGGTACGTGGATAATTGGAACACATTCTGGGAAGGTGGGACCTGTACAGACAGGACGGTTTGCACCTGAACCAGAGGGGCACCAATATCCTGGGCGGGAAATTTGCTATGGCTCTTCGGGGGAGGGGGGGGGGGGGGAGGGGGGGGGGGGGCGGAGGTGGGGGGGGGGGGGTTGGTTAAACTAATTTGTCAGGGGGCTGGGAAAACTAGCTGTAGTCCAGAAGCCAGTGTCGAGAGTAGTGAGGTACTGAGGAGGGTAACAAGGTCTCAGGAGTGTATCGGCAGACAGAAAGCTGGGTTGAAGTGTGTCTACTTCAATGCAAGGAGCATCCAGAATAACGTAGGTGAACTTGGAGCGTGGATTGGTACTTGGGACTACGATGTTGTGGCCATTACGGAGACATGGTTAGAACAGGGACAGGAATGGTTGTTGGAAGTTCCGGGGTATAGATGTTTCAGTAAGAGTAGGGAAGGTGGTAAAAGAGGTGGAGGAGTAGCATTGTTAATCAAGGATAGTCTAACGGCTGCAGAAAGGCAGTTCGAAGGGGATCTGCCTACTGAGGTAATATGGGCCGAAGTTAGAAATAGGAAAGGAGCAGTCACATTGTTAGGAGTTTTCTATAGACCCCAAATATTAATAGAGATGTAGAGGAAGAAATTGCAAAACAGATTATGGATAGGAGTGGAGGTCTCAGGGTAGTTGTCAAGGGTGACTTTAACTTTCCAAATATTAATATAGGTCAAACAGTTCAGATGAGGCAGTTTTTGTAGTGTGTGCAGGAGGGTTTCCTGACACAATATGTGGATAGGCCGACAAGAGGATTTGGTACTGGGTAATGAACCGGGCCAAGTGTTAGATTTGTTTGTGGGAGAGCACTTTGGAGATAGTGACCACAATTCGGTGTCTTTCACTATTGCAATGGAGAGGGATAGGCCCATACGGCAGGGCAAGGTTCATAACTGGGGGAGTGGTAATTATGATGAGATTAGGCAAGTATTAGGGAGCATAAGGTGGGAACAGAAACTGTCAGGGAAAGGCACAAATGAAAAGTGGAGCTTGTTCAAGGAACAAATACTGCGTGTCCTTGATAGGTATGTCCCTGTCAGACAGGGAAGAAATGGCTGTGTGAGGGAACCATGGTTCACAAAAGAGATTGAATGTCTTGTCAAGAGGAAAAAGGAAGAGTATGTAAGAATGAGAAAACAAGGTCCAGTTGGGTCGCTTGAGGGTTATAAGGTAGCAAGGAATGAGCTAAAACAAGGGCTTAGGAGAGCTAGGAGGGGGCATGAAAAGTCCTTGGCGGGTCGGATCAAGGAAAACCCCCAAGGCGTTTTACTCTTATGTGAGAAATAAAAGAATGACCAGGGTGAGGGTAGGGCCGGTCAAGGACAGTAGTGGGAACTTGTGCATGGCGTCAGAATAGGAGAGGCATTGAATGAATACTTTTCTTCAGTGTTCACCAAGGAGAGGGGCCATGTTTTTGAGGATGAGAGTGTGATACAGGCGGGTAGGTTGGAGGAGGTAGATGTTCTGAGGAAGGATGTGTTAGCAATTTTGAAAAACCTGAGGGTCAATAAGTCCCCTGGGCCAGGTGGGATATATCCAAGGATTCTTTGGGAGGCAAGGGATGAGATTGCAGAGCCCTTGTTCTTTATATATATATATATATGACTTGGGGGATTCTGGGATAAGATTGTGAGGCATCTGAGAGACAGCAGTTGTACTTGAAAGTTTGCTAATTAGAGATAGCATAGTTTAAAATAGAAATATTCTACTTCAGGAATGTGAAAGAATCTTAGTTCGTAGTGTAATAAATTTATAGTCTTGTTCATTAACAACGCTTTGTGTTCTTTATTCAACACTACACATCTAAGCCATCTAGGTAAAGCAATATAGAGAATGCAACATGGTACCAGAAGTGAACCTAGAGTAGATTAGTAAAGGTTTAGAGAGAAGGAAAGAATCTCCGTTCGAATAAAGAAAAAAAGCATATAAAAAAGAAATCTCAACCAGACTCCAGTAGCAACAATCAGTCTTCAGGAGCAGCAACCAGAAGCATCACAAAAAGAAATACCCAGCCAAAGCTTCAAGGAGGGTCTGCAGGCTCCAAAGTCATTCAGGACATGGGTAAGTAGATGTGAACTGCAAAGTTTTCAAACAAGAGTTTGAACAGTATCTCTCAGCCTTAAATCTGCACGCAGTCAATGAGAAGCGAAAGATTGCACTGTTACTCACTTTGGCTGGACCACAGACTATTGAAGTGTACAACTCACACTTTGAGAATGGAGTTGAAAAAAATAAGTTTGAAGTGGTAATGAAAAATTTGATAGCTAATGTGACCTTAAAAGAAATGAGTATCTGAGTAAACGACTGCAAAAGCAATAAAAGGCAATGCTGGAAGATTCCATTAAAATGGCCCGTGTGAGTAAAGAATCTACAAATAGATATTCCAAAATGTTTACTCCTGAAAGTGGGGAGAAAATTCTTAGCTCTATTGAAGCTGTCGCGCAGCTAGAAATTCAACATGCTAAAAATGCGTGCAAGCGCACCAAAATTTAAAAAAAGAGTTCGCATGTGCGCGACCAGTTCGCACATGCACTCATTGAAAAAAGACAGAATCCGGTATTTGACGAGCTGCGCATGCGCAGTCGAAGTTTGTGCATGCCATCACTGATTTGATGAAGTACAGACTTTATAGCTACGCCCACTTAAGAAAGAAATGCCTTGCAATCACAAGGCAGAACATTGCCTGAATTTAAACAAACAGCTGAAGAAGGCTTTTGTAGCAACATTGAACAAGAAATTTACAGCATGAAAGTTATAGATTATCATAGAATTTACAGTGCAGAAGGAGGCCATTCGGCCCATCGAGTCTGCACCGGCTCTTGGAAAGAGCACCCTACCCAAGGTCAACACCTCCACCCTATCCCCATAACCCAGTAACCCCAACCAACACCAAGGGAAATTTTGGACACTAAGGGCAATTTATCATCGCCAATCCACCTAACCTGCACATCTTTGGACTGTGGGAGGAAACCGGAGCACCCGGAGGAAACCCGCGCACACACTGGGAGGATGTGCAGACTCCGCACAGACAGTGACCCAAGCCAGAATCAAACCTGGGACCCTGGAGCTGTGAAGCAATTGTGCTATCCACAATTCTACCGTGCTGCCCCAAGTCCCTAGAAGGGGGCAATAAAAGACTCCACAGAAAGAGTACTGAAAGATTCCAGAAAGAGAGCAGCGAAAGACTCCAGAAAGAGAGCAGTGAAAGAAAATAAGAACCAATATTAGAATACAGAAAGTAACCCATACATTGAAGACTATTATTCAGTTATGGCAGAAATATTTGGCATGACTGATCATTCCGTCAACAACATGATTGAAAATCCAACTAGCACTCTACTAAAGGTAGATGAATCCAAAACATTGATGGAATGGCAGACTGTTGCAACATCGGCTGACAGTAATCTGACAAATGAACAAGACGACTATGAAAGTCTATCTAGTTTAGTTCCTAAGCCAGAAGAAGCAGACTATGAAGTTCTATCTCGTACATTTGCTGAGCAACAAAAAGAAGACTCGGAAGGTCTAACCACTATATTTGTGAATAGTGCTGAAGTGATCACAAGTAGCATACAAGCTGTGCAGGACAAAAGCGAGACTGACAGATCTCAGCTGGTCTGTACAACAGAACATGATAATCAGAGTGCAACAATGAACAAATCAATTGAGAGTGCATCAATCGTGAACAGCCTGCAAGAAACTGACATCTTGGCGAAGGTGACTCCAGATGAGAAACACCAAGAGCAACGATACATCAGATCATCCACAGGAACCTGAGATCATAAAGTGATAATAGTACAGATTAACTTGCTTACCTTGCAGGTCAGCTGTTGAGTTCGGGAGTGAGAGCTGGGACCTTAGAATCAGCGCGGGAATTTTGAAAAAGCGCGGGGGCTGCGAGGCAGAGGGGACCGTTTAAAAGGTCGCTGCCTGTGGTGAGGTGACTACAGATTAACAACTTACTTACCTTGCAGGCCAAGTCGATTTCAGCAGGAGCGGAGCAGGCTAGTCCATTTCAGGGAGGTGAGTTTCTCCTTTAAATTTTTTTAAAAATTCTAGTGTTTAAGGTGGGAACAGGAAGTCGACCCGCGGACTTCTGGGAAGTGCAGGGATCCCCTGCGGTCGTTCCCCTGAGAAACAAGAATACCGTTTTGGATACTTGTGGGGGGGGGGGGGGACTTACCAGGGGTAAGCCATGGGGTACGGGCCTCTGGCACAGAGTCTGTCCCTGTTGCTCAGAAGAGAAGGGGGGAGAGGAGCAGAGCATTAGTAATTGGGGACTCTATAGTCAGGGGCACAGATAGGAGATTTTGTGGCAGCGTGAGAGACTCACGTTTGGTATGTTGCCCCCCAGGTGCAAGGGTACGTGATGTCTCGGATCGTGTTTTCCGGGTCCTTAAGGGGGAGGGGGAGCAGCCCCAAGTCGTGGTCCACATTGGCACTAACGACACAGGTAGGAAAGGGGATAAGGATGTCAGGCAGGCTTTCAGGGAGCTAGGATGGAAGCTCAGAACTAGAACAAACAGAGTTGTTATCTCTGGGATGTTGCCCGTGCCACGTGATAGTGAGATGAGGAATAGGGAGAGAGAGCAATTAAACAAGTGGCTACAGGGATGGTGCAGGCGGGAGGGATTCAGATTTCTGGATAACTGGGGCTCTTTCTGGGGAAGGTGGGACCTCTACAGACAGGATGGTCTACATCTGAACCTGCGGGGTACAAATATCCTGGGGGGGAGATTTGTTAGTGCTCTTTGGGGGGGGTTTAAACTAATGCAGCAGGGGCATGGGAACCTGGATTGTAGTTTTAGGGTAAGGGAGAATGAGAGTATAGAGGTCAGGAGCTCAGATTTGACGTCGCAGGAGGGGGCCAGTGTTCAGGTAGGTGGTTTGAAGTGTGTCTACTTCAATGCCAGGAGTATACGAAACAAGGTAGGGGAACTGGCAGCATGGGTTGGTACCTGGGATTTCGATGTTGTGGCCATTTCGGAGACATGGATAGAGCAGGGACAGGAATGGATGTTGCAGGTTCCGGGGTTTAGGTGTTTTAGTAAGCTCAGAGAAGGAGGCAAAAGAGGGGGAGGTGTGGCGCTGCTAGTCAAGAGCAGTATTACGGTGGCGGAGAAGATGCTAGATGGGGACTCATCTTCCGAGGTAGTATGGGCTGAGGTTAGAAACATGAAAGGAGAGGTCACACTGTTTGGAGTCTTCTATAGGCCTCCAAATAGTTCTAGGGATGTAGAGGAAAGGATGGCGAGGATGATCCTGGATAAGAGCGAAAGTAACAGGGTAGTTATTATGGGAGACTTTAACTTTCCAAATATTGACTGGAAAAGATAGAGTTCGAGTACATTAGATGGGTCGTTTTTTGTACAGTGTGTGCAGGAGGGTTTCCTGACACAGTTTGTTGACAGGCCAACAAGAGGCGAGGCCACATTGGATTTGGTTTTGGGTAATGAACCAGGCCAGGTGTTGGATTTGGAGGTAGGTGAGCACTTTGGGGACAGTGACCACAATTCGGTGACGTTTACATTAATGATGGAAAGGGATAAGTATACACCGCAGGGCAAGAGTTATAGCTGGGGGAAGGGAAATTATGATGCCATTAGACAGGACTTGGGGGGAATAAGGTGGAGAAGTAGGCTGCAAGTGTTGGACACACTGGATAAGTGGAGCTTGTTCAAGGATCAGCTACTGCGTGTTCTTGATAAGTATGTACCGGTCAGGCAGGGAGGAAGGTGCCGAGCGAGGGAACCGTGGTTTACCAAAGAAGTGGAATCTCTTGTTAAGAGGAAGAAGGAGGCCTATGTGAAGATGAGGTGTGAAGTTTCAGTTGGGGCGATGGATAGTTACAAGATAGCGAGGAAGGATCTAAAGAGAGAGCTAAGACGAGCAAGGAGGGGACATGAGAAGTATTTGGCAGGAAGGATCAAGGAAAACCCAAAAGCTTTCTATAGGTATGTCAGGAATAAGCGAATGACTAGGGAAAGAGTAGGACCAGTCAAGGACAGGGATGGGAAGTTGTGTGTAGAGTCTGAAGAGATAGGCGAGATACTAAATGAATATTTTTCGTCAGTATTCACTCAGGAAAAAGAGAATGTTGTGGAGGAGAATGCTGAGCTCCAGGTAAATAGATTAGATGGCATTGAGGTACGTAGGGAAGAAGTGTTGGCAATTCTGGACAGGCTGAAAATAGGTAAGTCCCCGGGACCTGATGGGATTTATCCTAGGATTCTCTGGGAGGCCAGGAAAGAGATTGCTGGCCCATTGGCTTTGATTTTTATGTCATCATTGGATACAGCAATAGTGCCAGAGGACTGGAGGATAGCAAATGTGGTCCCTTTGTTCAAAAAGGAGAGCAGAGACAACCCCGGCAACTATAGACCGGTGAGCCTCACGTCTGTATTGGGTAAAGTCTTGGAGGGGATTATAAGAGACAAGATTTATAATCATCTAGATAGGAATAATATGATCAGGGATAGTCAGCATGGCTTTGTGAAGGGTAGGTCATGCCTCACAAACCTTATCGAGTTCTTTGAGAAGGTGACTGAACAGGTAGACGAGGGTAGAGCAGTTGATGTGGTGTATATGGATTTCAGCAAAGCGTTTGATAAGGTTCCCCACGGTAGGCTATTGCAGAAAATACGGAGGCTGGGGATTGAGGGTGATTTAGAGATGTGGATCAGAAATTGGCTAGCTGAAAGAAGACAGAGGGTGGTGGTTGATGGGAAATGTTCAGAATGGAGTTCTGTCACAAGTGGAGTACCACAAGGATCTGTTCTGGGGCCGTTGCTGTTTGTCATTTTTATCAATGACCTAGAGGAAGGCGCAGAAGGGTGGGTGAGTAAATTTGCAGACGATACTAAAGTCGGTGGTGTTGTCGATAGTGTGGAAGGAAGTAGCAGGTTACAGAGGGATATAGATAAACTGCAGTGCTGGGCTGAGAGGTGGCAAATGGAGTTTAATGTAGAGAAGTGTGAGGTGATTCACTTTGGAAGGAATAACAGGAATGTGGAATATTTGGCTAATGGAAAAGTTCTTGAAAGTGTGGATGAGCAGAGGGATCTAGGTGTCCATGTACATAGATCCCTGAAAGTTGCCACCCAGGTTGATAGGGTGGTGAAGAAGGCCTATGGGGTGTTGGCCTTTATTGGTAGAGGGATTGAGTTCCGGAGTCAGGAGGTCATGTTGCAGCTGTCCAGAACTCTGGTACGGCCGCATTTGGAGTATTGCGTACAGTTCTGGTCACCGCATTATAGGAAGGACGTGGAGGCTTTGGAACGGGTGCAGAGGAGATTTACCAGGATGTTGCCTGGTATGGAGGGAAAATCTTATGAGGAAAGGCTGATGGACTTGAGGTTGTTTTCGTTAGAGAGAAGAAGGTTAAGAGGAGACTTAATAGAGGCATACAAAATGATCAGAGGGTTAGATAGGGTGGACAGTGAGAGCCTTCTCCCGCGGATGGAAATGGCTAGCACGAGGGGACATAGCCTTAAACTGAGGGGTAACAGATATAGGACAGAGGTCAGGGGTAGGTTCTTTACGCAAAGAGTAGTGAGGCCGTGGAATGCCCTACCTGCTACAGTAGTGAACTCGCCAACATTGAGGGCATTTAAAAGTTTATTGGATAAACATATGGATGATAATGGCATAGTGTAGGTTAGATGGCTTTTGTTTCGGTGCAACATCGTGGGCCGAAGGGCCTGTACTGTGCTGTATTGTTCTATGTTCCATGTTCTAAACATCAAAGGACACTGATGGTATAATGGTTGAAAATGAATCAGACAAGCCAAAAGGAATGGATCTTGAGCAGACAAAAAGTCACTACGGAACAACAGTCTGTACACAAATGTATGGCTGTGAAACTGAAGGACAACTGAAGAGCAGAGTCCAATGCAATGACAAAGTGTTTGAACTCGCAGTCACACTTGACAGGCCATGCAATATGGAAAACAATCCAGGTGGCAACCGAGCAGGACAGTGTGTGAAAAACAGCTACCGGTCGAGGTAACATGAACAAATGCGTGTGTGGACAATACAAAGTTCACGCATGATGGCACCAATGCCAGGAAGAACAGGACACTGTTTAGACAAAAAAATAAGTCATTCTCATTAATTTAACAAGTTAGTATTTGCTCAAAGACCAGAAACCAAAGAGTTTTTTTTAAGGAAATGGACACACAAAATCAACACCACAAGGACAGAAAAAAGAACAGTTAAGACAACAAAAGTGGGTAGTTCAACCAGTAGATCACCTGATTGATTTGAGCTGATGCCGTCTTAGTTATGTACCACACTATTAGAGTGAAGACTGAGTACAGACTCAATTTGTGGACTGTAAAAAGTTTTTTTTAAATGTTAACTGCTGTACAATATCAGTACTCAATTACATGTAAAGAACATACAATGCTCTTACTATACACATTAGTAGAAATCTCCAAACATCTTTGAAAAATAGGAGGATGTAGTGATATGTATATTGACTGGGATGTAAAGAGTTAATAAGTTAATGATAATGCTTCTTATCACCAGAGGGAACCTCAGAACAGTCATATATATATATATATATATATATATATATATATCATGTGACTTGGGGATTCTGGGATAAGATAGTGAGGCATGAGAGTGGGTGTCTCTTGAGAAAGTCTGCTCGTTCGAGATAGCATAGTTTAATATAGAAACCTTCTATTTTAGGAAAGTGAACACATCTTAGTTAGTAATGTAATCAATTTATAGTTTTGTTTGTTAACAAAGCTTTGTATTCTTTATTCAACACTACGCATCCAAGCCATCCAAGTAAAGCAAAACAGAGAACACAACGAGAGAGAAAGTGTCTGGAATTATAAGAATAGAGAGAGAGAGTGTCTGGAATTATAACAATAGAGAGAGGGTGTCTGGAATTATAACAATATAGAGAGAGAGTGAGTCTGTCTGGTATTATAAGAATAGAGAGAGAGAGAGTGTGTCTGGAATTATAAGAATAGAGAGAGTGTCTGGAATTTTAACAATAGAGAGAAAGAGTGTGTGTCTGGTATTATAAGGAGAGAGAGAGAGAGTGTCTGGAATTATAAGAATAGAGAGAGAGAGAGAGAGAGAGAGAGAGTGTCTGGAATTATAAGAACAGAGAGAGAGGGAGTCTGGAATTATAAGAATAGAGAGAGAGCGTGGGAGAGTCTGGAATTATAAGAATAGAGAGAGAGAGGGGGAGTCTGGAATTATAATAGAGAGAGAGAGAGAGAAAGAGAGTGTGTGTCTGGAATTATAAGAGTAGAGTGATAGTGAGTGCCTGGAATTATAAGACTAGCAGACAGGGTGTCACAAATTAAGTTTGGTGGTATGGTGGCACAGTGGTTAGCACTGCTGCCTCAAGCTCCAGGGACCCGGGTTCAATTCCAACCTCGGGTGACTGTGCGGAGTTTGCACGTTCTCCCAGTGTCCATGTGGGCTTCCTCCGGGTGCTCCGGTTTCCACTCACAATCCAAAGATGTGTAGGGTAGGTGGATGTGCTATGCTCAATTGCCCCTTAGTGTTCAAAAGATTAAGTGGTGTTACTGGGATAGACTGGAGGCGTGGGCTTACTTAGGGTGCTCATTCCAAGGGCCAGAGCAAATTTGATGGGCTAATGACCTCCTCCTGCATGTAGAGATTTTATGATAAGAATAGAGAGAGTATCTGGGAATACAAAATAGAGAGAGGGCTGGATTCTCCATCATTTAGACTAAGTGTTGCTGCTGGTGCAGGATTCGTGGAGTTCTATGACAGCAAAGCTGGCGCCGCGCCTGGACCGATTCAATTAGAACAAAGAACAAAGAAAAGTACAGCACAGGAACAGGCCCTTCGGCCCTCCAAGCCCGTGCTGACCATGCTGCCCTTCAAAACTAAAATCTACTACACTTCCTGGGTCCGTATCCCTCTATTCCCATCCTATTCTGTATTTGTCAAGATGCCCCTTAACTGTCATTATCATCCCTGCTTCCACCACCTCCTCCAGCAGCGAGTTCCAGGCACCCACTACCCTCTGTGTAAAAAAAACTTGCCTTGTACATCTCCTCTAAACCTTCCACTCGCACCTTAATCCTATGCCCCCTAATATTGACTCCTCTACCCTGGGGAAAAGCCTATGACTATCCACTCTGTCTATGTCCCTCATAATTTTGTAGACCTCTATCAGGTTGCCCCTCAACCTCCGTCGTTCCAGTGAGAACAAACCGAGTTTATTCAACCGCTCCTCATAGCTAATGCCCTCCATACCAGGCAACATCCTGGTAAATCTCTTCTGCACCCTCTCTAAAGCCTCCACATCCTTCTGGTAGTGTGGCGACCAGAAATGAACACTATACTCTAAAGTGTGGCCTAATTAAGGCTATATACAGCTGCAACATGACTTGCCAATTCTTATACTCAATGCCCCGGCCAATGAAGGCAAGCATGCCGTATGCCTTCTTGACTACCTTCTCCACCTGTGTTGTCCCTTTCAGTGACCTGTGGACCTGTACACCCAGCTCTCTCTGCCTTTCAATACTCTTGAGGGTTCAACCATTCACTGTATATTCCCTACCTGCATTAGACCTTCCAAAATGCATTACCTCACATTTGTCCGGATTAAACTCCATCTGCCATCTCTCCGCCCAAGTCTCCAAACAATCTAAATCCTGCTGTATCCTCTGACAGTCCTCATCGCTATCCGCAATGCCACCAACCTTTGTGTCATCTGCAAACTTAAATTACTGTTAAGGGGCTCGCACTGGCGCCATGTGTAGCACAATCGATTCCAATGAGAAATGGTGCCGGATTCACCGGGTCCAAGATTGACACTCAGGGGGCTGACAAGCTGCAGCCATGTATACACACTTCACTCCTCACACAGACCACCCAAGTCAACAAGATGGCAGCACTGACGCCGAGCTGGAGACACTCCTGGATGCAATGGAGGAGAGGCGCCTGACCCGGCACCCCGGCCCGGGAGGGAGGCTATTAGCTGCCGCCATTCGTTGTAATGGGCGCGGGTGGCAGAGGCAGTTAGCAGCAATACCATCCGAACTGGCCAGTAGTGCCAGAAAAAACTACACAACCTCCTCAGGGCGGCAAGAGTGAATAGGCAACACTATACCCCTGGCACCAACACGTGTCCCACACACCCGTAACCTGTACCACCCCACCCAACATGGAGGATGGCAGAACCCCCACCCTGCACCACATGCTGGCACCCATACCAGCCGCCATGGCCGGGTGCCCTGGCCACTGAAGCCACCAGCTACCCACCCTCTGGGCTGCATGTGTCGGACTGTCTAACACTGTTGCTTACTGTTTTCCATCCCGCGCCCCCCCCTTCCCCCTACCTGCCCCCAGAAGAAGGGCCCACATAACTGCCGGGCGCGGAAGGAAACTGGAGGGGGACCATCAGACCTGCAGTCCCTGACCATGGCAGAAAAGAGGGTCTTGGATGTGGTCGGTGGCCCGGAGGAAAGGGAGGTCACCATGGTGGAATGTGTCAAACCTCCCCGACATCACCCTCACCTTCACTCCTACCCCCATCCCCAGCACTCACATCAACTTCACCCCGACACCACTCTCACTCCCACCCTCATCCCTAAAGCATCCTCACTCCCAATCCCACCCCTACCCCCCCCCCCCTCACTGACCTTGCACCCCACCCTCACCATACCATCACCCACCACCCCGCGGTCTACTCATGCGTCTCGTCTTGTGTCTTTCAGGATCTGAAGATGGGGCGGTCCATCTGGTGTCCCCCACCCACAGCCAGTGTGACAGCCGTGTGAGAGGAATTTGGACAGCAGACCTCGACCCGAGACGCCCGGAGCTCGAGTCTGAGGATGGCACAGATTTCCCATCACAACTGTCTCCAACACCCTTCATCGTCCAAGGCACACACGTCGGTTGGGCACTTTAGTGAAGAGGCTCCTGGGACACTATCTGATCCGGTACAGCAGGTGGAGGTAGAAACACCCAAGGGGGCAGGCAGTTGGAGGGCAGGCCGACCCCAGGAACTAGTTACTGTCTAAATGAGATTCGGGCTTCTGGAATGGACAGTCCCATCGATTGTGTCGCAGAGCCAGGGGCTACATGAGGGGCTGTCAGCGGGCATCCAGCACCTGAGATGCAGTTGGAGGATTCTGGCCATGTGTGCCCCCCAGGCCAATACTACACAGGTGACGTAGCCCAGTTGCCATTTGGCATCACAAGGGAGGTGAAGGTGATGGGGCCTGCGACTCCCGCAGAGTGGTGCCGCACCTCGGACCCTCCTCCCTCCCCCCCCCCCCCCCCACCCCCCTCCCCAATCCCTGCCGTATCTGGTTGGCAACGGGCAGAACAGGGTAGCACCATGCCAGCTGGGACACCCGAGCAGCGGCCGGGTCCATCCAGGCCCGGTCTTCCAAGAAGTAGGCCACCAACGGGGCCAAGATCGCAGGGCGAGAATCGCAACAGGCCACCTCCACTCCTGTTGTACCATCTGGGGATCCACAAAGAGGTAGCATTAGGGTCCATAAGGCCAGAAAATTAGCCATCACTTACGTTGGCTCGGGTGTAGGGCACAGTTTACTTATAGGGGCTAGGGCACTAATCTGTAAATATTTGATCACATTAAAACACCTGTTACCCCTGTTACAACATGCCTCGGTTCAGTCAGATGGATGGGAAGGTGGGCTGGTCTGGGCTGGCCAGAGATAGGATGCGGGGGAGAAATGGGCATACTTTGTGTGTGACCTGAGCTCCCCATCCTTCCCTCTGACCCCCACAGCCATCACCCCAGGGACGCCGCTGTTGAGTAAAGGGAGAATTGCGATTTGGCCTCAAATCGGTGCCCGTCACGATTTTGACGTCAGAACCTATTCTCAGCCCAATTGCATTTCACGATTTCGGCATCAGTCAATGGTGAATTCTGCCCAGTGTGTCTGGAATTATAAGAATAGAGAGACCAAAGCCTGGAATTATTTTTTTAAAATAATAAATTTAGAGTACCCAATTCATTTTTTCCAATTAAGGGGCAATTTAGCGTGCCCAATCCACCTACCCTGCACCTCTTTGGGTTGTGGGGGCGAAACATGGGGAGAACGTGCAAACTCCACACGGACAGTGACCCAGAGCCGGGATCGAACCTGGGACTTCGGCGCTGTGAAGCTGCAGTGCTAACTCACTGCGCCACCGTGCTGCCTTGAGCCTGGAATTATAATAGAGAGAAAGTGAGCCTGGAATTCTAAGAAGAGAGTGTGGGTCTCATCCAGTCTATTGCAGTTTTCAGTGACGGTCCCTCTGTGTCTCAGCCCAGTGTGCGTCCCTCCTAGCCCAGTGTGGGTCCCTCTCACTCCAGTGTGAGTCCCTCTCACTCCAGTATGGGTCCCTCCTCGTCCAGTGTGTGTCTCAGTCCTGTGTCGGTCCCTCCTAGTCATGTGGGTCCCCCTCACTCCAGTATGAGTGCCTCCTCGTCCAGTGTGTGTGTCTCACTCCTGTGTCGGTCCTTCCTAGTCCAGTGTGGGTCCCTCCCAGTCCCTCTGTGTCTCCCAGGCCAGTGTGGGTCCCTCGGTGTCTCCCAGTCCAGTGGGTCTCTCCCAGTCCAGTGTGGGTCCCTCGGTGTCTCCCAGTCCAGTGGGTCTCTCCCAGTCCAGTGTGGGTCCCTCCCAGTCCAGTGTGGGTCCTTGTGTCTCCCAGTCCAGTGTGGGTCTCTCCCAGTCCAGTGTGGGTCTCCCGCTCAGTCAAACGTTGGTCCCTCCCAGTCCTTTGCGGGTCTCTCCGTTCTGACTGTTTCTCACAGAACAGTGCAGTCTCAAGTTCACTGCTGACTTCTCCCAACTTTATTGTGGGACTCCCCCCCCAGACCAGTCCGTTCCTTACCCAATCCAGTGCAAATCACTCCCCGCCCGCCCCCCCCCCCCCCCCCCCCCCCCAGCCCAGTGTGCTTCCCTCCTAGGCCAGTGCTGACTTTTATTTTAAGAATTGTTTAACTGCTAATTGAAAAGGTATTTTCTGCGATGTTAGTGTAGTTACTCCTGTGTTAATAATAAAGTTTGTTTTTCTATAAAAGATGCATTTTGGTAGATCAAATCAGGGCAGGACCTACTCAGTTAATGATGGAGAGTTTGGGAGAGTTACAGAACAAAGAGTGTACTAGGTGTACAGGTTCATAGCTCCTCGATGGTCTGAGTTACAAGGAGAGGCTGGATAGGATTGGACTTTTTTTCCCTGGAGCATAGGTGGCTTAGGGGTGATCCTTACAAAGATCTATAAAATAATGAGGGGCATAGATGAGGTAGCTAGTCGACATCTTTTCCAAAGGTAGTCTAGAACTAGAGGGCATAGGTTTAAGGTGAGGGGAGAGATACAAAAGAGACCAGTGGGGCGGGGGAGGGATTTGCACTGGATTGGGTCTGGGAGGGAGTCCCACAATAAAGTTGGGAGAATTCAGCATTGAACTTGGAGACTGCACTGTTCTGGGAAAAACAGTCAGAACTGGGAGAGATCCGGGGGCAGCACGTTAGCATAGTGGTTAGCACAGTTGCTCCACAGCTCCAGGGTCCCAGGTTCGATTCACCGCTGGGGCACTGTCTGTGCGGAGTCTGCACGTTCTCCCTGTGCCTGCGTGGGTTTCCTCCGGGTGCTCCGGTTTCCTCCCAGTCCAAAGATGTGCGGGTTAGGTGGATTGGCTATGCTAGATTGTCCTTTGTGTCCAAAACATGTTAAGTGGGGGTTACAAGGATAGCGGAGATATGTGGGCATCAGTAGGGTGCTCTTTGTAAGGGCTGGTGCAGACTCAATGGGCCGAATGGCCTCCTTCTGCACTGTAAAAGTCTATGACTCTATGAGGGGAAATGTCTTCACACAGAGCGTGGTGAGCATCTGGGACGGGCTGGAACATTAACTTTTTTAAAGGACAAAATTGTAAGAGTTATATTGACAGGGTGGGTATAGAGGGATATGGGCCAAATGTGGGCAAGTGGGACTAGCTTAGTGATAGAAACTGGGGGCATGGACAAGCTGGGCCAAAGGGCCTGTTTCCATGCTGTAAACATCTATGACTCTAAAACCCGTCCGACCATTCACCCGGACATACACATGACAGACATACAGTAAGGGTAGGAGAAGATTTTTTGAAAAAGGGGATTAGAGGAAAAGGTTTGAGAATAATCTTAATGCTGCGGTTGTGGCCTCTGGGGAACAGATTTATCCAAGAGATTCACGTCAGCGCAGATTCGTCCTTCGACCACCGCATGGAGTTTTTTTCTTACAAGTGATCCAGGTCAGTGCAATTCTAACTTCTGACCACCAGATGGAGCTGTACACAGGCGATTCAGATTGATGCACTTCTGACCTTGAACCATCAGATGGAGGTCCCATATCCCTGAGAAATTACTGCGGCTTCATACCTGAGGAATCACTGATTTTTCCCTTTTGTCTGATTTGTTTATGGGAACTCCACAATATTACAGACATAGTCTGCAGTTTGGGCTCTTTCCAGTCATCCAGACAGAAGATTAAAAGGTTATAGAGCGGACTCTTATCCTATCCCACGTTTGGAGGATTGCATTGAGAAAGTGGGACAATCCGCTTTTATTTCCAAATTGGATTTACTTAAAGGTTACTGACAGCTACCTTTATCCGAAAAGGCGAAGGAGATTTCAGCTTTTGTGACTCCAGATAGTACATACCAATTCAAAGTTATGCCATTTGACATGAAAAACGCCCAAGCCACATTTCAACGGTTAACTAATACAGTCGTTTCAGGATTACCCAATTGTGTGGTGTACATCGACGATCTGATAGTTTTCAGCCCAACATGGGCAGAACATTTAAAACATCTGGTGGAGTTATTCGATCGACTTCAGGAGACGGGTTTGGTGATAAACCAAGCCAAAAGTGAATTTGGAAAAACCCGAATCACTTTCCTTGAGGAGTTTTCGATACCCTCGAGACAAAGGGAAATAATGCGATTTCTTGCCATAAGTGGATTTGATCAAACATTTGTGCAAGAGTTTTGTAGCGCAACTGCTCCACTGACGGGCTTGCTGAAGAAACGTATTGAAAAATTTCAATGGACAGCGGAGTTTCAACATGCATTTGACTGCCTGAAAGCTGTGGTAACCGATACTCCTGTATTGGAGAATTGCAAGGGACTCTGTGATCAGATTGAACTGAAGTATCTAACTTTAAAGAGAAATGCCGAGGCGTAGAGGAATGGATGGATCGTGCAGAGACTTTCTTGCTCAAAGGAACTGTCAATTGGGAAAGATTTCGGTTGGAGGAAGAAGAACTAAAAAAAAAAAAGGACTATATTACCTGTTTGTGTGTGTTGTTTATTTGAACCGGTAAAGTGTTTTTACCATGTGCATTTCTTAATTGATGGTGCAAAGGTGAAAAATTAAACGATCTTGAAGTTGACGGTTTATTTTTTTTTCTTGGGGGCAGGTGTCATGTGAGAGTATCTTTAAGAAATGGATGTTTAAGCAATGTACCTTTAAGAAATGGAGCTGATCATATGACTGAAGTGATGTCAGAGGGTGGGGGGAGCTGAGCTCACTTCTGCTTTTGGTTTCAGTTTGAGGCAGCTGGGAGTGGCTGTGTGTTTTGCCGTGAGCTGCAGGAAGAAAACACAGAGCTGGTCTGTTGATGTCTGCAAATCCAAAGAGTATAAAGATATTGAATGTAACCTCAAGTCTGGTTTTGAAGGTCTGAAGTCTTTTGGATGTTTAAAGGAACAGTTTGAAGGATTATTTAGTGTTGTAGTCTTTTGGGGTTATATTTTGAAGTAATGGGCGTTAAGATATTCAATGTTTGTTTTTAAAAAGGTTGAGTTCATAGAATAAACATTGTTTTGCTTTAAAAACCATTTGTCCATAATAGCTGTATCACACCTGGAGAGTACGGTGTGTGCTTCCCACACCACATTCGATTAAAAGTTGTGGATCGGTTGAACTCCATGAAACACTTTGGGGTTCTGTAAGCCCGGACCCATAACAGCCTGAGTAGAGTGCTCTTTCGGAGGATCGGTGCAGACTTGGTGGGTTGAATGGCTCCTTATGCACTGTAGATACGCATCTCCTCCTGTCGACAGTCCCTTGCTTTCAGGCCGTGGAGGTGACCTCACTCTCCGAGCTTGCTAACCTAATATGCACCTTCCCTCTGCCGATTGACCCGCCATTGGTGTCCGTGCCTTGAGTTGCTGGGGGCCTTAAACTCTGGAATTCTCTCCCTAAACCTCTTACCCCACACCCCTCCTCCTTTTAAGAATCTCCTTTAATCTTACCTCTTTAACTCGGGTTTGCACTCACTTTCCAGACGTCTCCTCAGAATGCTTGGTGTCATACCTGTGTTCGATCAGTGTGCCTGTGAGGCATCTTGGGATGTCTTACTCTGTTAGTGCTATATCGATGCAATTAAGTTAAGGACCTTGAGGTTAGATGGTTCTTCATACATCTGCAGATGCCAGAGAACGCTGCGTATGTGGGAGGGCGACACTTGTGGTGGAGACAGGGTTGGGACAAGAGAAATTGTGTGGTCACAAACCAGTGAAAACAGGTAGTGAAGTACACAGATTGTAATGAAGGTATGTATGCCCAGGTGGCAGTGAACCTACAAGCATTGGTATAGGAAAGGTACCTTCAGTCTAACCCCTGTCCTAGTAGTGTTTGATGGGGACAGTGTAGAGGGAGCTTTACTCTGTATCCAACCCCGTGCTGTACCTGTCCAGGGGGTGTTTGATGGGGACAGTGTAGAGGGAGCTTTACTCTGTATCTAACCCAGTGCTGTGCCTGTCGTGGAAGTGTTTGATGGGAGACAGTGGAGAGGAAGCTTTATTCTGTATCTAACCCCGTGCTGTACCTGTCCTGGGAGTGTATGATGGAGACAGTGTAGAGGGAGCCTTATTCTGTATCTAACCCCGTGCTGTACCTGTCCAGGGGGTGTTTGATGGGGACAGTGTAGAGGGAGCTTTACTCTGTATCGAACCCAGTGCTGTGCCTGTCGTGGGAGTGTTTGATGGAGACAGTGTAGAGGAAGCTTTATTCTATATCTAACCCCGTGCTGTACCTGTCCTGGGAGTGTTTGATGGGGACAGTGTAGAGGGAGCTTTACTCTGTATCTAACCCCGTGCTGTACCTGTCCTGGGAGTGTTTGATGGGGACAGTGTAGAGGGAGCTTTACTCTGTATCTGACCCCGTGCTGTACCTGTCCTGGGAGTGTTTGATGGGGGCAGTGTAGGGGGAGCGTTACTCTGTATCTAACTCCGTGCTGTACCTGTCCTAGGAGTGTTTGTTCTTGATAGCCGATGCTTGAAGTGTTATTTAAGCAGAATAACAGGATGAATGGAAAATGAAGCGGGCAAGCGTCGTACTGTCACTCGGCTCCCACCGGCCAATCTGCTTCCAATTGGTATGGGAGGAGATGGGGACGACACAGTGGTCAGCACGGCTGCCTCTGCACCACAGACCTGGTTCGATTCCAGTTTTGGGTGACTGTCTGTGTGGAGTTTGCATGTTCTCCCCGTGGCTGCGTGGGTTTCCTCTGTGTGCTGCAGTTTCCTTCCACAGCCCAAAGATGTGGTTAGGTAGGATTACACGGATAGGATGGATGGAGTGGGCCTAGGTAGTGTACTCTTTCAGAGGGCCAGTGCAGGCTCGATGGGCCGAATGGACTCCTCTGCACTCTAGGGAATCCGTGGATTCTATGGAGGAGCGCAGACATTCAGGAATATTGTACAGGTTCAACAATTCAGTTTAAAATAAGTCTTTAATTCCAGCAAATTAGGAATGAGAAACGTGGAAACCAAGCCAAAAATAAAAACCCATAAAAATGTTCTGTAATCTCTCCAAGAGAAACACACGTGCTGTGGGGATTGGAGGGGGCGGGGGCGGGGGGGGGGGGGGGAGGTCTACAGTCTCTGAAGGTAGGGCGGTGGGGGAGGTTTACAGTCTCTGACTGTGGGGGGGGGGGATGTGAGATTTATAGTCTCTGTGGGAGGGGCGGGGACGAGGTCTACAGTCTTTCATTGTGAGGGGGTGAAATCTACAGTCTCTGACTGTGTGGGGGGTGAGGTTTATAGTCTGACTGTGGGGGGGGGGGGGTGAGGTCTATAGTCTCTGACTGTGGGGGGGGGGGGGTGAGGTCTATAGTCTCGGACTGTGGGGGGTGATTTCTACAGTCTCTGACTGTGGGGGGGTGATTTCTACAGTCTCTGACTGTAGTGGGCGGGGTCAGGTCTACAGTCTCTCACTGTGGGGGTGGGTTAGGTCTATCGTCTCTGACTGTGGGGAGTGGGGGTCTATTGTCTCTGACTGTGGGGGTTGGGGGTCTATTGTCTCTGACTGTGGGGGGGGGGGGTGATGTCTAGTCTCTGACTGTAGTGGGCGGGGTCAGGTCTAGTCTCCAACTGTTGGCGATGCAGGGGGGAGGTGGGAGGTGAGGTACACAGTTACCAAAAGTGTGGGATGAGGTCTACAGTCTCCAACGGTGGTGGTGGTGGTGGGGGTTCTCTAGTCGGCAACTGTGTGTGAGGAGTGGAATAGTGAGGTAAAGTCTCCCCCTGTGGGCAGGCTGAGGTCTACAGTCTACAGGGGGTGAGTACTATAGTCTCCCACTGTGGGTTGGGGGTTTTGGTCTACAACCTCAAACTGTGGAGGAGGTGGTGAGGTCTCCAGTCTGCAACGGTGGGGGGTGAGGTCTCCAGTCTGCAACGGTGGGGGGTGAGGTCCACATTCTGTATCAGTGGAATGGGTGGGGGGTGGTGTGATCTACTATCTGCAACGGTTGGGGAGGGTGGTGGTGAGGTTTACAGTCTGCAACGGTGGGGGGGGGGGTGGTTATGTCTGTAGTCTGTAACGGTGGTGGGGAGGAGGTCGACAGTCTAATGGTGGAGGAAGTGAAGGCTACAGTCACCGACTCTATCGAGGCAGGGTGGGTAAGATGTCCCTAGTCTCTGACTGTATTGGGGGCTGGGGTGGGGAGTGTAGAGGTCCCCAGTGGAATCCAGCACTGTGAACGAACGGGGCACAGGGTTTGTGCAGAGGTCTATCCTTTGGGGTAACCATGCTCACCAGCTTTCACTCTGGGCTACCTGGCTCTGGATTCTGGAGTTGTCAAGGTTAAACCAGCTGCGATCCCAGGAGAGCCTGGGAGCAACCTTGGCCCTCCGATTTAAGGAGGGGTTGGGCGGGGTGGGGGAAACACAGATCCTTTCAATGAAGAACCTCTGACCCCAGGCTTAAAAGCAAACCCCCGAGGCACGGGATCACCACCGCTCCTGAAGCCCAACCAGTGTCCCTGCCCTCATCCTGCGCACCCCCCCCCCCCCCACGCCCTTCACACCCCATCTCCAGCTACAAGGATTTTAAAAGTTCCCAGCCAAGTAGAGGTACTTGACAAAGCTGGGAGACTGAAGTCCCTCAGGAAGAGATCGCTGCTGCTTTGCTGGGTCGAAGAATATGTGAAGGAAATAAAAATAATCTATAAAGATCGCTCTCGAGGCCTCTGTTAGGCGGTCGAGCACAAAACGATAATGTCCCGCTTCCTAGAGTCAACGTCACTGATCAGAAAATTTACACGAGTGAGGTTCGAAGGCGGCGCTTTCTCCAGCGAAAGACGTTCTTCTCCTCTGTGAGGCAGTTCCTGCACCCCCTACCACCTGCTCGAGAGGTGCTGGCGGTGGGGGTGGGGCAGCTCGCTTCTTATGAAGGCACGAGGCGCGATGTGGTCAGAAGAAAGGGGTTGATGTCCTCGGCCTGCACAGCCCGGTGCATCGAGGGTTCCGAGGCGCTCCGCTCAATCTTTGGGAGGGCGTGCTGCAGCATCTCGACGGAAGCCAGAATCTACAAGAATGAGGTAAAGTGATTGGGGCTCACATTTCATTCACAAACAGATCAGCAGCAAAAGACACAAAATACAAATGTCCCTTTTAACTCGGAACCTGTACATAACCTTGGTTAGACCACACTTGGAATACTGTGCACAGTTCCTGACTCCCTATCCCACTTGGAATACTGTGCACAGTTCCGGTCTCTGTATCCCACTTGGAATAATGTGCACATTTCCAGTCTCCCTATCCCACTTGGATTACTGTGCGCAGTTCTGGATTCCGTCCCACTTGGAATACTGCGCACAGTTCCTGACCCTGTGTCCCACTTGAAATACTGTGCAGTTCCGGTCTCTGCATCCCACTTGGATTACTGTGCGCAGTTCTGGATTCCGTCCCACTTGGAATACTGTGCACAGTTCCTGACCCTGTGTCCCACTTGAAATACTGTGCACAGTTCCGGTCTCTGCATCCCACTTGGAATACTGTACACAGTTCCGGTCTCTGCATCCCACTTGAAATACTGTGCACAGTTCCGGTCTCTGCATCCCACTTGGAATACTGTACACAGTTCCGGTCTCTGCATCCCACTTGGAATACTGTGCGCAATACCGGTCTCCATATTGCACTTTGAATACTGTACACAGTTCCTGTCTCCGAATCCCACTTGGAATACTGAGCACAGTAACCTCCTCCAACCCCTGCAGCCCTCCCTGTCTCTGGACCCTCCCCCAACTCCTACAACCATCCCTGTTTCTGTATCGAGACCGGGTAAGGACAGCAAAGTTCCCTCCCAAAAGGGACATTAGTGAACCAGATGGGGTTTTTACATCATAGAATCCCTACAGTGCAGGAGGCCATTCGGCCCATCAAGTTTGCACTGACCCTCTGAAAGAGTACTTCACCCAATCTCACTCCCCCACCCTATCCCATTAACTACTTAATCTAACCTACACATCTTTTTGGATACTAAGAGGCAATTGAGCACGGCCAATCCACCTAACCTGCACATTGTTGGACTGTGGGAGGAAACCGGAGCACCCGGAAGAAACCCACCCAGACATGGGGACAATGTCCAAACTCCACCCAGACAGTCACCCAAGGCCGGAATTGAACCCGGGGTCCTTGGCGCTGTAAGGCACTGTGCCTCTAAGTTACTGCTTATTATATGTTCATGTAATAAATGTTACCTTGCTGCACACAGGATGAAAGAGTAAACAAAGCTCTTATAAATCCAACCTTTTCCTTGCGATTTGGGGGCTTAAAAGGAAGCAGTAAGTGGCTGAGATAACTTCTCAGTTAGTGGTGGAAGTGCCCGAAGATGTCTCTCTTGGAGCAACATGCTTTGCGGTTAATACGAATTAGGAGCGGAAATGGGCCTTTCGGTCCCTCCAATCTGCTTTGTCTTCTGATAAGATCATGGCTGACCTGATTATGGCCTCTACTTTCCTGTCTACCCCAAAACACTTTGACTCCCTTGTTAATTAAGAATCTATCTAACTTGGCCTTAGAAAACACTTAATGACCCAGCCTCCATTGTTCTCTCAGGAAGAGAATTTCACAGACTAATATCCCTCCGAAAAAATGTCATCTGTCTTAAATGAAAGAGACCCCTCATTTTTAATCGGAGTCCCCAAGTTCTAGTCTTTCCCACAAGGGGAACCATCTTTTCAGCATCCACCCTAAGCCCCAGTAGGATCTTCGGTGCTTCAATAAGTTCACCAACTTAATCTTCTAAACTCTAAGATGGATCTAGGTCAACTTTTCCTCATAAGACAACCGTATCATCCAGGAATCAGTTGAGTGAACCTTCTCTGCATTGCTTCTAATGTCCTTTCTCAAATAAGCAGACCAAAATTGTGCACACGGCTCTAGAGGTGGCATCACAGACACCCTGTACAACTGTAGCAAAACTTCCCTACTTCCATTCCCTTTGCAATAAATGACCACGTTCCATTGGCTTCTGAATCATTTTCTGTACCTGCATACTAACGTTTTGTGATTCATGTGCCAAGATACCCCCATCCCTCTGGATTTCAGAGTTCTGCATTCTCTATCATAGATTATAATAGAATTTACAGTGCAGAAGGAGGCCATTCGGCCCATCGAGTCTGCACCGGCTCTTGGAAAGAGCACCCTACCCAAGGTCAACACCTCCACCCTATCCCCATAACCCAGTAACCCCACCCAACACTAAGGACAATATTGGACACTAAGGGTAATTTACCATGGCCAATCCACCATCATTTAAATAATGTCTATTTTTCCTGCCAAAGTGGACAAGTCACATTTTCTTGCATGATGTTCTGTCTACCACATTTTTGCCCACTCACTTACCTATCTTTGCTGTCTCCTTATGTCCTCTTCACAACTTATTCTCCGATATATCTTTGTGTCATCAGCAAGTTGTGCAACCGTACGTTTGATCCCTTCACCCAAATCATTGCTATAGATTGTAAATCAATTGATGATAGTTCCACGGTCACCGTGACTGAAAGGAGCTTTACCGATTGCCGCAAAAATGTTAACAATTCATCCAGTCCACTAACGTCCTGTGAGGGGAGGGAAATCTGCCCTCCTTACCCCGGTCTGGCCTACTCGGAACTTCAGATGTCTCGTAAATACGGTCTAAAATGGCTGAGCAAACCACTCTGGTGAAGGACAATTAGGGATGGGCAG
Source organism: Scyliorhinus torazame (assembly GCF_047496885.1). Taxonomy (NCBI): domain Eukaryota; kingdom Metazoa; phylum Chordata; class Chondrichthyes; order Carcharhiniformes; family Scyliorhinidae; genus Scyliorhinus; species Scyliorhinus torazame. The sequence goes on along the minus strand of NC_092728.1, from coordinate 27,584,148 downwards.
CAAATACTGACCTTTGCCCAGCAAGGCCCACATCCCAACAAAGAATAACTCTTCAAAAAAATTCTAAGTCTGCAGGGGAGGAGTGAGCAATTACCTGGATAAACAGAGGCCTTTCATCGCGTTTCACTTTTATACAGTCCACAATCAGTCGTTTCATTGCCTTCGGACAGTTGTTGTACACCTTACCGAGATCAGGGGTGAGGTATCCGCGGCCCACCATGAAGATGATCTGGGATAGAGGCATCGAGTTAGTACCCATTTGTCACTTATTTCTGCCACTGGCTTTATCAGCACCACGTCCACCACCTTCGACATTCACTCCCTCCACCCACTGACGTACAGCAGCAACAGTGGTTGCCATCGTCTATTGTAAGGGCTTTCCATTTATTCCCTAATTTCCTATTTCTTTTATTTTGCAGTTATTAGTTTTGATCCATGGATGATTAATGGACATGTGTGTTCAAGTCAAGCAGGGTTAATGGACATGTCATAGAATCACAGAAACCCTACAGTGCAGGAGGAGACCATTCGGCCCATTGAGTCTGCACTGAAAGACTCTGAAAGAGCACTCTACCCAGGCCCATTCCCCCGCAGACCCGTAACCCCATCCCTGGACACTAAGGGCCATTTATCATGGCCAATCCACCAAACCTACACAGCTTTGGACTGTGGGAGGAAACCGCAGCACCCGGCAGAAGCCTACGCAGGCATGGGGAGAGGGTGCAGACTCCACACAGTTGTATGTCTAAGGCAAGCAGCAGAATTCAGAAGTTAGTGGAGAGAATACTACTTCCTGCTGGTTTGAACAGAAGGCCTCAGACTTGTTAGCACCAAAGGGAGAGGGATAGGGCTGGGACTCGATTTCATTGATTGGCTAGGGGTGGCAGAAAATTGACGAAAAAAGGCTGTACTCTGATCGGTAACGGGTGGTGATTGTGATCCTATCCCAGTGGAATGCTTTCCAGAGTCCTGTTTGATCCTGTTGGCACAAAGGCCAGGTCCTGCGACACTCTTTCCTCTGTGTTTCTATCCAGAAAGCCTGTGGGTGCTGCATTTATGAGCATGCAGAGAACCTGCGTGAATCTATCTTCAGAGAAACCATTACAGGCTGCAAACAAAGATCTGAACCTACATCAATCCAGAAAAGCGATGAGTGCTGTGTCCATGAAACTGTAGAGAACCTGAGTGAATAAATCTCCAGGGAAGACCATCACAGGCTGTGGGCAGAGACTTTAACTGGCAAGCATGCTGTGAAGGAAGGTGTGCTAAAAACCACTGTATGAAACAAAATCATCTTTTTCCTTTTGTTTATTATTTTTACCCCTTTCCACCCCTCTGTCTTTGTCTGTCTTGTAAGTTTGTGTAAAGGGTGGGGGAAAGTTAAATTGGGGAGTTAGGAATTAATTTATAGTTAACCAGTTGTATTTGTTGCATATTGCATAATAGTTCTTGTTATAATAAACAGTATTTAAACTTACAAACCTGGTGACTAATCATTGGGCAGTCAAGTGCCAAAGACTTTGGGTATTGTTGTAACAATTATTGGTTAATTCACTTGTATTGCGACTCCGGGACAAGTGGAGCTGGAATTGACCGTGCACTTGTCCAGGGTGTTGTAACACAAGATGTACAGTAGTGAATCACCAAGTTTACTGCGACAGCACCTTTCAAACCAGCAAACAATACTGTCTGGAAAATGGGCAGCAGACACATGGGAACACCAGAGCCTGGAGGTGCCCCTCCGAGTCACTCGCCATCCTGACTTGGAAATATATCAGCTTCACTGGTCCTTCACTGTCGCTGGGTCAAATCCTTGAACTCCCTCCCTGAAAGCATGGTGGGTGTTCTGACACCACACGGGGACTGCAGCAGTTCAAGATGGCGGCTCACCCATCGCCTTCTCAAGGGGCAATTAGGGATTGGGCAATAGACGCTGGGCCCGGCCAGCGAGGCCCACATTCCATGAATGACTTAAAAAATACCTCCTGGGCTCCTAGTCCATTGCCTACTCTGCTCCTCAGGCATTTGGTCTTTCATTAGCCTCCTTCCCTGATCACTGGACAGTCATCGATTTTTTTCCCTGCGTTCCTGATCCATCAGATGACTACCTCCACTGGCTCAGGTCTGGCTCCTGTCTCTGAGTCAGAGGATCGTGTGTTTGAGGGACCACTGCATTTACATGAGCCCCAAATTCCGGGATACCCTCTCAAAAGACTCTGCGTTCAGTTCGTAACACTATCCAGAGTTGAGTCAAAAGGCTGAAGGTTCAAGTCTCACACCAGGTCCTAGGCAGGAAAACTGGCAACACATCTGTGCAGAAATGAGGGAGTGTCGCACTGTCAATTTTCAGGGTTGAGGGACCATCCTTTTCCCAGCCCCCCGACAAATTTGTCAGGGGGCTGGGATCAAGTAAGAGATTCAGTGCTGAGGGAGCACCACAATGTCTGTGCTGCCGGGCTGCCCGTGCTGACCCCCCGTGCTGCCGGGCTGCCCCCCCGTGCTGCCCGGCTGCCCCCCTGTGCTGCCCCCCTTCCCCTGCCCGGTTGCACCCCTGTGCTGCCCCCCTTCCCCTGCCCGGCTGCCCCCCTTCCCCTGCCAGGCTGCCCCACTGCCCGGCTGCCCCCCTTCCCCGGCCCCCCCCTTCCCCTGCACCCCTTCCCCTGCCCGGCTGCCCCCCTTCCCCTGCCCGGCTGCCCCCCTTCCCCTGCCCGGCTGCCCCCCTTCCCCTGCCCGGCTGCCCCCCTTCCCCTGCCCCCCTTCCCGTGCCCGGCTGCCCCCCTTCCCCTGCCAGGCTGCCCCCCTTCCCCTGCCCGGCTGCCCCCCTTCCCCTACCCAGCTGCCCCCTTCCCCTGTCCCCCTTCCCCTGCCCGGCTGCCCCCCTTCCCCTGCCCGGCTGCCCCCCTTCTCCTGCCCGGCTGCCCCCCTACCCCTGCCCCCCTTCCCCTGCCCGGCTGCCCCCCTTCCCCTGCCCCCCTTCCCGGCTGCACCCCTTCCCCTGCCCGGCTGCCCCCCTTCCCCTGCCCGGCTGCCCCCTTCCCCTGCCCCCCTTCCCCTGCCCGGCTGCCCCCCTTCCCCTGCCCCCCTTCCCGGCTGCCCCCCTTCCCCTGCCCGGCTGCCACCCTTCCCCTGCCCGGCTGCCCCCCTTCCCCTGCCCCCCTTCCCCTGCCCGGCTGCCCCCCTTCCCCTGCCCGGCTGCCCCCCTTCCCCTGCCCGGCTGCCCCCCTTCCCCTGCCCGGCTGCCCCCCTTCCCCTGCCCCCCTTTCCCTGCCCGGCTGCCCCCCTTCCCCTGCCCCCCTTCCCCTGCCCCCCTTCCCCTGCCCGGCTGCCCCCCTTCCCCCCTTCCCCTGCCCGGCTGCCCCCTTCCCCTGCCCCCCTTCCCCTGCCCGCCTGCCCCCTTCCCCTGCCCCCCCTTCCCCTGCCCGCCTGCCCCCCTTCCCCTGCCCCCCCTTCCCCTGCCCGCCTGCCCCCCTTCCCCCCTGCCCGGCTGCCCCCCTCCCCCTGCCCGGCTGCCCCTCTTCCCCTGCCCGGCTGCCCTCTTCCCCTGCCCGGCTGCCCTCTTCCCCTGCCCGGCTGCCCTCTTCGCTGCTGGGCTGCCCTCTGTGCTGTCGGGCTGCCCTCTTCGCTGCTGGGCTGCCCTCTGTGCTGTCGGGCTGCCCTCTGTGCTGTCGGGCTGCCCTTAGTGCTGCTGAGCTGCCCTCTTCCCTGGTTCCGTGTTCATCCCTGATCCTATTCTTCCCAGGTTCCATCTGTCCCTGATCCTCTTCCCTGGTTCCCGGACTCTTTTCCCCCATTCCTTGCTTGTCCCAGACTCTCTTCCTGGTTTCATGGTCCGTCGCTATCCATCCCTGATACTCTCCCGTGTTTCCCCGTCCATTAATGACTCTCTTCTCCTCTTCATTGTTCGTCACTGATCCTCTTCCCCATTTCTCCGCCCTCTTGCCCCACCGCCCCTGATTCTCTTCTTCATTACAATAATAATCTTTATTAGTGTCACAAGTAGGCTTACATTAACACAGCAATGAAGTTACTGTGAAAAGCCCCTAGTCGCCACATTCTGGCGCCTGTTCGGGTACACTGAGGGAGAATTCAGAATGTCCAAATTACCTAATAGCTGACCTACTTGTGGGAGGAAACCTGAGCCCCCGGAGGAAACCCACGCAGACACAGGGAGAACGTGCACATTCCGCACAGACAGTGACCCAAGCCGGGAATCAAACCTGGAAACCTGATGCTGTGAAGCCATATGCTACGGTGCTGCCGATATCCCTCTCTTTCTCTGATTCCTATTCTCCATATCCCACTCTGTCTATCATCCTCTTCCCCGGTTCGCTGTCCGTCCCAGACCCTCTTCCCCTGCCGTCCATGATCCTCTTCCCCGGTTCAGAAGGGAAGGAGGGAGAGCAGGAGAGCAATAGTTATTGGGGACTCGATAGAGGGACAGATGGACGGTTGTGTGGCAGCGAAAGAGACTCACGGATGGTATGTTGCCTCCCGGGTGCCAGGGTCCGTGACGTCTCGGACCATGTTTTCAGAATCCTTAAAGGGGAGGGGGAGCAGTCACAAGTCGTGGTACACATCGGTACCAACGACATAGGTAAGAGAAGCGACGGGGATTTAAAACAGGAATTTAGGGAGCTAGGGTGAAAGCTGAGAGCCAGGACAAACCATGTTGTCATCTCTGGTTTGTTGCCGGAGCCACGTGCTAGTGAGGTGAGGAACAGGGAGAGAGTGCAGATAAACACGTGGCTGCAGGGATGGTGTAGGGGGGAGGGTTTCAGGTACGTGGATAATTGGAGCACATTCTGGGGAAGGCGGAACCTGTACAGACAGGACGGTTTGCACCTGAACCAGAGGGGCACCAATATCCTGGGAGGGAAATTTGCTGCGGTTCTTCGGCAGGGGGGGGTTTAATACTAATTTGTCTGGGGGCTGGGAAAACGAGCTGTAGTACAGAAGCCAATGTTGAGAGTAGTGAGGTACTGAGGAGGGTATCAAGGTCCCAGGAGTGTACCGGAAGACAGAAAGGTGGGTTGAAGTGTGTCTACTTCAATGCAAGGAGCACCCGGAATAAGGTAGGTGAACTTGGAGCATAGATTGGTACTTGAGACTACGATGTTGTGGCCATTAAGGAGACATGGTTAGAACAGGGACAGGAATGGTTGTTGGAAGTTCCGGGGTATAGATGTTTCAGTAAGAGTAGGGAAGGTGGTAAAAGAGGAGGAGGAGTAGCATTGTTAATCAAAGATAGTTTAACGATTGCAGAAAGGCAGTTTGAAGGGGATCTCCCTACTGAGGTATAATGGGCCGAAGTTAGAAATAGGGAAGGAGCAGTCACATTGTTAGGAGTTTTCTATAGGCCCCTAAATAGTAATAGAGATGTGGAGGAAGAAATTACAAAACAGATTATGGATAGGAGTGGAGGTCTCAGGGTAGTTGTCATGGGTGACTTTAACTTTCCAAATATTGATTGGAACCTCTATAGATCGAACAGTTCGGACGGGGCAGTTTTTGTACAGTGTGTGCAGGAGGGTTTCCTGACACAATATGTGGATAGGCCGACAAGAGGGGGGGCCACATTGGATTTGGTACTGGGTAATGAGCCGGGCCAAGTGTTAGATTTGTTTGCGGGAGAGCACTTTGGAGACACTGACCACATTTCAGTGTCTTTCATTATTGCAATGGAGCGTGATGGGGCCACACGGCAGGGCAAGGGTTATAATGTAGAGAAGTTTGAGGTGATTCACTTTGGAAGGAATAACAGGAATGCGGAATATTTGGCTAATGGTAAAGTTCTTGGAAGTGTGGATGAGCAGAGGGATCTAGGCGTCCATGTACATAGATCCCTGAAAGTTGCCACCCAGGTTGATAGGGTTGTGAAGAAGGCCGATGGAGTGTTGGCCTTTATTGGTAGAGGGATTGAGTTCCGGAGTCAGGAGGTCATGTTGCAGCTGTACAAAACTCTGGTACGGCCGCATTTGGAGTATTGCGTACAGTTCTGGTCACCGCATTATAGGAAGGACGTGGAGGCTTTGGAGCGGGTGCAGAGGAGATTTACCAGGATGTTGCCTGGTATGCAGGGAAAAGCTTATGAGGAAAGGCTGATGGACTTGAGGTTGTTTTTGTTGGAGAGAAGAAGGTTAAGAGGAGACTTAATAGAGGCATACAAAATGATCAGGGGGTTAGATAGGGTGGACAGTGAGAGCCTTCGCCCGCGGATGGAAATGGCTGGCACGAGGGGACATAGCTTTAAACTGAGGGGTAGTAGATATAGGACAGAGGTCAGAGGTAGTTTTTTTACGCAAAGAGTGGTGAGGCCGTGGAATGCCTTACCTGCAACAGTAGTGAACTCGCTAACATTGAGGGCATTTAAAAGTTTATTGGATAAACATATGGATGATAATGGCATAGTGTAGGTTAGATGGCTTTTGTTTCGGTGCAACATCGTGGGCCGAAGGGCCTGTACTGCGCTGTATCGTTCTATGTTTTATAACTGGGGAGGGGTAATTATGATGCGATTAGGCAAGAATTAGGGAGCATAAGATGGGAACAGAAACTGTCAGGGAAAGGCACAAATGAAAAGTGGAGCTTGTTCAAGGAACAAATACTGCGTGTCCTTGATAGGCATGTCCGTTAGGCAGGGTGCTAATGGCCGTGTGAGGGAACCATGGTTCACAATAGAGGTTGAATGTCTTATCAAGAGGAAAAAGGAAGAATATGTAAGGGTGAAAAAACAAGGTTCAGTAGGGTCGCTTGAGGGTTACAAGTTTGCAAGGAATGAGCTGAAAAAAGGGCTTAGGAGAGCTAGGAGAGGGCATGAGAAGTCCTTGGCGGGTCGGATCAAGGAAAACACGGAGGCTTTTTACTCTTACGTGAGAAATAAAAGAATGGCCAGGGCGAGGGTAGGGCCGGTCAAGGACAGTAGTGGGAACTTGTGCATGGAGTCAGAAGAATTAGGAGAGGCGGTGAATGAATACTTTTCTTCAGTGTTCACAAATGAGAGGGGCCATATTTTTGAGGATGAGTGTGGATTCAGGAGGGTAGGCTGGAGGAAGTAGATGTTCTGAGGAAGGATGTATTAGCAATTTTGAAAAACCTGAGGGTCGACAAGTCCCCTGGGCCAAAGGGATATACCCAAGGATTCTTTGGGAGGCAAGGGATGAGATTTCAGAGCCTTTGGCTTTGATCTTTGGGTCCTCGCTGTCCACGGGGATAGTGCCAGAGGACTGGAGAGTGGCGAATGTTGTTCCTCTGTTCAAGAAAGGGAATAGGAATGACCCTGGTAATTATAGGCTGGTTAGTCTTACTTCGGTGGTCGGAAAGATAATGGAAAAGGTCCTGAAGGATAGGATTTATGACCATTTGGAAAGATGCAGCTTAATCCAGGATAGTCAACACGGATTCGTGAAGGGAAGGTCTTGCCTCACAAATGTGATTGAATTCTTTTAGGAGGTAACTAAGTGTGTTGATGAAGGTAGAGCAGTTGATGTCGTACACATGGATTTTAGTAAGGCGTTTGATAAGGTTCCCCATGGTCGGCTCATGAAGAAAGTAAGGAGGTGTGGGATAGAGGGAAATTTGGCCAATTGGATAAGTATCTGGCTATCACATAGCCAGGATCTGTAAGGATTTAATCACCTGCTAATGGTCGCATTCCTAGCATTGTTTGGCATCTTTGAATTTGTCTATATATATGTTTCTGGAGCAGACCTCTTCATTCACCTGAGGAAGGAGCAGCGCTCCGAAAGCTAGTGACATCGAAACAAACCTGTTGGACTTTAACCTGGTGTTGTAAGACTTCGTACTATCACATAGAAGACAGAGGTTGGTGGTAGATGGAAAATTTTCAGGCTGGAGACCAGTTACCAGCGGTGTACCACAGGGATCAGTGCTGGGTCCTCTGCTATTTGTGATTTTTATCAATGACTTGGAGGGGGGGGCTGAAGGGTGTGTCAGTAAATTTGCTGATGACACCAAGATTGGTGGAGTAGTGGATGAGGTGGAGAGCTGTTGTAGGCTGCAAAGAGACATTGATAGGATGCAGAGCTGGGCCGGAAAATGGCAGATGGAGTTTAACCCTGATAAGTGCGAGGTGATTCATTTTGGTAGAACAAATTTGAATGCGGATTACAGGGTCAACAGCAGGATTCTGAGGAATGTGGAGGAACAGAGAGATCTTGGGGTTCATGTCCACAGATCTCTGAAGGTTGCCACTGAAGTGGATAGAGCCGTGAAGAAGGCCTATAGTATGTTAGCGTTGATTAACAGGGGGCTTGAGTTTAAGAGCCGCGGGGTTATGCTCCAACTATACATGACCCTGGTGAGACCACATTTGGAGTAGTGTGTGCAGTTTTGGTCACCTCATTATAGGAAGGATGTGGAAGCATTGGAAAGGGTGCAAGGGAGATTTACCAGGATGCTGCCTGGTTTGCAGGATAGGTCTTATGAGGAAAGGTTGAGGGAGCTAGGGCTTTTCTCTTTGGAGCGGAGTAGGATGAGAGGCGACTTAATAGAGGTTTATAAGATGATGAGGGGGATAGATAGAGTGGATGTTCAGAGACTATTTCCTCGGGCGGATGTAGCTGTTACAAGGGGGCATAACTATAAGATTCAGGGTGGGAGATATAGGAAGGATGTCCGAGGTAGGTTCTTTACTCAGAGTGGTTAGGGCGTGGAATGGACTGCCTGCTGTGATAGTGGAGTCGGACACTTTAGGAACTTTCAAGCGGTTATTGGATAGGCACATGGAGCGCACCAGAATGACAGGGAGTGGGATAGCTTGATCTTGGTTCGGACAATGCTCGGCACAACATCGAGGGCCGAGGGGCCTGTTCTGTGCTGTACTGTTCTATGTTCCCTGTCCGTCTCAGACCTCTTACCTGGTTCCCTGTTCGCCCATTATCATAATCCCCGGTTCCCTATCCTATCTTAATGATCCCCGATTCCCTGTCCGACTATGACTTTCTTCCCCGGTCTCTCACTAACTCACGAACGAATGGCCTCATCAATAAGTGACCTCTTTGGTTCCTAGTCATTACTGTCATTCCTACAGGCGAAGGGACTCTTTATCCAGCCCTATTGCTGCATGTCTGTGGCCATACCTGGTCCCGGTTGTTGATATGCGAGTATGGCAGTGTCCCCGTCATGATCTCATAAAGAACTATTCCATAGGCATAAACATCGGATTGGAAGCTGTAAGGATTATTGTTCTGCATCCGGATTACCTCCGGTGCCTGGGAAAAAAACAGAAGAAAAGGCAATCAGTGGAAAACCTCACGAAAGGCAGGGGTCCGAGGCAGGCACACAGACTCAAAAATAACCAGACACAGACACGTGCATACACATACACACGGAAAGACATTCTGACCCTGGGTTTAGGAATATTCTGACCCTGGGTTTAGGAATATTCTGACCCTGGGTTTGGGAATATTCTGACCCTGGGTTTGGGAATATTCTGACCCTGGGTTTGGGAATATTCTGACCCTGGGTTTGGGAATATTCTGACCCTGGGTTTGGGAATATTCTGACCCTGGGTTTGGGAATATTCTGACCCTGGGTTTGGGAATATTCGGTCCTGGATTCGGACTTACTCACCATCCACAGGATTGAGCCGCTCGGCTGCTCCACCTGCTGGGAGCCGCTCCATCGCGACTTCACCGTTGCCAGCCCAAAATCCCCAATCTTCACCGTAAGCCCTTCGTGCAAGAAGATATCTGAATGACACCCGTCAAAGGAAACCTTTTCAAATCTTCTGTCTTTCAGGACGAGAGCAGAGGCGAGCCCTGACCCCTCACTCCCACAGCCCTGACCCCTCACTCCCACAGCCCTGACCCCTCACTCCCACAGCCCTGACCCCTCACTCCCACAGCCCTGGCCCCTCATCCCCACAGCCCTGGCCCCTCACTCCCACAGCCCTGGCCCCTCATCCCCACAGCCCTGACCCCTCACTCCCACAGCTCTGGCCCCTCACCCCCACAGCCCTGGCCCCTCACCCCCACAGCCCTGGCCCCTCACCCCCACAGCCCTGGCCCCTCACCCCCACAGCCCTGGCCCCTCACTCCCACAGCCCTGACCCCTCACCCCCACAGCCCTGACCCCTCACCCCCACAGCCCTGACCCCTCACCCCCACAGCCCTGACCCCTCACCCCCACAGCCCTGGCCCCTCACCCCCACAGCCCTGGCCCCTCACCCCCACAGCCCTGACCCCTCACCCCCACAGCCCTGACCCCTCACCCCCACAGCCCTGACCCCTCACCCCCACAGCCCTGACCCCTCACCCCCACAGCCCTGACCCCTCGCCCCCACAGCCCTGACCACTCGCCCCCACAGCCCTGACCCCTCACCCCCACAGCCCTGACCACTCGCCCCCACAGCCCTGACCCCTCACCCCCACAGCCCTGGCCCCTCGCCCCCACAGCCCTGACCCCTCGCCCCCACAGCCCTGACCCCTCGCTCCCACAGCCCTGACCCCTCGCCCCCAAAGCCCTGACCCCTCGCCCCCACAGACCTGACCCCTCGCCCCCACAGACCTGACCCCTCGCCCCCACAGACCTGACCCCTCGCCCCCACAGACCTGACCCCTCGCCCCCACAGACCTGACCCCTCGCCCCCACAGACCTGACCCCTCGCCCCCACAGACCTGACCCCTCGCCCCCACAGACCTGACCCCTCGCCCCCACAGACCTGACCCCTCGCCCCCACAGACCTGACCCCTCGCCCCCACAGACCTGACCCCTCGCCCCCACAGCCCTGGCCCATCACCCCCACAGCCCTGACCCCCACAGTCCTGAACCCTGACCCCACAGCCCTGACCCCTCACCCCCACAGCCCTGGCCCCTCACCCCCACAGCCCTGACCCCTCACCCCCACAGCCCTGGCCTCTCACTCCACAGCACTGACCCCTCACCTCCCCCACCTCTGACACTCAACTCCCACCATCCCGGCACCTCAAATCCCCCCCACCTCTGACCCCTTCACTCCCCAGCACTGATCCTTCACTCCCCCAGCCCTGACCCTTCACTCCCCCAGCGCCGACCCTTCCCTCCCCCAGCGCCGACCCTTCCCTCCCCCAGCGCCGACCCTTCCCTCCCCCAGCGCCGACCCTTCCCTCCCCCAGCGCCGACCCTTCCCTCCCCCAGCGCCGACCCTTCCCTCCCCCAGCGCCGACCCTTCCCTCCCCCAGCGCCGACCCTTCCCTCCCACTGTGCTGACCCTTCACTCCCCCAGCGCTGACCCTTCACCCCCCCACCTCTGACCCCTTCACTCCCCAGCACTGACCCTTCACTCCCCCAGCCCTGACCCTTCACTCCCCAGCACTGACCCTTCACTCCCCCAGCCCGGACCCTTCACTCCCCCAGCCCGGACCGTTCACTCCTCCAGCCCGGACCCTTCACTCCCCCAGCGCCGACCCTTCCCTCCCCCAGCGCCGACCCTTCCCTCCCCCAGCGTCGACCCTTCCCTCCCCCAGCGCCGACCCTTCCCTCCCCCAGCGCTGACCCTTCCCTCCCACTGTGCTGACCCTTCACTCCCCCAGCGCCGATCCTTCCCTCCCCCAGCGCCGGCCCTTCCCTCCCCCAGCGCCGACCCTTCCCTCCCCCAGCGCCGACCCTTCCCTCCCCCAGCGCCGACCCTTCCCTCCCCCAGCGCTGACCCTTCACTCCCCCAGCGCTGACCCTTCACTCCCCCAGCGCTGACCCTTCACTCCCCCAGCGCTGACCCTTCACTCCCCTGGCGCTGACCCTTCCCTCCCCCAGCGCCGACCCTTCCCTCCCCCAGCGCCGACCCTTCCCTCCCCCAGCGCCGACCCTTCCCTCCCCCAGCGCCGACCCTTCCCTCCCCCAGCGCCGACCCTTCCCTCCCCCAGCGCCGACCCTTCCCTCCCACTGTGCTGAACCTTCACTCCCCCAGCGCTGACCCTTCATTCCCCCAGCGCCGACCCTTCACTCCCCCAGCGCTGAACCTTCACTCCCCCAGCGCTGACCCTTCACTCCCCCAGCGCCGACCCTTCACTCCCCCAGCGCTGACCCTTCACTCCCCCAGCGCTGAACCCTTACCCAGCGCTGAAACTTTCTCCCCTAAGTGCTGATACCTCACCGACCCCCAAGGATGACCTTTCAGCCCTACATCGATGACCCCTCACCCCCCAGAGCTGACCCCACCCCAAATCTGTATTGGGCCCTACACCCCACACCCACCAACCAGATGGGGTAGAATTTGGAAATTTCCGGCAGAGTGGCAGCTCAGGGTAAAGGACCACCCTGGTGTCAGGAATGAGAGCGCGCACACTCAAGATTCATGTGACCACACCAGGCGAGAACGTGGCAGTGCTGAACAGCAGGCTGGGGTTCCCAGACTCGACTGGGCCCAACGTCCCCTCCACAGTACTTCAGACAGGAACGGCAGAGTGAAGAGGGCAGGTCTACCCTCTCGAAATAGAATTCTGTAAGGATACTGTTGGATTTTAAATCCCTGTGGATGATATTCTTGGCATGAAGATAACTGAAAGACAAGGAGACAGGATTAAAGGGGAAGAGTTATGGTGTCTGGTGAGAAAACAAGTGAGAGAGAGAAAGCGTGAGAGAAAAAGCATGTATGTGAGTGAGAGCGTGTGAGAGAAAAAGCATGTGTGTGTGTGTGAGAAAGCATGTGTGTTTGAGAAAGCGTGTATGAAATAAAGAGAGAGAGTGTATGGGAGAGAAAAAGCAGGTGTGTGAGAAAGCATTTGTGAGACAGAAAGCGTGTGTGAAAGAAAGCGTGCGAAAGAAAGCGTGAGTGTAAGCGTGCATGGAGAAAGCATGCGTGTGAGAAAGCATGCGTGTGAGAAAGCGTGTGTGAGAAAGCATGTGTGAAAGGATGTGAGAGAGAATGAGAGTGTGGGAGAGAGAAAGCAGGTGTGAGAGAAAACGTACGAGAGAGATAAAGCGAGTGAGAGATAAAGCGAGTGAGAGATAAAGCGAGTGAGAGATAAAGCGAGTGAGAGATAAAGCGAGTGAGAGATAAAGCGAGTGAGAGATAAAGCGAGTGAGAGATAAAGCGAGTGAGAGATAAAGCGAGTGAGATAAAGCGAGTGAGAGATAAAGCGAGAGAGAGATAAAGCGAGTGAGAGATAAAGCGAGTGAGAGATAAAGCGAGTGAGAGATAAAGCGAGTGAGAGATAAAGCGAGTGAGAGATAAAGCGAGTGAGAGATAAAGCTAGTGAGAGATAAAGCGAGTGAGAGATAAAGCGAGTGAGAGCAAAAGCGAGTGAGAGATAAAGCGTGTGAGATAAAGAGAGTGAGATAAAGCGAGTGAGAGATAAAGCGAGTGAGATAAAGCGAGTGAGAGATAAAGCGAGTGAGAGATAAAGCGAGTGAGAGATAAAGCGAGTGAGAGATAAAGCGAGTGAGAGATAAAGCTTGTGAGAGATAAAGCGAGTAAGATAAAGCGAGTGAGTGATAAAGCGAGTGAGATAAAGCGAGTGAGAGATAAAGAGAGTGAGATAAAGCGAGTGAGAGAGAAAGCGAGTGTGAGATAAAGCGTGTGAGAGATAAAGCGAGTGAGAGATAAAGCGAGTGAGATAAAGAGAGTGAGATAAAGAGAGTGAGATAAAGCGAGTGAGAGATAAAGCGAGTGAGAGATAAAGCGAGTGAGAGATAAAGCGAGTAAAAGAGATAAAGCGAGTGAGAGATAAAGCGAGTAAAAGAGATAAAGCGAGTGAGAGATAAAGCGAGTGAGATAAAGAGAGTGAGATAAAGAGAGTGAGATAAAGCGAGTGAGAGATAAAGCGAGTGAGATAAAGCGAGTGAGAGATAAAGCGAGTGAGATCAAGCGAGTGAGAGATAAAGCGTGTGAGAGATAAAGAGAGTGAGATAAAGCGAGTGAGAGATAAAGCGTGAGAGATAAAGCGAGTGAGAGATAAAGCGAGTGAGAGATAAAGCGAGTGAGAGATAAAGCGAGTGAGAGATAAAGCGAGTGAGAGATAAAGCGAGTGAGATAAAGCGAGCGAGATAAAGCGAGCGAGATAAAGCGAGTGAGAGATAAAGCGAGTGAGAAATAAAGCGAGTGAGAGATAAAGCGAGTAAAAGAGATAAAGCGAGTGAGATAAAGAGAGTGAGATAAAGAGAGTGAGATAAAGCGAGTGAGAGATAAAGCGAGTGAGAGATAAAGCGAGTGAGAGATAAAGCGAGTGAGAGATAAAGCGAGTGAGAGATAAAGGAAAGAGGAAAGCCTGTGTGAGAGGGAAAGCCTGTGTGAGAGAGAAAGCGGGCGTGTGAGAGGGAAAGCCTGTGTGAGAGGGGAAGCCTGTGTGAGAGGGGAAGCCTGTGTGTGAGGGGAAGCCTGTGTGAGAGGGAAAGCGTGTGTGAGAGGGAAAGCGTGTGTGAGAGGGAAAGCGTGTGTGAGAGGGAAAGCGTGTGTGAGAGGGAAAGCGTGTGTGAGAGGGAAAGCGTGTGTGAGAGGGAAAGCGTGTGAGAGGGAAAGAGTGTGTGAGAGGGAAAGAGTGTGTGAGAGGGAAAGCGTGTGAGAGGGAAAGCCTGCGTGTGAGAAAGCGTGAGAGGGAATGCGTGAGAGGAAAAGCGTGTGTGAGAGAGAAAGCCTGTGTGTAAGAGAGAAAGCCTGTGTGCAAGAGAGAAAGCCTGTGTGTAAGAGAGAAAGCCTGTGTGTAAGAGAGAAAGCATGTGTGAGAGAGAAAGCGTGCGTGTGAGAGAGAAAGCGTGCGTGTGAGAGAGAAAGCGTGCGTGTGAGAGAGAAAGCGGGTGAGAGAGAAAGCCTGTGTGTAAGAGAGAAAGCATGTGTGAGAGAGAAAGCGTGCGTGTGAGAGAGAAAGCGTGCGTGTGAGAGAGAAAGCGTGCGTGTGAGAGAGAAAGCGTGCGTGTGAGAGAGAAAGCGTGCGTGTGAGAGAGAAAGCGTGCGTGTGAGAGAGAAAGCGTGCGTGTGAGAGAGAAAGCGTGCGTGAGAGAGAAAGCGTGCGTGAGAGAGAAAGCGTGCGTGTGAGAGAAAGCGTGCGTGAGAGAGAAAGCGTGCGTGTGAGAGAGAAAGCGTGCGTGTGAGAGAGAAAGCGTGCGTGTGAGAGAGAAAGCGGGCGTGTGAGAGAAAGCCTGTGTGAGAGAGAAAGCCTGTGTGTGAGAGAAAGCCTGTGTGAGAGAGAGAAAGCCTGTGTGAGAGAGAGAAAGCCTGTGTGTAAGAGAAAGCCTGTGTGAGAGAGAGAAAGCCTGTGTGTAAGAGAAAGCCTGTGTTCAAGAGAAAGCGTGTGTGTAAGAGAAAGCGTGTGTGAGAGAGAAATCCTGTGTGAGAGAGAAAGCCTGTGTGTAAGAGAAAGCGTGTGCGAGAGAGAAAGCCTGTGTGTAAGAGAAAGCGTGTGTGAGAGAGAAAGCCTGTGTGTAAGAGAAAGCCTGTGTGTGAGAGAGAAAGCCTGTGTGTAAGAGAAAGCCTGTGTGTAAGAGAAAGCCTGTGAGAGAGAAAGCCTGTGTGTAAGAGAAAGCCTGTGTGTAAGAGAAAGCCTGTGTGAGAGAGAAAGCCTGTGTGTAAGAGAAAGCATGTATGAGAGAGAAAACCTGTGTGTAAGAGAAAGCGTGTGTGAGAGAGAAAGCCTGTGTGTAAGAGAAAGCGGGCGTGTGAGAGAGAAAGCGTGCGTGTGAGAGAGAAAGCCTGTGCGAGAGAGAAAGCGGCGTGTGAGAAAGCGAGTGTGTAAGAGAAAGCGTGCGTGTGAGAAAGCCTGTGAGAGAGAAAGCCTGTGAGAGAGAGAAAGCCTGTGTGAGAGAGAGAAAGCCTGTGTGAGAGAGAGAAAGCCTGTGTGAGAGAGAGAAAGCCTGTGTGAGAGAGAGAAAGCCTGTGTGAGAGAGAGAAAGCCTGTGTGAGAGAGAGAAAGCCAGTGTGAGAGAGAGAAAGCCTGTGTGTAAGAGAAAGCCTGTGTGTAAGAGAAAGCGTGCGTGTGAGAAAGCCTGTGAGAGAGAAAGCCTGTGTGTAAGAGAAAGCCTGTGTGAGAGAGAAAGCCTGTGTGAGAGAGAGAAAGCCTGTGTGAGAGAGAGAAAGCCTGTGTGAGAGAGAGAAAGCCTGTGTGTAAGAGAAAGCGTGCATGTGAGAAAGCCTGTGAGAGAAAGCGTGTGTGAGAGAGAAAGCCTGTGTGAGAGAGAAAGCCTGTGTGTAAGAGAAACCGTGTGCGAGAGAGAAAGCCTGTGTGTAAGAGAAAGCGTGTGTGAGAGAGAAAGCCTGTGTGTAAGAGAAAGCCTGTGAGAGAGAAAGCCTGTGTGTAAGAGAAAGCCTGTGTGTAAGAGAAAGCGGGCGTGTGAGAGAGAAAGCGTGCGTGTGAGAGAGAAAGCCTGTGCGAGAGAGAAAGCGGCGTGTGAGAAAGCGAGTGTGTAAGAGAAAGCGTGCGTGTGAGAAAGCCTGTGAGAGAGAAAGCCTGTGAGAGAGAGAAAGCGGCGTGTGAGAGAGAAAGCCTGTGTGAGAGAGAGAAAGCCTGTGTGAGAGAGAGAAAGCCTGTGTGAGAGAGAGAAAGCCAGTGTGAGAGAGAGAAAGACTGTGTGTAAGAGAAAGCCTGTGTGTAAGAGAAAGCGTGCGTGTGAGAAAGCCTGTGAGAGAGAAAGCCTGTGTGTAAGAGAAAGCGTGCGTGTGAGAGAGAAAGCCTGTGCGAGAGAGAAAGCGGCGTGTGAGAAAGCGAGTGTGTAAGAGAAAGTGTGCGTGTGAGAAAGCCTGTGAGAGAGAAAGCCTGTGTGAGAGAGAGAAAGCCTGTGTGAGAGAGAGAAAGCCTGTGTGTAAGAGAAAGCGTGCATGTGAGAAAGCCTGTGAGAGAAAGCGGCGTGTGAGAGAGAAAGCCTGTGTGTAAGAGAAAGCCTGTGAGAGAGAGAGAAAGCCTGTGAGTGAGAGAGAAAGCCTGTGTGTAAGAGAAAGCCTGTGTGAGAGAGAGAAAGCCTGTGTGTAAGAGAAAGCCTGTGTGAGAGAGAGAAAGCCTGTGTGTGAGAGAAAGCCTGTGTGTGAGAGAGAAAGCCTGTGTGTGAGAGAAAGCCTGTGTGAGAGAGAGAAAGCCTGTGTGAGAGAGAGAAAGCCTGTGTGAGAGAGAGAAAGCCTGTGTGTAAGAGAAAGCGTGCATGTGAGAAAGCCTGTGTGTAAGAGAAAGCCTGTGAGAGAAAGCGGCGTGTGAGAGAGAAAGCCTGTGTGTAAGAGAAAGCCTGTGTGAGAGAGAGAAAGCCTGTGTGTAAGAGAAAGCCTGTGTGAGAGACAGAAAGCCTGTGTGTGAGAGAAAGCCTGTGTGTGAGAGAAAGCCTGTGTGAGAGAGAGAAAGCCTGTGTGAGAGAGAGAAAGCCTGTGTGAGAGAGAGAAAGCCTGTGTGAGAGAGAGAAAGCCTGTGTGAGAGAGAAAGCCTGTGTGTAAGAGAAAGCGTGCATGTGAGAAAGCCTGTGAGAGAGAGAAAGCGGCGTGTGAGAGAGAAAGCCTGTGTGTAAGAGAAAGCCTGTGTGTGTGAGAGAAAGCCTGTGTGAGAGAGAGAAAGCCTGTGTGTAAGAGAAAGCCTGTGTGTAAGAGAAAGCCTGTGTGTAAGAGAAAGCCTGTGTGAGAGAGAGAAAGCCTGTGTGTAAGAGAAAGCCTGTTTGTAAGAGAAAGCCTGTGTGTAAGAGAAAGCCTGTGTGTAAGAGAAAGCCTGTGTGTAAGAGAAAGCGTGTGTGAGAGGGAAAGCCTGTGTGAGAGGGAAAGCAGTGTAACAGAAGGAAAGTGTGTGCGAGGGAAAGTGTGTGAAAGAGAAAGCGTGCGGAGAAAGCCTGTGTGTAAGAGAAAGCCTGTGTGTAAGAGAAAGCCTGTGTGTAAGAGAAAGTGTGTGTGAGAGAGAAAGCCTGTGTGTAAGAGAAAGCGGGCGTGTGAGAGAGAAAGCGTGCGTGTGAGAGAGAAAGCCTGTGCGAGAGAGAAAGCGGCGTGTGAGAAAGCGAGTGTGTAAGAGAAAGTGTGCGTGTGAGAAAGCCTGTGAGAGAGAAAGCCTGTGAGAGAGAAAGCCTGTGAGAGAGAAAGCCTGCGAGAGAGAGAAAGCCTGTGTGAGAGAGAGAAAGCCTGTGTGAGAGAGAGAAATCCTGTGTGAGAGAGAGAAAGCCTGTGTGAGAGAGAGAAAGCCTGTGTGAGAGAGAGAAAGCCTGTGTGTAAGAGAAAGCCTGTGTGTGAGAGAAAGCCTGTGTGAGAGAGAGAAAGCCTGTGAGAGAGAAAGCCTGTGTGTGAGAGAGAAAGCCTGTGTGTAAGAGAAAGCGTGCGTGTGAGAAAGCCTGTGAGAGAGAAAGCCTGAGTGTAAGAGAAAGCCTGTGTGAGAGAGAGAAAGCCTGTGTGTAAGAGAAAGCCTGTGTGTAAGAGAAAGCCTGTGTGTAAGAGAAAGCGTGCGTGTGAGAAAGCCTGTGTGTAAGAGAAAGCCTGTGTGAGAGAGAGAAAGCGGCGTGTGAGAGAGAAAGCCTGTGTGTGAGAAAGCCTGTGTGTAAGAGAAAGCGTGCGTGTGGAAAGCCTGTGAGAGAGAAAGCCTGTGTGAGAGAGAGAAAGCGGCGTGTGAGAGAGAAAGCGGCGTGTGAGAGAGAAAGCCTGTGTGAGAGAGAGAAAGCCTGTGAGAGAGAGAAAGCCTGTGTGAGAGAGAGAAAGCCTGTGTGAGAGAGAAAGCCTGTGTGTAAGAGAAAGCGTGCGTGTGAGAAAGCCTGTGAGAGAGAAAGCCTGTGAGAGAGAGAAAGCGGCGTGTGAGAGAGAAAGCGGCGTGTGAGAGAGAAAGCCTGTGTGAGAGAGAGAAAGCCTGTGAGAGAGAGAAAGCCTGTGTGAGAGAGAAAGCCTGTGTGTGAGAGAAAGCCTGTGTGAGAGAGAGAAAGCCTGTGTGAGAGAAAGCCTGTGTGAGAGAGAAAGCCTGTGTGTAAGAGAAAGCCTGTGAGAGAGAAAGCCTGTGTGTAAAAGAAACCCTGCGTGAGAGAGAGAAAGCCTGTGTGAGAGAGAAAGCCTGTGTGTGAGAGAGAAAGCCTGTGTGAGAGAGAGAAAGCCTGTGTGTAAAAGAAAGCGTGCGTGTGAGAAAGCCTGTGAGAGAAAGCCTGTGAGAGAAAGCCTGTGTGTAAGAGAAAGCCTGTGTGAGAGAGAGAAAGCGGCGTGTCAGAAAGCCTGTGAGAGAAAGCCTGTGTGTGAGAGAGAAAGCCTGTGTGTGAGAGAAAGCCTGTGTGAGAGAGAGAAAGCCTGTGTGTAAAAGAAAGCGTGCGTGTGAGAAAGCCTGTGAGAGAGAGAAAGCCTGTGAGAGAGAGAGAAAGCGTGTGTGAGAGGGAAAGCCTGTGTGAGAGGGAAAGCCTGTGTGAGAGGGAAAGCAGTGTAACAGAAGGAAAGTGTGTGCGAGGGAAAGTGTGTGAGAGAGAAAGCGTGCGAGAGGGAAAGAGTGGAAAAGGAAAGCGTGTGTGAGGAAAAGTGTGTGCAAGAGGGAGAGCGCGTGGGAGGGGGAAAGCGCGTGGGAGGGGGAAAGCGCGAGGGAGGGGGAAAGCGCGGGGGAGGGGGAAAGCGCGGGGGAGGGGGAAAGCGCGGGGAGGGGGAAAGCGCGGGGGAGGGGGAAAGCGCGGGGGAGGGGGAAAGCGCGGGGAGGGGGAAAGCGCGGGGGAGGGGGAAAGCGCGGGGGAGGGGGAAAGCGCGGGGGAGGGGGAAAGCGCGGGGGAGGGGGAAAGCGCGGGGGAGGGGGAAAGCGCGGGGGAGGGGGAAAGCGCGGGGGAGGGGGAAAGCGCGGGGGAGGGGGAAAGCGCGGGGGAGGGGGAAAGCGCGGGGAGGGGGAAAGCGCGGGGAGGGGGAAAGCGCGGGGAGGGGGAAAGCGCGGGGGAGGGGGAAAGCGCGGGGGAGGGGGAAAGCGCGGGGGAGGGGGAAAGCGCGGGGGAGGGGGAAAGCGCGGGGGAGGGGGAAAGCGCGGGGGAGGGGGAAAGCGCGGGGGAGGGGGAAAGCGCGGGGGAGGGGGAAAGCGCGGGGGAGGGGGAAAGCGCGGGGGAGGGGGAAAGCGCGGGGGAGGGGGAAAGCGCGGGGGAGGGGGAAAGCGCGGGGGAGGGGGAAAGCGCGGGGAGGGGGAAAGCGCGGGGGAGGGGGAAAGCGCGGGGGAGGGGGAAAGCGCGGGGGAGGGGGAAAGCGCGGGGGAGGGGGAAAGCGCGGGGGAGGGGGAAAGCGCGGGGGAGGGGGAAAGCGCGGGGGAGGGGGAAAGCGCGGGGAGGGGGAAAGCGCGGGGGAGGGGGAAAGCGCGGGGGAGGGGGAAAGCGCGGGGAGGGGGAAAGCGCGGGGAGGGGGAAAGCGCGGGGAGGGGGAAAGCGCGGGGAGGGGGAAAGCGCGGGGAGGGGGAAAGCGCGGGGAGGGGGGAAAGCGCGGGGGAGGGGGAAAGCGCGGGGAGGGGGAAAGCGCCTGTGAGGGGGAAAGCGCCTGTGTGAGAAAGCGTGCGTGTGAGAGAGAAAGCGTGCGTGTGAGAGAGAAAGCGGGCGTGTGAGTGAGAAAGCGGGCGTGTGAGAGGGAAAGCGCCTTTGTGAGAGGGAAAGCCTGTGTGAGAGGGGAAGCCTGTGTGAGAGGGAAAGCCTGTGTGAGAGGGAAAGAGTGTGTGAGAGGGAAAGAATGTGACAGAGGGAAAGAGTGTGTGAGTGGGAAAGAGTGAGAGAGGGAAACCCTGCGTGAGAGAAAGCGTGAGAGGGAATGCGTGGGAGGAAAAGCGTGTGTGAGAGAGAAAGCCTGTGTCTAAGAGAGAAAGCCTGTGTGCAAGAGAGAAAGCCTGTGTGTAAGAGAGAAAGCCTGTGTGTAAGAGAGAAAGCCTGTGTGTAAGAGAAAGCCTGTGTGTAAGAGAAAGCCTGTGTGTAAGAGAAAGCCTGTGTGAGTGAGAAAGCGTGCGTGTGAGAGAGAAAGCGTGCGTGAGAGAAAGCCTGTGTGTAAGAGAAAGCCTGTGTGAGAGAGAAAGCGTGCGTGTGAGAGAGAAAGCGTGTGAGAGAGAAAGCCTGTGTGTAAGAGAGAAAGCCTGTGTGAGAGAGAAAGCGTGCGTGTGAGAGAGAAAGCGTGCGTGAGAGAAAGCCTGTGTAAGTGAGAAAGCCTGTGCGAGAGAGAAAGCCTGTGTGAGAGAGAAAGCCTGTGCGAGAGAGAAAGCGTGCGTGTGAGAGAGAAAGCGTGCGTGAGAGAAAGCGTGCGTGTGAGAGAGAAAGCGTGCGTGTGAGAGAAAGCGTGCGTGAGAGAGAGAAAGCGTGCGTGTGAGAGAGAAAGAGTGCGTGTGAGAGAGAAAGAGTGCGTGTGAGAGAGAAAGCGTGCGTGTGAGAGAGAAAGCGTGCGTGTGAGAGAGAAAGCGTGCGTGTGAGAGAGAAAGCGTGCGTGTGAGAGAGAAAGCCTGTGTGTGAGAGAGAAAGCCTGTGTGTAAGAGAAAGCCTGTGTGGAAGAGAAAGCCTGTGTGGAAGAGAAAGCCTGTGTGAGAGAGAAAGCCTGTGTGTAAGAGAAAGTGTGTGTGAGAGAGAAAGCCTGTGTGTAAGAGAAAGCGGGCGTGTGAGAGAGAAAGCGTGCGTGTGAGAGAGAAAGCCTGTGCGAGAGAGAAAGCGGCGTGTGAGAAAGCGAGTGTGTAAGAGAAAGTGTGCGTGTGAGAAAGCCTGTGAGAGAGAAAGCCTGTGAGAGAGAAAGCCTGTGAGAGAGAAAGCCTGCGAGAGAGAGAAAGCCTGTGTGAGAGAGAAAGCCTGTGTGAGAGAGAGAAAGCCTGTGTGAGAGAGAGAAATCCTGTGTGAGAGAGAGAAAGCCTGTGTGAGAGAGAGAAAGCCTGTGTGAGAGAGAGAAAGCCTGTGTGTAAGAGAAAGCCTGTGTGTGAGAGAAAGCCTGTGTGAGAGAGAGAAAGCCTGTGAGAGAGAAAGCCTGTGTGTGAGAGAGAAAGCCTGTGTGTAAGAGAAAGCGTGCGTGTGAGAAAGCCTGTGAGAGAGAAAGCCTGAGTGTAAGAGAAAGCCTGTGTGAGAGAGAGAAAGCCTGTGTGTAAGAGAAAGCCTGTGTGTGAGAAAGCCTGTGTGTAAGAGAAAGCGTGCGTGTGAGAAAGCCTGTGTGTAAGAGAAAGCCTGTGTGAGAGAGAGAAAGCGGCGTGTGAGAGAGAAAGCCTGTGTGTGAGAAAGCCTGTGTGTAAGAGAAAGCGTGCGTGTGGAAAGCCTGTGAGAGAGAAAGCCTGTGTGAGAGAGAGAAAGCGGCGTGTGAGAGAGAAAGCGGCGTGTGAGAGAGAAAGCCTGTGTGAGAGAGAGAAAGCCTGTGAGAGAGAGAAAGCCTGTGTGAGAGAGAGAAAGCCTGTGTGAGAGAGAAAGCCTGTGTGTAAGAGAAAGCGTGCGTGTGAGAAAGCCTGTGAGAGAGAAAGCCTGTGTGTAAGAGAAAGCCTGTGTGAGAGAGAGAAAGCCTGTGTGAGAGAAAGCCTGTGTGAGAGAGAAAGCCTGTGTGTAAGAGAAAGCCTGTGAGAGAGAAAGCCTGTGAGAGAGAGAAAGCGGCGTGTGAGAGAGAAAGCGGCGTGTGAGAGAGAAAGCCTGTGTGAGAGAGAGAAAGCCTGTGAGAGAGAGAAAGCCTGTGTGAGAGAGAAAGCCTGTGTGTGAGAGAAAGCCTGTGTGAGAGAGAAAGCCTGTGTGAGAGAGAGAAAGCCTGTGTGAGAGAAAGCCTGTGTGAGAGAGAAAGCCTGTGTGTAAGAGAAAGCCTGTGAGAGAGAAAGCCTGTGTGTAAAAGAAAGCCTGCGTGAGAGAGAGAAAGCCTGTGTGAGAGAGAAAGCCTGTGTGTGAGAGAGAAAGCCTGTGTGAGAGAGAGAAAGCCTGTGTGTAAAAGAAAGCGTGCGTGTGAGAAAGCCTGTGAGAGAAAGCCTGTGAGAGAAAGCCTGTGTGTAAGAGAAAGCCTGTGTGAGAGAGAGAAAGCGGCGTGTCAGAAAGCCTGTGAGAGAAAGCCTGTGTGTGAGAGAGAAAGCCTGTGTGTGAGAGAAAGCCTGTGTGAGAGAGAGAAAGCCTGTGTGTAAAAGAAAGCGTGCGTGTGAGAAAGCCTGTGAGAGAGAGAAAGCCTGTGAGAGAGAGAGAAAGCGTGTGTGAGAGGGAAAGCCTGTGTGAGAGGGAAAGCCTGTGTGAGAGGGAAAGCAGTGTAACAGAAGGAAAGTGTGTGCGAGGGAAAGTGTGTGAGAGAGAAAGCGTGCGAGAGGGAAAGAGTGGAAAAGGAAAGCGTGTGTGAGGAAAAGTGTGTGCAAGAGGGAGAGCGCGTGGGAGGGGGAAAGCGCGTGGGAGGGGGAAAGCGCGAGGGAGGGGGAAAGCGCGGGGGAGGGGGAAAGCGCGGGGGAGGGGGAAAGCGCGGGGGAGGGGGAAAGCGCGGGGGAGGGGGAAAGCGCGGGGGAGGGGGAAAGCGCGGGGGAGGGGGAAAGCGCGGGGGAGGGGGAAAGCGCGGGGGAGGGGGAAAGCGCGGGGGAGGGGGAAAGCGCGGGGGAGGGGGAAAGCGCGGGGGAGGGGGAAAGCGCGGGGGAGGGGGAAAGCGCGGGGGAGGGGGAAAGCGCGGGGGAGGGGGAAAGCGCGGGGGAGGGGGAAAGCGCGGGGGAGGGGGAAAGCGCGGGGGAGGGGGAAAGCGCGGGGGAGGGGGAAAGCGCGGGGAGGGGGAAAGCGCGGGGAGGGGGAAAGCGCGGGGAGGGGGAAAGCGCGGGGGAGGGGGAAAGCGCGGGGGAGGGGGAAAGCGCGGGGGAGGGGGAAAGCGCGGGGGAGGGGGAAAGCGCGGGGGAGGGGAAAGCGCGGGGGAGGGGGAAAGCGCGGGGGAGGGGGAAAGCGCGGGGGAGGGGGAAAGCGCGGGGGAGGGGGAAAGCGCGGGGGAGGGGGAAAGCGCGGGGGAGGGGGAAAGCGCGGGGGAGGGGGAAAGCGCGGGGGAGGGGGAAAGCGCGGGGGAGGGGGAAAGCGCGGGGGAGGGGGAAAGCGCGGGGGAGGGGGAAAGCGCGGGGAGGGGGAAAGCGCGGGGAGGGGGAAAGCGCGGGGGAGGGGGAAAGCGCGGGGGAGGGGGAAAGCGCGGGGGAGGGGGAAAGCGCGGGGGAGGGGGAAAGCGCGGGGGAGGGGGAAAGCGCGGGGGAGGGGGAAAGCGCGGGGAGGGGGAAAGCGCGGGGGAGGGGGAAAGCGCGGGGGAGGGGAAAAGCGCGGGGAGGGGGAAAGCGCGGGGAGGGGGAAAGCGCGGGGAGGGGGAAAGCGCGGGGAGGGGGAAAGCGCGGGGAGGGGGAAAGCGCGGGGAGGGGGAAAGCGCGGGGAGGGGGAAAGCGCGGGGAGGGGGAAAGCGCGGGGGAGGGGGAAAGCGCGGGGAGGGGGAAAGCGCCTGTGAGGGGGAAAGCGCCTGTGTGAGAAAGCGTGCGTGTGAGAGAGAAAGCGTGCGTGTGAGAGAGAAAGCGGGCGTGTGAGTGAGAAAGCGGGCGTGTGAGAGGGAAAGCGCCTTTGTGAGAGGGAAAGCCTGTGTGAGAGGGGAAGCCTGTGTGAGAGGGAAAGCCTGTGTGAGAGCGAAAGAGTGTGTGAGAGGGAAAGAATGTGACAGAGGGAAAGAGTGTGTGAGTGGGAAAGAGTGAGAGAGGGAAACCCTGCGTGAGAGAAAGCGTGAGAGGGAATGCGTGGGAGGAAAAGCGTGTGTGAGAGAGAAAGCCTGTGTCTAAGAGAGAAAGCCTGTGTGCAAGAGAGAAAGCCTGTGTGTAAGAGAGAAAGCCTGTGTGTAAGAGAGAAAGCCTGTGTGTAAGAGAAAGCCTGTGTGTAAGAGAAAGCCTGTGTGAGTGAGAAAGCGTGCGTGTGAGAGAGAAAGCGTGCGTGAGAGAAAGCCTGTGTGTAAGAGAAAGCCTGTGTGAGAGAGAAAGCGTGCGTGTGAGAGAGAAAGCGTGTGAGAGAGAAAGCCTGTGTGTAAGAGAGAAAGCCTGTGTGAGAGAGAAAGCGTGCGTGTGAGAGAGAAAGCGTGCGTGTGAGAGAGAAAGCGTGCGTGAGAGAAAGCCTGTGTAAGTGAGAAAGCCTGTGCGAGAGAGAAAGCCTGTGTGAGAGAGAAAGCCTGTGCGAGAGAGAAAGCGTGCGTGTGAGAGAGAAAGCGTGCGTGAGAGAAAGCGTGCGTGTGAGAGAGAAAGCGTGCGTGTGAGAGAGAAAGCGTGCGTGAGAGAGAGAAAGCGTGCGTGTGAGAGAGAAAGAGTGCGTGTGAGAGAGAAAGAGTGCGTGTGAGAGAGAAAGCGTGCGTGTGAGAGAGAAAGCGTGCGTGTGAGAGAGAAAGCGTGCGTGTGAGAGAGAAAGCGTGCGTGTGAGAGAGAAAGCCTGTGTGTGAGAGAGAAAGCCTGTGTGTAAGAGAAAGCCTGTGTGAGAGAGGAAGCCTGTGTGTAAGAGAAAGTGTGTGTGAGAGAGAAAGCCTGTGTGTAAGAGAAAGCGGGCGTGTGAGAGAGAAAGCGTGCGTGTGAGAGAGAAAGCCTGTGCGAGAGAGAAAGCGGCGTGTGAGAAAGCGAGTGTGTAAGAGAAAGTGTGCGTGTGAGAAAGCCTGTGAGAGAGAAAGCCTGTGAGAGAGAAAGCCTGCGAGAGAGAGAAAGCCTGTGTGAGAGAGAGAAATCCTGTGTGAGAGAGAGAAAGCCTGTGTGAGAGAGATAAAGCCTGTGTGAGAGAGAGAAAGCCTGTGTGTAAGAGAAAGCCTGTGTGTGAGAGAAAGCCTGTGTGAGAGAGAGAAAGCCTGTGAGAGAGAAAGCCTGTGTGTGAGAGAGAAAGCCTGTGTGTAAGAGAAAGCGTGCGTGTGAGAAAGCCTGTGAGAGAGAAAGCCTGAGTGTAAGAGAAAGCCTGTGTGAGAGAGAGAAAGCCTGTGTGTAAGAGAAAGCCTGTGAGAGAGAAAGCCTGTGAGAGAGAGAAAGCGGCGTGTGAGAGAGAAAGCCTGTGTGAGAAAGCCTGTGTGTAAGAGAAAGCGTGCGTGTGAGAAAGCCTGTGTGTAAGAGAAAGCCTGTGTGAGAGAGAGAAAGCGGCGTGTGAGAGAGAAAGCCTGTGTGTGAGAAAGCCTGTGTGTAAGAGAAAGCGTGCGTGTGGAAAGCCTGTGAGAGAGAAAGCCTGTGTGAGAGAGAGAAAGCGGCGTGTGAGAGAGAAAGCGGCGTGTGAGAGAGAAAGCCTGTGTGAGAGAGAGAAAGCCTGTGAGAGAGAGAAAGCCTGTGTGAGAGAGAGAAAGCCTGTGTGAGAGAGAAAGCCTGTGTGTAAGAGAAAGCGTGCGTGTGAGAAAGCCTGTGAGAGAGAAAGCCTGTGTGTAAGAGAAAGCCTGTGTGAGAGAGAGAAAGCCTGTGTGAGAGAAAGCCTGTGTGAGAGAGAAAGCCTGTGTGTAAGAGAAAGCCTGTGAGAGAGAAAGCCTGTGAGAGAGAGAAAGCGGCGTGTGAGAGAGAAAGCGGCGTGTGAGAGAGAAAGCCTGTGTGAGAGAGAGAAAGCCTGTGAGAGAGAGAAAGCCTGTGTGAGAGAGAAAGCCTGTGTGTGAGAGAAAGCCTGTGTGAGAGAGAGAAAGCCTGTGTGAGAGAAAGCCTGTGTGAGAGAGAAAGCCTGTGTGTAAGAGAAAGCCTGTGAGAGAGAAAGCCTGTGAGAGAGAAAGCCTGTGAGAGAGAGAAAGCCTGTGAGAGAGAGAAAGCCTGAGTGAGAGAGAGAAAGCCTGTGTGTGAGAGAAAGCCTGTGTGAGAGAGAAAGCCTGTGTGTGAGAGAGAAAGCCTGTGTGAGAGAGAGAAAGCCTGTGTGAGAGAGAGAAAGCCTGTGTGAGAGAGAAAGCCTGTGTGTGAGAGAGAAAGCCTGTGTGAGAGAGAGAAAGCCTGTGTGTAAAAGAAAGCCTGTGTGAGAGAGAGAAAGCCTGTGTGAGAGAGAAAGCCTGTGAGTGAGAGAGAAAGCCTGTGAGTGAGAGAAAGCCTGTGAGTGAGAGAAAGCCTGTGTGAGAGAGAGAAAGAGTGTGTGTAAGAGAAAGCCTGTGAGAGAGAAAGCCTGTGTGAGAGAGAAAGCCTGTGAGTGAGAGAGAAAGCCTGTGAGTGAGAGAAAGCCTGTGTGAGAGAGAGAAAGCGTGCGTGTGAGAAAGCCTGTGAGAGAGAGAAAACCTGTGAGTGAGAGAAAGCTGTGAGTGAGAGAGAAAGCCTGTGTGAGAGAGAAAGCTGTGAGTGAGAGAGAAAGCCTGTGAGAGAGAGAAAGCCTGTGTGAGAGAGAGAAAGGGTGTGACTAAGAGAAAGCCTGTGTGTGAGAGAGAAAGCCTGCGTGTAAGAGAAAGCCTGTGCGAGAGAGAGAGAAAGCCTGTGTGTAAGAGAAAGCCTGTGTGTGAGAGAAAGCGTGCGTGTGAGAGAGAAAGCCTGTGAGAGAAAGCCTGTGTGAGATTGAAAGCCTGTGAGTGAGAGAAAGCCTGTGTGTGTGAGAGAAAGCGTGCGTGTGAGAGAGAAAGCCTGTGTGTGAGAGAGAAAGCCTGCGTGTGAGAGAAAGCGTGCGTGAGAGAGAGAAAGCCTGTGTGAGAGAAAGCCTGTGTGTGTGAGAGAAAGCGTGCGTGTGAGAGAGAAAGCCTGTGTGTGTGAGAGAAAGCGTGCGTGTGAGAGAGAAAGCCTGTGTGAGAGAAAGCCTGTGAGAGAGAAAGCCTGTGAGAGAGAGAAAGCGTGTGTGTAAGAGAGAAAGCGTGCGTGTGAGAGAGAAAGCGTGCGTGAGAGAGAGAAAGCGTGCGTGTGAGAGAGAAAGCGTGCGTGTGAGAGAGAAAGCGTGCGTGTGAGAGAGAAAGCGTGCGTGTGAGAGAGAAAGCGTGCGTGTGAGAGAGAAAGCCTGTGTGTAAGAGAAAGCCTGTGTGTAAGAGAAAGCCTGTGTGAGAGAGAAAGCCTGTGTGTAAGAGAAAGTGTGTGTGAGAGAGAAAGCCTGTGTGTAAGAGAAAGCGGGCGTGTGAGAGAGAAAGCGTGCGTGTGAGAGAGAAAGCCTGTGCGAGAGAGAAAGCGGCGTGTGAGAAAGCGAGTGTGTAAGAGAAAGTGTGCGTGTGAGAAAGCCTGTGAGAGAGAAAGCCTGTGAGAGAGAAAGCCTGCGAGAGAGAGAAAGCCTGTGTGAGAGAGAGAAAGCCTGTGTGAGAGAGAGAAAGCCTGTGTGAGAGAGAGAAAGCCTGTGTGAGAGAGAGAAAGCCTGTGTGAGAGAGAGAAAGCCTGTGTGTAAGAGAAAGCGTGCGTGTGAGAAAGCCTGTGTGAGAGAGAGAAAGCCTGTGTGAGAGAGAGAAAGCCTGTGTGAGAGAGAGAAAGCGGCGTGTGAGAGAGAAAGCCTGTGTGAGAGAGAGAAAGCCTGTGTGAGAGAGAAAGCCTGTGTGTAAGAGAAAGCGTGCGTGTGAGAAAGCCTGTGAGAGAGAAAGCCTGTAAGAGGGAGAGAAAGCCTGTTTGTAAGAGAAAGCCTGTGTGAGAGAGAGAAAGCCTGTGTGTGAGAGAAAGCCTGTGTGAGAGAGAGAAAGCCTGTGTGAGAGAAAGCCTGTGTGAGAGAGAAAGCCTGTGTGTAAGAGAAAGCCTGTGAGAGAGAAAGCCTGTGAGAGAGAGAAAGCGGCGTGTGAGAGAGAAAGCCTGTGTGTGAGAAAGCCTGTGTGTAAGAGAAAGCGTGCGTGTGAGAAAGCCTGTGTGAGAGAGAGAAAGCGGCGTGTGAGAGAGAAAGCGGCGTGTGAGAGAGAAAGCCTGTGTGAGAGAGAGAAAGCCTGTGTGAGAGAGAGAAAGCCTGTGTGTGAGAGAAAGCCTGTGTGAGAGAAAGCCTGTGTGAGAGAGAAAGCCTGTGTGAGAGAGAAAGCCTGTGTGAGAGAGAAAGCCTGTGTGAGAGAGAAAGCCTGTGTGAGAGAGAAAGCCTGTGTGTAAGAGAAAGCCTGTGAGAGAGAAAGCCTGTGTGTAAAAGAAAGCCTGTGTGAGAGAGAGAAAGCCTGTGTGAGAGAAAGCCTGTGTGAGAGAGAAAGCCTGTGTGAGAGAGAAAGCCTGTGAGAGAAAGCCTGTGTGTAAAAGAAAGCCTGTGTGAGAGAGAGAAAGCCTGTGTGAGAGAAAGCCTGTGTGAGAGAGAAAGCCTGTGTGAGAGAGAAAGCCTGTGTGTAAGAGAAAGCCTGTGAGAGAGAAAGCCTGTGTGTAAAAGAAAGCCTGTGTGAGAGAGAGAAAGCCTGTGTGAGAGAAAGCCTGTGTGAGAGAGAAAGCCTGTGTGTAAGAGAAAGCCTGTGAGAGAGAAAGCCTGTGAGAGAGAGAAAGCCTGAGTGAGAGAAAGCCTGTGTGTGAGAGAGAAAGCCTGTGTGAGAGAGAGAAAGCCTGTGTGTGAGAGAGAAAGCCTGTGTGAGAGAGAGAAAGCCTGTGTGAGAGAGAGAAAGCCTGTGTGAGAGAGAAAGCCTGTGTGTGAGAGAGAAAGCCTGTGCGAGAGAGAAAGCCTGTGTGTGAGAGAGAAAGCCTGTGTGAGAGAGAGAAAGCCTGTGTGTAAAAGAAAGCCTGTGTGTAAAAGAAAGCCTGTGTGAGAGAGAGAAAGCCTGTGTGAGAGAGAAAGCCTGTGAGTGAGAGAGAAAGCTTGTGAGTGAGAGAGAAAGCCTGTGAGTGAGAGAGAAAGCCTGTGAGTGAGAGAAAGCCTGTGTGAGAGAGAGAAAGCGTGTGTGTAAGGGAAAGCCTGTGAGTGAGAGAGAAAGCCTGTGAGTGAGAGAAAGCTTGTGTGAGAGAGAGAAAGCGTGCGTGTGAGAAAGCCTGTGAGAGAAAGCCTGTGAGTGAGAGAAAGCCTGTGTGAGAGAGAAAGCCTGTGTGAGAGAGAGAAAGGGTGTGACTAAGAGAAAGCCTGTGTGTGAGAGAGAAAGCCTGTGAGAGAGAGAAAGCCTGTGTGAGAGAGAGAAAGGGTGTGACTAAGAGAAAGCCTGTGTGTGAGAGAGAAAGCCTGCGTGTAAGAGAAAGCCTGTGCGAGAGAGAGAAAGCCTGTGTGTAAGAGAAAGCCTGTGTGTGAGAGAAAGCGTGCGTGTGAGAGAGAAAGCCTGTGAGAGAAAGCCTGTGTGAGAGAGAAAGCCTGTGAGTGAGAGAAAGCCTGTGTGTGTGAGAGAAAGCGTGCGTGAGAGAGAGAGAAAGCCTGTGTGAGAGAAAGCGTGCGTGTGAGAGAGAAAGCCTGTGTGTGAGAGAGAAAGCCTGCGTGTGAGAGAAAGCGTGCGTGAGAGAGAGAGAAAGCCTGTGTGAGAGAAAGCCTGTGAGAGAGAAAGCCTGTGAGAGAGAAAGCCTGTGAGAGAGAGAAAGCGTGTGTGTAACAGAAAGCCTGTGTGTGAGAGAGAAAGCCTGTGTGAGAGAGAGAAAGCCTGTGTGAGAGAAAGCCTGTGTGTGAGAGAGAAAGCCTGTGTGTAAGAGAGAAAGCCTGTGTGTAAGAGAAAGCGTGCGTGTGAGAAAGCCTGTGAGAGAGAAAGCCTGAGTGAGAGAGAGAAAGCCTGTGTGTGAGAGAAAGCCTGTGTGAGAGAGAGAAAGCCTGTGTGTAAAAGAAAGCGTGCGTGTGAGAGAGAGAAAGCCTGTGTGAGAGAGAGAAAGCGTGCGTGTGAGAAAGCCTGTGAGAGAGAGAAAGCCTGTGAGAGAGAGAGAAAGCCTGTGTGAGAGAGAGAAAGCCTGTGTGTGAGAAAAAGCCTGTGTGTGAGAGAAAGCCTGTGTGAGAGAGAGAAAGCCTGTGTGTAAGAGAAAGTCTGTGAGTGAGAGAGAAAGCCTGTGAGTGAGAGAAAGCCTGTGTGAGAGAGAGAGAAAGGCTGTGTGAGAGAGAAAGCCTGTGAGTGAGAGAGAAAGCCTGTGAGTGAGAGAAAGCCTGTGTGAGAGAGAGAAATCGTGCGTGTGAGAAAGCCTGTGAGAGAGAGAAAGCCTGTGAGAGAGAGAGAAAGGCTGTGTGAGAGAGAGAAAGGCTGTGTGAGAGAGAGAAAGGCTGTGAGTGAGAGAGAAAGCCTGTGAGTGACAGAGAAAGCCTGTGAGTGAGAGAAAGCCTGTGAGTGAGAGAAAGCCTGTGTGAGAGAGAGAAAGCGTGTGTGTAAGAGAAAGCCTATGAGTGAGAGAGAAAGCCTGTGAGAGAAAGCCTGTGTGAGAGAGAAACGGTGTGTGTAAGAGAAAGCGTGTGTGTAAGAGAAAGCGTGCGTGTGAGAGAAAGCCTGTGCGAGAGAGAGAAAGCCTGTGCGAGAGAGAGAAAGCCTGTGTGAGAGAGAAAGCCTGTGTGAGAGAGAGAAAGCCTGTGTGAGAAAGCCTGTGTGAGAGCGAAAGCCTGTGAGTGAGAGAAAGCCTGTGAGTGAGAGAAAGCCTGTGTGTGAGAGAAAGCCTGTGTGTGAGAGAGAAAGCCTGTGAGAGAAAGCCTGTGTGAGAGCGAAAGCCTGTGAGTGAGAGAAAGCCTGTGTGTGAGAGAAAGCCTGTGTGTGAGAGAGAAAGCCTGTGAGTGAGAGAGAAAGAAAGCCTATGTGAGAGAGAGAAAGCCTGTGTGAGAGAGAAGGCCTGTGTGAGAGAGAAAGCCTGTGCGAGAGAGAGAAAGCCTGTGTGTGAGAGAAGGCCTGTGTGAGAGAGAAAGCCTGTGCGAGAGAGAAAGCCTGTGCGAGAGAGAGAAAGCTTGTGTGTGAGAGAGAAAGCGTGCGTGAGAGAGAGAGAAAGCCTATGTGAGAGAGAGAAAGCCTGTGTGAGAGAGAAGGCCTGTGTGAGAGAGAAAGCCTGTGCGAGAGAGAGAAAGCCTGTGTGTGAGAGAGAAAGCGTGCGTGAGAGAAAGCGTGCGTGAGAGAGAGAAAGCCTGTGTGAGAGAGAGGAAGCCTGTGTGAGAGAGAGGAAGCCTGTGTGTAAGAGAAAGCCTGTGTGTGAGAGAGAAAGCCTGTGTGAGAGAGAGAAAGCCTGTGTGAGAGAGAGGAAGCCTGTGTGAGAGAGAGTAAGCCTGTGTGTAAGAGAAAGCCTGTGTGTGAGAGAGAAAGCCTGTGTGAGAGAGAGAAAGCCTGTGAGTGAGAGAAAGCGTGCGTGAGAGAGAAAGCCTGTGTGAGAGAGAGAAAGCCTGTGTGAGAGTGAGAAAGCCTGTGTGAGAGAGAGAAAGCCTGTGTGAGAGAGAGAAAGCCTGTGTGAGAGAGAAAGCGTGTGTGTAAGAGAAAGCCTGTGTGTGAGAGAGAAAGCCTGTGTGAGAGAGAGAAAGCCTGTGAGTGAGAGAAAGCCTGTGTGTGAGAGAAAGCGTGCGTGAGAGAGAGAAAGCCTGTGTGAGAGAGAGAAAGCCTGTGTGAGAGAGAAAGCCTGTGTGTGAGAGAGAAAGCCTGTGCGAGAGAGAAAGCCTGTGTGTGAGAGAGAAAGCCTGTGTGAGAGAGAGAAAGCCTGTGTGTAAAAGAAAGCCTGTGTGTAAAAGAAAGCCTGTGTGAGAGAGAGAAAGCCTGTGTGAGAGAGAAAGCCTGTGAGTGAGAGAGAAAGCTTGTGAGTGAGAGAGAAAGCCTGTGAGTGAGAGAGAAAGCCTGTGAGTGAGAGAAAGCCTGTGTGAGAGAGAGAAAGCGTGTGTGTAAGGGAAAGCCTGTGAGTGAGAGAGAAAGCCTGTGAGTGAGAGAAAGCTTGTGTGAGAGAGAGAAAGCGTGCGTGTGAGAAAGCCTGTGAGAGAAAGCCTGTGAGTGAGAGAAAGCCTGTGTGAGAGAGAAAGCCTGTGTGAGAGAGAGAAAGGGTGTGACTAAGAGAAAGCCTGTGTGTGAGAGAGAAAGCCTGTGAGAGAGAGAAAGCCTGTGTGAGAGAGAGAAAGGGTGTGTGAGAGAGAGAAAGCCTGTGTGAGAGAGAAAGCGTGTGAGAGAGAAAGCCTGTGTGTGAGAGAGAAAGCGTGCGTGAGAGAGAGAGAAAGCCTGTGTGAGAGAGAGAAAGCCTGTGTGTGAGAGAGAAAGCGTGCGTGAGAGAGAGAGAAAGCCTGTGTGAGAGAGAGAAAGCCTGTGTGAGAGAGAGAAAGCCGGTGTGAGAGAGAAAGCGTGCGTGAGAGAGAGAGAAAGCCTGTGTGAGAGAGAAAGCCTGTGTGAGAGAGAAAGCCTGTGTGAGAGAGAAAGCGTGCGTGAGAGACAGAGAAAGCCTGTGTGAGAGAGAGAGAAAGCCTGTGTGTAAGAGAAAGCCTGTGTGAGAGAGAAAGCGTGCGTGAGAGAGAGAGAAAGCCTGTGTGAGAGAGAGAAAGCCTGTGTGAGAGAGAAAGCCTGTGTGAGAGAGAAAGCCTGTGAGTGAGAGAAAGCGTGCGTGAGAGAGAGAGAAAGCCTGTGTGAGAGAGAGAAAGCCTGTGTGAGAGAGAAAGCGTGTGCGAGAGAGAGAAAGCCTGTGAGAGAGAAAGCGTGTGTGAGAGAGAACGCCTGTGTGAGAGAGAACGCCTGTGAGTGAGAGAAAGCGTGCGTGAGAGAGAGAGAAAGCCTGTGTGAGAGAAAGCGTGTGTGAGAGAGAACGCCTGTGTGGGAGAGAAAGCCTGTGTGTGAGAGAAAGCCTGTGTGTGAGAGAGAAAGCCTGTGTGTGAGAGAGAAAGCCTGTGTGAGAGAAAGCCTGTGTGTGAGAGAGAGAAAGCCTGTGAGAGAGAGAAAGCCTGTGTAAGAGAAAGCCTGTGTGTGTGAGAGAAAGCCTGTGTGTGAGAGAGAAAAAACCTGTGTGTGAGAGAAAGCCTGTGTGTGAGAGAAAGCCTGTGAGTGAGAGAGGAAGCCTGTGTGTGAGAGAGAAAGCCTGTGTAAGAGAAAGCCTGTGAGTGACAGAGGAAGCCTGTGAGTGAGAGGAAGCCTGTGTGAGAGAGAGAGAAAGCGTGTGTGTAAGAGAAAGCCTGTGAGTGAGAGAAAGCCTGTGTGAGAGAGAGAAAGCATGCGTGTGAGAAAGCCTGTGAGAGAGAGAAAGCCTGTGAGAGAGAGAGAAAGCGTGTAAGAGAAAGCCTGTGTGAGAGAAAGCCTGTGAGTGAGAGAAAGCCTGTGTGAGAGAGAGAGAGAAAGCCTGTGAGTGAGAGAGAAAGCCTGTGAGAGAGAGAAAGCCTGTGTGAGAGAGAAAGCCTGTGTGTGAGAGAGAAAGCCTGTGTGTGAGAGAGAAAGCCTGTGTGTAAGAGAAAGCCTGTGCGAGAGAGAGAAAGCCTGTGTGTAAGAGAAAGCCTGTGTGAGAGAGAAAGCCTGTGAGAGAAAGCCTGTGTGAGAGAGAAAGCCTGTGAGTGAGAGAAAGCCTGTGTGTGTGAGAGAAAGC
The DNA here is from genome assembly GCF_047496885.1 of Scyliorhinus torazame. Classification (NCBI taxonomy): domain Eukaryota; kingdom Metazoa; phylum Chordata; class Chondrichthyes; order Carcharhiniformes; family Scyliorhinidae; genus Scyliorhinus; species Scyliorhinus torazame. The sequence continues at coordinate 27,550,135 of NC_092728.1, read as the reverse complement.
GTGCGTGTGAGAGAGAAAGCCTGTGTGTGAGAGAGAAAGCCTGTGTGTGAGAGAAAGCGTGCGTGAGAGAGAGAGAAAGCCTGTGTGAGAGAGAGAAAGCCTGTGTGAGAGAGAAGGCCTGTGTGAGAGAGAAAGCCTGTGCGAGAGAGAGAAAGCCTGTGTGTAAGAGAAAGCCTGTGTGTGAGAGAAAGCGTGCGTGTGAGAGAAAGCGTGCGTGAGAAAGCGTGTGTGAGAAAGCATGTGTGAAAGCATGTGAGAGAGAATGAGAGTGTGGGAGAGAGAAAGCAGGTGTGAGAGAAAACGTACGAGAGAGATAAAGCGAGTGAGATAAAGCGTGTGAGAGATAAAGCGAGTGAGATAAAGCGAGTGAGAGATAAAGCGAGTGAGAGATAAAGCGAGTGAGAGATAAAGCGAGTGAGAGATAAAGCGAGTGAGAGATAAAGCGAGTGAGAGATAAAGCGAGTGAGAGATAAAGCGAGTGAGAGATAAAGCGAGTGAGAGATAAAGCGAGTGAGAGATAAAGCGAGTGAGAGATAAAGCGAGTTAGATAAAGCGACTGAGAGATAAAGCGAGTGAGAAATAAAGCGAGTGAGATAAAGCGAGTGAGAGATAAAGCGAGTGAGAGATAAAGCGAGTGAGAGATAAAGCGAGTGAGAGATAAAGCGAGTGAGAGATAAAGCGAGTGAGAGATAAAGCGAGTGAGAGATAAAGCGAGTGAGATAAAGCGAGTGAGAGATAAAGCGAGTTAGATAAAGCGACTGAGAGATAAAGCGAGTGAGAGATAAAGCGAGTGAGATAAAGCGAGTGAGAGATAAAGCGAGTGAGAGATAAAGCGAGTGAGAGATAAAGCGAGTGAGATAAAGCGAGTGAGAGATAAAGCGAGTGAGAGATAAAGCGAGTGAGAGATAAGGCGAGTGAGATAAAGCGAGTGAGAGATAAAGCGAGTGAGATAAAGCGAGTGAGAGATAAAGCGAGTGAGATAAAGCGAGTGAGAGATAAAGCGAGTGAGAAATAAAGCGAGTGAGAGATAAAGCGAGTAAAAGAGATAAAGCGAGTGAGAGATAAAGCGAGTGAGATAAAGAGAGTGAGATAAAGCGAGTGAGAGATAAAGCGAGTGAGAGATAAAGCGAGTGAGAGATAAAGCGAGTGAGAGATAAAGGAAAGAGGAAAGCCTGTGTGTGAGGGGAAGCCTGTGTGAGAGAGAAAGTGTGTGTGAGAGGGAAAGCGTGTGTGAGAGGGAAAGCGTGTGTGAGAGGGAAAGCGTGTGTGAGAGGGAAAGCGTGTGTGAGAGGGAAAGCGTGTGTGAGAGGGAAAGCGTGTGAGAGGGAAAGAGTGTGTGTGAGAAAGCGTGCGTGTGAGAAAGCCTGTGAGAGAGAAAGCCTGTGAGAGAGAGAAAGCGGCGTGTGAGAAAGCGAGTGTGTAAGAGAAAGCGTGCGTGTGAGAAAGCCTGTGAGAGAGAAAGCCTGTGAGAGAAAGCGGCGTGTGAGAGAGAAAGCCTGTGTGAGAGAGAGAAAGCCTGTGTGAGAGAGAGAAAGCCTGTGTGAGAGAGAGAAAGCCTGTGTGAGAGAGAGAAAGCCTGTGTGTAAGAGAAAGCCTGTGTGTAAGAGAAAGCGTGCGTGTGAGAAAGCCTGTGAGAGTGAAAGCCTGTGTGTAAGAGAAAGCCTGTGTGAGAGAGAGAAAGCCTGTGTGTGAGAGAAAGCCTGTGTGAGAGAGAGAAAGCCTGTGTGAGAGAGAGAAAGCCTGTGTGTGAGAGAAAGCCTGTGTGAGAGAGAGAAAGCCTGTGTGTGAGAGAAAGCCTGTGTGAGAGAGAGAAAGCCTGTGTGAGAGAGAAAGCCTGTGTGTGAGAGAGAAAGCCTGTGTGTAAAAGAAAGCGTGCGTGTGAGAAAGCCTGTGAGAGATAGAGAAAGCCTGTGTGTAAGAGAAAGCCTGTGTGAGAGAGAGAAAGCCTGTGTGTGAGAGAAAGCCTGTGTGAGAGAGAGAAAGCCTGTGTGTGAGAGAAAGCCTGTGTGAGAGAGAGAAAGCCTGTGTGAGAGAGAGAAAGCCTGTGTGAGAGAGAGAAAGCCTGTGTGTAAGAGAAAGCGTGCATGTGAGAAAGCCTGTGAGAGAGAGAAAGCGGCGTGTGAGAGAGAAAGCCTGTGTGTAAGAGAAAGCCTGTGTGAGAGAGAGAAAGCCTGTGTGAGAGAGAAAGCCTGTGTGTAAGAGAAAGCAAGCATGTGAGAAAGCCTGTGAGAGAGAAAGCGGCTTGTGAGAGAGTAAGCCTGTGTGTAAGAGAAAGCCTGTGTGTGTGAGGGAAAGCCTGTGTGAGACAGAGAAAGCCTGTGTGTAAGAGAAAGCCTGTGTGTAAGAGAAAGCCTGTGTGTAAGAGAAAGCCTGTGTGAGAGAGAGAAAGTCTGTGTGTAAGAGAAAGCCTGTGTGTAAGAGAAAGCCTGTGTGTAAGAGAAAGCCTGTGTGTAAGAGAAAGCCTGTGTGTAAGAGAAAGCCTGTGTGAGAGAGAGAAAGCCTGGGTGAGAGAGAGAAAGCCTGTGTGTAAGAGAAAGCGTGCATGTGAGAAAGCCTGTGAGAGAGAGAAAGCGGCGTGTGAGAGAGAAAGCCTGTGCGCAAGAGAAAGCCTGTGTGAGAGAGAGAAAGCCTGTGTGTAGGAGAAAGCCTGTGTGAGAGAGAGAAAGCCTGTGTGAGAGAGAGAAAGCCTGCGTGAGAGAGAGCAAGCCTGTGTGAGAGAGAAAGCCTGTGTGTGAGAGAGAAAGCCTGTGAGAGAGAGAGAAAGCCTGTGTGAGAGAGAGAAAGCCTGTGTGAGAGAGAGAAAGCCTGTGTGTAAAAGAAAGCGTGCGTGTGAGAAAGCCTGTGAGAGAAAGCCTGTGAGAGAGAGAAAGCCTGTGTGTAAGAGAAAGCCTGTGTGAGAGAGAGAAAGCGGCGTGTGAGAAAGCCTGTGAGAGAAAGCCTGTGTGTGAGAGAGAAAGCCTGTGTGTAAGAGAAAGCCTGTGTGAGACAGAGAAAGCCTGTGTGTGAGAGAAAGCCTGTGTGAGAGAGAGAAAGCCTGTGTGTAAAAGAAAGCGTGCGTGTGAGAAAGCCTGTGAGAGAGAGAAAGCCTGTGAGAGAGAGAGAAAGCGTGTGTGTAAGAGAAAGCGTGTGTGAGAGGGAAAGCCTGTGTGAGAGGGAAAGCCTGTGTGAGAGGGAAAGCCTGTGTGAGAGGGAAAGCCTGTGTGAGAGGGAAAGCCTGTGTGATAGGGAAAGCAGTGTAACAGAAGGAAAGTGTGTGCGAGGGAAAGTGTGTGAAAGAAAGCGTGTGTGAGAGAGAAAGCGTGCGAGAGGGAAAGAGTGGAAAAGGAAAGCGTGTGTGAGGAAAAGTGTGTGCAAGAGAGAGAGCGCGTGGGAGAGGGAAAGCGCGTGGGAGGGGGAAAGCGCGTGGGAGGGGGAAAGCGCGTGGGAGGGGGAAAGCGCGTGGGAGGGGGAAAGCGCGTGGGAGGGGGAAAGCGCGTGGGAGGGGGAAAGCGCGTGGGAGGGGGAAAGCGCGTGGGAGGGGGAAAGCGCGTGGGAGGGGGAAAGCGCGTGGGAGGGGGAAAGCGCGTGGGAGGGGGAAAGCGCGTGGGAGGGGGAAAGCGCGTGGGAGGGGGAAAGCGCGTGGGAGGGGGAAAGCGCGTGGGAGGGGGAAAGCGCGTGGGAGGGGGAAAGCGCGTGGGAGGGGGAAAGCGCGTGGGAGGGGGAAAGCGCGTGGGAGGGGGAAAGCGCGTGGGAGGGGGAAAGCGCGTGGGAGGGGGAAAGCGCGTGGGAGGGGGAAAGCGCGTGGGAGGGGGAAAGCGCGTGGGAGGGGGAAAGCGCGTGGGAGGGGGAAAGCGCGTGGGAGGGGGAAAGCGCGTGGGAGGGGGAAAGCGCGTGGGAGGGGGAAAGCGCGTGGGAGGGGGAAAGCGCGTGGGAGGGGGAAAGCGCGGGGAGGGGGAAAGCGCGGGGAGGGGGAAAGCGCGGGGGAGGGGGAAAGCGCGGGGGAGGGGGAAAGCGCGGGGGAGGGGGAAAGCGCGGGGGAGGGGAAAGCGCGGGGAGGGGGAAAGCGCGGGGGAGGGGGAAAGCGCGGGGAGGGGGAAAGCGCGGGGAGGGGGAAAGCGCGGGGAGGGGGAAAGCGCGGGGAGGGGGAAAGCGCGGGGGGGGAAGCGCGGGGAGGGGGAAAGCGCGGGGAGGGGGAAAGCGCGGGGAGGGGGAAAGCGCGGGGAGGGGGAAAGCGCGGGGAGGGGGAAAGCGCGGGGGAGGGGGAAAGCGCGGGGGAGGGGGAAAGCGCCTGTGAGGGGGAAAGCGCCTGTGTGAGAGAGAAAGCGTGCGTGTGAGAGAGAAAGCGTGCGTGTGAGAGAGAAAGCGGGCGTGTGAGTGAGAAAGCGGGCGTGTGAGAGGGAAAGCGCCTTTGTGAGAGGGAAAGCCTGTGTGAGAGGGGAAGCCTGTGTGAGAGAAAGCGTGAGAGGGAATGCGTGGGAGGAAAAGCGTGTGTGAGAGAGAAAGCCTGTGTCTAAGAGAGAAAGCCTGTGTGCAAGAGAGAAAGCCTGTGTGCAAGAGAGAAAGCCTGTGTGTAAGAGAGAAAGCCTGTGTGAGAGAGAAAGTGTGCGTGTGAGAGAGAAAGCGTGCGTGAGAGAAAGCCTGTGTGTAAGAGAAAGCGTGCGTGTGAGAGAGAAAGCGTGTGAGAGAGAAAGCCTGTGTGTAAGAGAGAAAGCCTGTGTGAGAGAGAAAGCGTGCGTGTGAGAGAGAAAGCGTGCGTGAGAGAAAGCCTGTGTGTAAGAGAAAGCCTGTGTGTAAGAGAAAGCCTGTGTGAGAGAGAGAAAGCCTGTGTGTGAGAGAAAGCCTGTGTGAGAGAGAGCAAGTCTGTGTGAGAGAGAAAGCCTGTGTGTGAGAGAGAAAGCCTGTGTGAGAGAGAGAAAGCCTGTGTGAGAGAGAGAAAGCCTGTGTGTAAAAGAAAGCGTGCGTGTGAGAAAGCCTGTGAGAGAGAGAAAGCCTGTGAGAGAGAGAGAAAGCGTGTGTGTAAGAGAAAGCCTGTGTGAGAGAGAGAAAGCGGCGTGTGAGAAAGCCTGTGAGAGAAAGCCTGTGTGTGAGAGAGAAAGCCTGTGTGTAAGAGAAAGCCTGTGTGAGAGAGAGAAAGCCTGTGTGTAAAAGAAAGCGTGCGTGTGAGAAAGCCTGTGAGAGAGAGAAAGCCTGTGAGAGAGAGAGAAAGCGTGTGTGTAAGAGAAAGCCTGTGTGAGAGGGAAAGCCTGTGTGAGAGGGAAAGCCTGTGTGAGAGGGAAAGCCTGTGTGAGAGGGAAAGCCTGTGTGAGAGGGAAAGCCTGTGTGAGAGGGAAAGCAGTGTAACAGAAGGAAAGTGTGTGCGAGGGAAAGTGTGTGAAAGAAAGCGTGTGTGAGAGAGAAAGCGTGCGAGAGGGAAAGAGTGGAAAAGGAAAGCGTGTGTGAGGAAAAGTGAGTGCAAGAGAGAGAGCGCGTGGGAGGGGGAAAGCGCGTGGGAGGGGGAAAGCGCGTGGGAGGGGGAAAGCGCGTGGGAGGGGGAAAGCGCGTGGGAGGGGGAAAGCGCGTGGGAGGGGGAAAGCGCGTGGGAGGGGGAAAGCGCGTGGGAGGGGGAAAGCGCGTGGGAGGGGGAAAGCGCGTGGGAGGGGGAAAGCGCGTGGGAGGGGGAAAGCGCGTGGGAGGGGGAAAGCGCGTGGGAGGGGGAAAGCGCGTGGGAGGGGGAAAGCGCGTGGGAGGGGGAAAGCGCGTGGGAGGGGGAAAGCGCGTGGGAGGGGGAAAGCGCGTGGGAGGGGGAAAGCGCGTGGGAGGGGGAAAGCGCGTGGGAGGGGGAAAGCGCGTGGGAGGGGGAAAGCGCGTGGGAGGGGGAAAGCGCGTGGGAGGGGGAAAGCGCGTGGGAGGGGGAAAGCGCGTGGGAGGGGGAAAGCGCGTGGGAGGGGGAAAGCGCGTGGGAGGGGGAAAGCGCGTGGGAGGGGGTAAGCGCGGGGAGGGGGAAAGCGCGGGGGAGGGGGAAAGCGCGGGGGAGGGGGAAAGCGCGGGGGAGGGGGAAAGCGCGGGGGAGGGGGAAAGCGCGGGGGAGGGGGAAAGCGCGGGGGAGGGGGAAAGCGCGGGGGAGGGGGAAAGCGCGGGGGAGGGGGAAAGCGCGGGGGAGGGGGAAAGCGCGGGGAGGGGGAAAGCGCGGGGAGGGGGAAAGCGCGGGGGAGGGGGAAAGCGCGGGGGAGGGGGAAAGCGCGGGGGAGGGGGAAAGCGCGGGGGAGGGGGAAAGCGCGGGGGAGGGGGAAAGCGCGGGGAGGGGGAAAGCGCGGGGAGGGGGAAAGCGCGGGGGAGGGGGAAAGCGCGGGGGAGGGGGAAAGCGCGGGGGAGGGGGAAAGCGCGGGGAAGGGGGAAAGCGCGGGGAAGGGGGAAAGCGCGGGGGAGGGGGAAAGCGCGGGGGAGGGGGAAAGCGCGGGGGAGGGGGAAAGCGCGGGGGAGGGGGAAAGCGCGGGGGAGGGGGAAAGCGCGGGGGAGGGGGAAAGCGCGGGGGAGGGGGAAAGCGCGGGGGAGGGGGAAAGCGCGGGGGAGGGGGAAAGCGCGGGGGAGGGGGAAAGCGCGGGGGAGGGGGAAAGCGCGGGGGAGGGGGAAAGCGCGGGGGAGGGGGAAAGCGCGGGGGAGGGGGAAAGCGCGGGGGAGGGGGAAAGCGCGGGGGAGGGGGAAAGCGCGGGGGGGAGGGGGAAAGCGCGGGGGGGAGGGGGAAAGCGCGGGGGGGTGAGGGGGAAAGCGCGGGGGGGAGGGGGAAAGCACGGGGGGGAGGGGCAAAGCGCGGGGGGGAGGGGCAAAGCGCGGGGGAGGGGGAAAGCGCGGGGGAGGGGGAAAGCGCGGGGAGGGGGAAAGCGCGGGGGAGGGGGAAAGCGCGGGGGAGGGGGAAAGCGCGGGGGAGGGGGAAAGCGCGGGGGAGGGGGAAAGCGCGGGGGAGGGGGAAAGCGCGGGGGAGGGGGAAAGCGCGGGGGAGGGGGAAAGCGCGGGGGAGGGGGAAAGCGCGGGGAGGGGGAAAGCGCGGGGAGGGGGAAAGCGCGGGGAGGGGGAAAGCGCGGGGGAGGGGGAAAGCGCGGGGGAGGGGGAAAGCGCGGGGGAGGGAGAAAGCGCGGGGGAGGGAGAAAGCGCGGGGGAGGGGGAAAGCGCGGGGGAGGGGGAAAGCGCGGGGGAGGGGGAAAGCGCGGGGGAGGGGGAAAGCGCGGGGGAGGGGGAAAGCGCGGGGAGGGGGAAAGCGCGGGGGAGGGGGAAAGCGCGGGGGAGGGGGAAAGCGCGGGGGAGGGGGAAAGCGCGGGGGAGGGGGAAAGCGCGGGGGAGGGGGAAAGCGCGGGGGAGGGGGAAAGCGCGGGGGAGGGGGAAAGCGCGGGGAGGGGGAAAGCGCGGGGGAGGGGGAAAGCGCGGGGAGGGGGAAAGCGCGGGGGAGGGGGAAAGCGCGGGGGAGGGGGAAAGCGCGGGGAGGGGGAAAGCGCGGGGGAGGGGGAAAGCGCGGGGAGGGGGAAAGCGCGGGGAGGGGGAAAGCGCGGGGAGGGGGAAAGCGCGGGGGAGGGGGAAAGCGCGGGGAGGGGGAAAGCGCGGGGAGGGGGAAAGCGCGGGGAGGGGGAAAGCGCGGGGAGGGGGAAAGCGCGGGGGGGGGAAAGCGCGGGGAGGGGGAAAGCGCGGGGAGGGGGAAAGCGCGGGGAGGGGGAAAGCGCGGGGAGGGGGAAAGCGCGGGGAGGGGGAAAGCGCGGGGAGGGGGAAAGCGCGGGGAGGGGGAAAGCGCGGGGAGGGGGAAAGCGCGGGGGAGGGGGAAAGCGCGGGGGAGGGGGAAAGCGCGGGGGAGGGGGAAAGCGCCTGTGAGGGGGAAAGCGCCTGTGTGAGAGAGAAAGCGTGCGTGTGAGAGAGAAAGCGTGCGTGTGAGAGAGAAAGCGGGCGTGTGAGTGAGAAAGCGGGCGTGTGAGAGGGAAAGCGCCTTTGTGAGAGGGAAAGCCTGTGTGAGAGGGGAAGCCTGTGTGAGAGAAAGCGTGAGAGGGAATGCGTGGGAGGAAAAGCGTGTGTGAGAGAGAAAGCCTGTGTCTAAGAGAGAAAGCCTGTGTGCAAGAGAGAAAGCCTGTGTGCAAGAGAGAAAGCCTGTGTGTAAGAGAGAAAGCCTGTGTGAGAGAGAAAGCGTGCGTGTGAGAGAGAAAGCGTGCGTGAGAGAAAGCCTGTGTGTAAGAGAAAGCCTGTGTGTAAGAGAAAGCCTGTGTGAGAGAGAGAAAGCCTGTGTGTGAGAGAAAGCCTGTGTGAGAGAGAGCAAGTCTGTGTGAGAGAGAAAGCCTGTGTGTGAGAGAGAAAGCCTGTGTGAGAGAGAGAAAGCCTGTGTGAGAGAGAGAAAGCCTGTGTGTAAAAGAAAGCGTGCGTGTGAGAAAGCCTGTGAGAGACAGCCTGTGAGAGAGAGAAAGCCTGTGTGTAAGAGAAAGCCTGTGTGAGAGAGAGAAAGCGGCGTGTGAGAAAGCCTGTGAGAGAAAGCCTGTGTGTGAGAGAGAAAGCCTGTGTGTAAGAGAAAGCCTGTGTGAGAGAGAGAAAGCCTGTGTGTAAAAGAAAGCCTGCGTGTGAGAAAGCCTGTGAGAGAGAGAAAGCCTGTGAGAGAGAGAGAAAGCGTGTGTGTAAGAGAAAGCGTGTGTGAGAGGGAAAGCCTGTGTGAGAGGGAAAGCCTGTGTGAGAGGGAAAGCCTGTGTGAGAGGGAAAGCCTGTGTGAGAGGGAAAGCCTGTGTGCAAGGGAAAGTGTGTGAAAGAAAGCGTGTGTGAGAGAGAAAGCGTGCGAGAGGGAAAGAGTGGAAAAGGAAAGCGTGTGTGAGGAAAAGTGTGTGCAAGAGGGAGAGCGCGTGGGAGGGGGAAAGCGCGTGGGAGGGGGAAAGCGCGTGGGAGGGGGAAAGCGCGTGGGAGGGGGAAAGCGCGTGGGAGGGGGAAAGCGCGTGGGAGGGGGAAAGCGCGTGGGAGGGGGAAAGCGCGTGGGAGGGGGAAAGCGCGTGGGAGGGGGAAAGCGCGGGGGAGGGGGAAAGCGCGGGGGAGGGGGAAAGCGCGGGGGAGGGGGAAAGCGCGGGGAGGGGGAAAGCGCGGGGAGGGGGAAAGCGCGGGGGAGGGGGAAAGCGCGGGGAGGGGGAAAGCGCGGGGGAGGGGGAAAGCGCGGGGGAGGGGGAAAGCGCGGGGGAGGGGGAAAGCGCGGGGGAGGGGGAAAGCGCGGGGGAGGGGGAAAGCGCGGGGGAGGGGGAAAGCGCGGGGGAGGGGGAAAGCGCGGGGGAGGGGGAAAGCGCGGGGGAGGGGGAAAGCGCGGGGGAGGGGGAAAGCGCGGGGGAGGGGGAAAGCGCGGGGGAGGGGGAAAGCGCGGGGGAGGGGGAAAGCGCGGGGGAGGGGGAAAGCGCGGGGGAGGGGGAAAGCGCGGGGGAGGGGGAAAGCGCGGGGGAGGGGGAAAGCGCGGGGGAGGGGGAAAGCGCGGGGGAGGGGGAAAGCGCGGGGGAGGGGGAAAGCGCGGGGGAGGGGGAAAGCGCGGGGGAGGGGGAAAGCGCGGGGGAGGGGGAAAGCGCGGGGGAGGGGGAAAGCGCGGGGGAGGGGGAAAGCGCGGGGGAGGGGGAAAGCGCGGGGGAGGGGGAAAGCGCGGGGGAGGGGGAAAGCGCGGGGGAGGGGGAAAGCGCGGGGGAGGGGGAAAGCGCGGGGGAGGGGGAAAGCGCGGGGGAGGGGGAAAGCGCGGGGGAGGGGGAAAGCGCGGGGGAGGGGGAAAGCGCGGGGGAGGGGGAAAGCGCGGGGGAGGGGGAAAGCGCGGGGGAGGGGGAAAGCGCGGGGGAGGGGGAAAGCGCGGGGGAGGGGGAAAGCGCGGGGGAGGGGGAAAGCGCGGGGGAGGGGGAAAGCGCGGGGGAGGGGGAAAGCGCGGGGGAGGGGGAAAGCGCGGGGAGGGGGAAAGCGCGGGGGAGGGGGAAAGCGCGGGGGAGGGGGAAAGCGCGGGGAGGGGGAAAGCGCGGGGGAGGGGGAAAGCGCGGGGGAGGGGGAAAGCGCGGGGGAGGGGGAAAGCGCGGGGGAGGGGGAAAGCGCGGGGAGGGGGAAAGCGCGGGGAGGGGGAAAGCGCGGGGAGGGGGAAAGCGCGGGGGAGGGGGAAAGCGCGGGGGAGGGGGAAAGCGCCTGTGAGGGGGAAAGCGCCTGTGTGAGAGAGAAAGCGTGCGTGTGAGAGAGAAAGCGTGCGTGTGAGAGAGAAAGCGTGCGTGTGAGAGAGAAAGCGTGCGTGTGAGAGAGAAAGCGGGCGTGTGAGTGAGAAAGCGGGCGTGTGAGAGGGAAAGCGCCTTTGTGAGAGGGAAAGCCTGTGTGAGAGAAAGCGTGAGAGGGAATGCGTGGGAGGAAAAGCGTGTGTGAGAGAGAAAGCCTGTGTCTAAGAGAAAAAGCCTGTGTGCAAGAGAGAAAGCCTGTGTGTAAGAGAGAAAGCCTGTGTGAGAGAGAAAGTGTGCGTGTGAGAGAGAAAGCGTGCGTGAGAGAAAGCCTGTGTGTAAGAGAAAGCCTGTGTGAGAGAGAAAGCGTGCGTGTGAGAGAGAAAGCGTGTGAGAGAGAAAGCGTGTGAGAGAGAAAGCCTGTGTGTAAGAGAGAAAGCCTGTGTGTAAGAGAAAGCCTGTGTGAGAGAGAGAAAGCCTGTGTGTGAGAGAAAGCCTGTGTGAGAGAGAGCAAGTCTGTGTGAGAGAGAGAAAGCCTGTGTGTAAAAGAAAGCGTGCGTGTGAGAAAGCCTGTGAGAGAAAGCCTGTGAGAGAGAGAAAGCCTGTGTGTAAGAGAGAAAGCGTGCGTGTGAGAGAGAAAGCGGGCGTGTGAGAGAGAAAGCGGGCGTGTGAGTGAGAAAGCGGGCGTGTGAGAGGGAAAGCGCCTTTGTGAGAGGGAAAGCCTGTGTGAGAGGGGAAGCCTGTGTGAGAGGGAAAGCGTGTGAGAGGGAAAGAGTGTGTGAGAGGGAAAGAATGTGACAGAGGGAAAGAGTGTGTGAGTGGGAAAGAGTGAGAGAGGGAAAGCCTGCGTGAGAGAGAGCGTGAGAGGGAATGCGTGGGAGGAAAAGCGTGTGTGAGATTGAAAGCCTGTGTCTAAGAGAGAAAGCCTGTGTGCAAGAGAGAAAGCCTGTGTGTAAGAGAGAAAGCCTGTGTGTAAGAGAAAGCCTGTGTGAGAGAGAAAGCGTGCGTGTGAGAGAGAAAGCGTGCGTGAGAGAAAGCCTGTGTGTAAGAGAAAGCCTGTGTGAGAGAGAAAGCGTGCGTGTGAGAGAGAAAGCGTGCGTGAGAGAAAGCCTGTGTAAGTGAGAAAGCCTGTGCGAGAGAGAAAGCCTGTGCGAGAGAGAAAGCCTGTGCGAGAGAGAAAGCCTGTGCGAGAGAGAAAGCCTGTGCGAGAGAGAAAGCCTGTGCGAGAGAGAAAGCGTGCGTGTGAGAGAGAAAGCGTGCGTGTGAGAGAGAAAGCGTGCGTGTGAGAGAGAAAGCGTGCGTGTGAGAGAGAAAGCGTGCGTGTGAGAGAGAAAGCGTGCGTGAGAGAGAGAAAGCGTGCGTGTGAGAGAGAAAGCGTGCGTGTGAGAGAGAAAGAGTGCGTGTGAGAGAGAAAGCGTGCGTGTGAGAGAGAAAGCGTGCGTGTGAGAGAGAAAGCGTGCGTGTGAGAGAGAAAGCCTGTGTGTGAGAGAGAAAGCCTGTGTGTAAGAGAAAGCCTGTGTGTAAGAGAAAGCCTGTGTGAGAGAGAAAGCCTGTGTGTAAGAGAAAGCGTGTGTGAGAGAGAAAGCCTGTGTGTAAGAGAAAGCGGGCGTGTGAGAGAGAAAGCGTGCGTGTGAGAGAGAAAGCCTGTGCGAGAGAGAAAGCGGCGTGTGAGAAAGCGAGTGTGTAAGAGAAAGTGTGCGTGTGAGAAAGCCTGTGAGAGAGAAAGCCTGCGAGAGAGAGAAAGCCTGTGTGAGAGAGAGAAAGCCTGTGTGAGAGAGAGAAAGCCTGTGTGAGAGAGAGAAAGCCTGTGTGAGAGAGAGAAAGCCTGTGTGAGAGAGAGAAAGCCTGTGTGTAAGAGAAAGCCTGTGTGAGAGAGAGAAAGCCTGTGTGTGAGAGAAAGCCTGTGTGAGAGAGAGAAAGCCTGTGAGAGAGAAAGCCTGTGAGAGAGAAAGCCTGTGAGAGAAAGCGGCGTGTGAGAGAGAAAGCCTGTGTGTGAGAAAGCCTGTGTGTAAGAGAAAGCGTGCGTGTGAGAAAGCCTGTGTGTAAGAGAAAGCGTGCGTGTGGAAGGCCTGTGAGAGAGAAAGCCTGTGTGAGAGAGAGAAAGCGGCGTGTGAGAGAGAAAGCGGCGTGTGAGAGAGAAAGCCTGTGTGAGAGAGAGAAAGCCTGTGTGAGAGAGAGAAAGCCTGTGTGTGAGAGAAAGCCTGTGTGAGAGAGAGAAAGCCTGTGTGAGAGAAAGCCTGTGTGAGAGAGAAAGCCTGTGTGTAAGAGAAAGCCTGTGAGAGAGAAAGCCTGTGTGTAAAAGAAAGCCTGTGTGAGAGAGAGAAAGCCTGTGTGAGAGAGAGAAAGCCTGTGTGTGAGAGAAAGCCTGTGTGAGAGAGAAAGCCTGTGTGTGAGAGAGAAAGCCTGTGTGAGAGAGAGAAAGCCTGTGTGAGAGAGAGAAAGCCTGTGTGAGAGTGAAAGCCTGTGTGTGAGAGAGAAAGCCTGTGTGAGAGAGAGAAAGCCTGTGTGTAAAAGAAAGCCTGTGTGAGAGAGAGAAAGCCTGTGTGTAAGGGAAAGCCTGTGAGTGAGAGAGAAAGCCTGTGAGTGAGAGAAAGCCTGTGTGAGAGAGAGAAAGCGTGCGTGTGAGAAAGCCTGTGAGAGAGAGAAAGCCTGTGAGTGAGAGAAAGCGTGTGTGGAAGAGAAAGACTGTGTGAGAGAGAGAAAGCCTGTGTGAGAGAGAAAGCCTGTGAGTGAGAGAGAAAGCCTGTGAGAGAGAGAAAGCCTGTGTGAGAGAGAGAAAGGGTGTGACTAAGAGAAAGCCTGTCTGTGAGAGAGAAAGCCTGCGTGTAAGAGAAAGCCTGTGCGAGAGAGAGAAAGCCTGTGTGTAAGAGAAAGCCTGTGTGTGAGAGAAAGCGTGCGTGTGAGAGAGAAAGCCTGTGAGAGAAAGCCTGTGTGAGAGAGAAAGCCTGTGAGTGAGAGAAAGCCTGTGTGTGTGAGAGAAAGCGTGCGTGTGAGAGAGAAAGCCTGTGTGTGAGAGAGAAAGCCTGCGTGTGAGAGAAAGCGTGCGTGAGAGAGAGAGAAAGCCTGTGAGAGAGAAAGCCTGTGAGAGAGAAAGCCTGTGAGAGAGAAAGCCTGTGAGAGAGAGAAAGCGTGTGTGTAAGAGAAAGCCTGTGTGAGCGAGAGAAAGCCTGTGTGAGAGAAAGCCTGTGTGTGAGAGAGAAAGCCTGTGTGAGCGAGAGAAAGCCTGTGTGAGAGAAAGCCTGTGTGTGAGAGAGAAAGCCTGTGTGAGAGAGAAAGCCTGTGTGTGAGAAAGCGTGCGTGTGAGAAAGCCTGTGAGAGAGAAAGCCTGAGTGAGAGAGAGAAAGCCTGTGTGTGAGAGAAAGCCTGTGTGAGAGAGAGAAAGCCTGTGTGTAAAAGAAAGCGTGCGTGTGAGAGAGAGAAAGCCTGTGTGAGAGAGAGAAAGCCTGTGTGAGAGAGAGAAAGCGTGCGTGTGAGAAAGCCTGTGAGAGAGAGAAAGCCTGTGAGAGAGAGAGAAAGCCTGTGTGAGAGAGAGAAAGCCTGTGTGTGAGAGAAAGCCTGTGTGAGAGAGAGAAAGCCTGTGTGTGAGAGAAAGCCTGTGTGAGAGAGAGAAAGCCTGTGTGTAAGAGAAAGCCTGTGAGTGAGAGAAAGCCTGTGTGAGAGAGAGAGAAAGGCTGTGTGAGAGAGAAAGCCTGTGAGTGAGAGAGAAAGCCTGTGAGTGAGAGAAAGCCTGTGTGAGAGAGAGAAAGCGTGCGTGTGAGAAAGCCTGTGAGAGAGAGAAAGCCTGTGAGAGAGAAAGCGTGTGTGTAAGAGAAAGCCTGTGTGAGAGAGAGAAAGGCTGTGTGAGAGAGAGAAAGGCTGTGTGAGAGAGAGAAAGGCTGTGTGAGAGAGAGAATCGCTGTGAGTGAGAGAGAAAGCCTGTGTGAGAGAGAGAAAGCCTGTGTGTAAAAGAAAGCCTGTGTGAGAGAGAGAAAGCCTGTGTGAGAGAGAAAGCCTGTGAGTGAGAGAGAAAGCCTGTGAGTGAGAGAAAGCCTGTGTGAGAGAGAGAAAGCGTGTGTGTAAGAGAAAGCCTGTGAGTGAGAGAGAAAGCCTGTGACAGAAAGCCTGTGTGAGAGAGAAACGGTGTGTGTAAGAGAAAGCGTGTGTGTGAGAGAAAGCCTGTGCGAGAGAGAGAAAGCCTGTGTGTGAGAGAAAGCCTGTGTGTGAGAGAGAAAGCCTGTGTGTGAGAGAAAGCCTGTGTGTGAGAGAAAGCCTGTGTGTGAGAGAGAAAGCCTGTGTGTGAGAGAAGGCCTGTGTGAGAGAGAGAAAGCCTGTGTGTGAGAGAGAAAGCGTGCCTGAGAGAAAGCGTGCGTGTGAGAGAAAGCGTGCGTGAGAGAGAAAGCCTGTGTGAGAGAGAGAAAGCCTGTGTGAGAGAGAGAAAGCCTGTGTGTAAGAGAAAGCCTGTGTGTGAGAGAGAAAGCCTGTGTGAGAGAGAGAAAGCCTGTGTGAGAGAGAGAAAGCCTGTGAGTGAGAGAAAGCGTGCGTGAGAGAGAAAGCCTGTGTGAGAGAGAGAAAGCCTGTGTGAGAGAGAGAAAGCCTGTGTGAGAGAGAGAAAGCCTGTGAGTGAGAGAAAGCCTGTGTGTGAGAGAAAGCCTGTGTGTGAGAGAAAGCCTGTGTGTGAGAGAAAGCGTGCGTGAGAGAGAAAGCCTGTGTGAGAGAGAGAAAGCCTGTGTGAGAGAGAGAAAGCCTGTGAGTGAGAGAAAGCCTGTGTGTGAGAGAAAGCGTGCGTGAGAGAGAAAGCGTGCGTGAGAGAGAAAGCCTGTGTGAGAGAGAGAAAGCCTGTGTGACAGAGAAAGCATGTGTGTAAGAGAAAGCCTGTGTGTGAGAGAGAAAGCCTGTGTGAGAGAGAGAAAGCCTGTGAGTGAGAGAATGCGTGCGTGAGAGAGAGAGAAAGCCTGTGTGAGAGAGAGAAAGCCTGTGTGAGAGAGAAAGCCTGTGTGAGAGAGAAAGCCTGTGTGAGAGAGAAAGCGTGCGTGAGAGAGAGAGAAAGCCTGTGTGAGAGAGAGAAAGCCTGTGTGAGAGAGAAAGCCTGTGTGAGAGAGAAAGCCTGTGTGAGAGAGAAAGCCTGTGAGAGAGAGAAAGCCTGTGTGAGAGAGAGAAAGGGTGTGACTAAGAGAAAGCCTGTGTGTGAGAGAGAAAGCCTGCGTGTAAGAGAAAGCCTGTGCGAGAGAGAGAAAGCCTGTGTGTAAGAGAAAGCCTGTGTGTGAGAGAAAGCCTGTGCGAGAGAGAAAGCGTGCGTGTGAGAGAGAAAGCCTGTGAGAGAAAGCCCGTGTGAGAGAGAAAGCCTGTGAGTGAGAGAAAGCCTGTGAGTGAGAGAAAGCCTGTGTGTGTGAGAGAAAGCGTGTGCGAGAGAGAGAAAGCCTGTGAGAGAGAGAAAGCCTGTGTGAGAGAGAGAAAGGGTGTGACTAAGAGAAAGCCTGTGTGTGAGAGAGAAAGCCTGCGTGTAAGAGAAAGCCTGTGCGAGAGAGAAAGCGTGCGTGTGAGAGAGAAAGCCTGTGAGAGAAAGCCTGTGTGAGAGAGAAAGCCTGTGAGTGAGAGAAAGCCTGTGTGTGTGAGAGAAAGCGTGCGTGTGAGAGAGAAAGCCTGTGTGTGAGAGAGAAAGCCTGCGTGTGAGAGAAAGCGTGCGTGAGAGAGAGAGAAAGCCTGTGTGAGAGAAAGCCTGTGAGAGAGAAAGCCTGTGAGAGAGAAAGCCTGTGAGAGAGAGAAAGCGTGTGTGTAAGAGAAAGCCTGTGTGAGCGAGAGAAAGCCTGTGTGTGAGAGAGAAAGCCTGTGTGTAAGAGAGAAAGCCTGTGTGTAAGAGAGAAAGCCTGTGTGTAAGAGAAAGCGTGCGTGTGAGAAAGCCTGTGAGAGAGAAAGCCTGAGTGAGAGAGAGAAAGCCTGTGTGTGAGAGAAAGCCTGTGTGAGAGAGAGAAAGCCTGTGTGTAAAAGAAAGCGTGCGTGTGAGAGAGAGAAAGCCTGTGTGAGAGAGAGAAAGCCTGTGTGAGAGAGAGAAAGCGTGCGTGTGAGAAAGCCTGTGAGAGGGAGAAAGCCTGTGAGAGTGAGAGAAAGCCTGTGTGAGAGAGAGAAAGCCTGTGTGAGAGAGAGAAAGCCTGTGTGTGAGAGAAAGCCTGTGTGAGAGAGAGAAAGCCTGTGTGTAAGAGAAAGCCTGTGTGTGAGAGAAAGCCTGTGTGAGAGAGAGAGAAAGGCTGTGTGAGAGAGAAAGCCTGTGAGTGAGAGAGAAAGCCTGTGAGTGAGAGAAAGCCTGTGTGAGAGAGAGAAAGCGTGCGTGTGAGAAAGCCTGTGAGAGAGAGAAAGCCTGTGAGAGAGAAAGCGTGTGTGTAAGAGAAAGCCTGTGTGAGAGAGAGAAAGGCTGTGAGTGAGAGAGAAAGCCTGTGAGTGAGAGAAAGCCTGTGTGAGAGAGAGAAAGCGTGTGTGTAAGAGAATGCCTGTGAGTGAGAGAGAAAGCCTGTGACAGAAAGCCTGTGTGAGAGAGAAACGGTGTGTGTAAGAGAAAGCGTGTGTGTGAGAGAAAGCCTGTGCGAGAGAGAGAAAGCCTGTGTGTAAGAGAAAGCCTGTGTGTGAGAGAAAGCGTGCGTGTGAGAGAGAAAGCCTGTGAGAGAAAGCCTGTGTGAGAGAGAAAGCCTGTGAGTGAGAGAAAGCCTGTGTGTGAGAGAGAAAGCCTGTGTGTGAGAGAAAGCCTGTGTGTGAGAGAAAGCCTGTGTGTGAGAGAAGGCCTGTGTGAGAGAGAGAAAACCTGTGTGTGAGAGAGAAAGCGTGCGTGAGAGAAAGCGTGTGTGTGAGAGAGAAAGCCTGTGTGAGAGAGAAAGCCTGTGTGAGAGAGAGAAAGCCTGTGTGTAAGAGAAAGCCTGTGTGTGAGAGAGAAAGCCTGTGTGAGAGAGAGAAAGCCTGTGAGTGAGAGAAAGCGTGCGTGAGAGAGAAAGCCTGTGTGAGAGAGAGAAAGCCTGTGTGAGAGAGAGAAAGCCTGTATGAGAGAGAGAAAGCCTGTGTGAGAGAGAAAGCGTGTGTGTAAGAGAAAGCCCGTGTGTGAGAGAGAAAGCCTGTGTGTGAGAAAGAAAGCCTGTGCGTGAGAGAGAAAGCCTGTGTGTAAGAGAGAAAGCCAGTGTGTGAGAAAGCGTGCGTGTGAGAGAGAAAGCCTGTGTGTGAGAGAGAAGGCCTGTGTGTAAGAGAAAGCCTGTGTGTGAGAGAGAAAGCCTGTGTGTAAGAGAAAGCCTGTGTGTGAGAGAAAGCCTGTGTGTTAGAGCGAAAGCGTGTGTGTAAGAGAAAGCCTGTGTGTGAGAGAGAAAGCCTGTGCGAGAGAGAGAAAGCCTGTGCGTGAGAGAGAAAGCCTGTGTTTGAGAGAGAAAGCCTGTGTGTAAGAGAAAGCCTGTGTGTGAGAGAGAAAGCCTGTGTGTAAGAGAAAGCCTGTGTGTGAGAGAAAGCCTGTGTGTTAGAGCGAAAGCGTGTGTGTAAGAGAAAGCCTGTGTGTGAGAGAAAGCCTGTGTGTAAGAGAAAGCCTGTGTGTAAGAGAAAGCCTGTGCGTGAGAGAAAGCCTGTGTGTAAGAGAAAGCCTGTGTGTGAGAGAAAGCCGGTGTATGAGAGAAAGCCTGTGTGTGAGAGAGAAAGCGTGCGTGTGAGAAAGCGTTCGTGTGAGAGAGAAATAGCGTGCGTGTGAGAAAGCCTGTGTGTGAGAGAGAAAGCCTGTGTGTGTGAGAGAGAAAGCCTGTGTGTGAGAGAAAGCCTGTGTGTGAGAGAGAAAGCCTATGTGAGAGAGAAAGCCTGTGAGAGAGAGAAAGCCTGTGTGAGAGAGAAAGCCTGTGTGAGAGAGACAGCCTGTGTGAGAGAGAAAGCCTGTGTGTGAGAGAGAAAGCCTGTGTGTGAGAGAGAAAGCCTGTGTGTGAGAGAGAAAGCCTGTGTGAGAGAAAGCCTGTGTGTGAGAGAGAAAAAACCTGTGTGTGAGAGAAAGTCTGTGTGTGAGAGAGAGCCTGTGTGTGAGAGAAAGCCTGTGAGTGAGAGAGGAAGCCTGTGAGTGAGAGAAAGCCTGTGTGAGAGAGAGAGAAAGCGTGTGTGTAAGAGAAAGCCTGTGAGTGAGAGAGAAAGCCTGTGAGTGAGAGAGAAAGCCTGTGAGTGAGAGAAAGCCTGTGTGAGAGAGAGAAAGCGTGCGTGTGAGAAAGCCTGTGAGAGAGAGAAAGCCTGTGAGAGAGAGAGAAAGCGTGTGTGTAAGAGAAAGCCTGTGTGTGAGAGAGAAAGCGTGCGTGTGAGAAAGCGTTCGTGTGAGAGAGAAATAGCGTGCGTGTGAGAAAGCCTGTGTGTGAGAGAGAAAGCCTGTGTGTGTGAGAGAGAAAGCCTGTGTGTGAGAGAAAGCCTGTGTGTGAGAGAGAAAGCCTATGTGAGAGAGAAAGCCTGTGAGAGAGAGAAAGCCTGTGTGAGAGAGAAAGCCTGTGTGAGAGAGACAGCCTGTGTGAGAGAGAAAGCCTGTGTGTGAGAGAGAAAGCCTGTGTGTGAGAGAGAAAGCCTGTGTGTGAGAGAGAAAGCCTGTGTGAGAGAAAGCCTGTGTGTGAGAGAGAAAAAACCTGTGTGTGAGAGAAAGTCTGTGTGTGAGAGAGAGCCTGTGTGTGAGAGAAAGCCTGTGAGTGAGAGAGGAAGCCTGTGAGTGAGAGAAAGCCTGTGTGAGAGAGAGAGAAAGCGTGTGTGTAAGAGAAAGCCTGTGAGTGAGAGAGAAAGCCTGTGAGTGAGAGAAAGCCTGTGTGAGAGAGAGAAAGCGTGCGTGTGAGAAAGCCTGTGAGAGAGAGAAAGCCTGTGAGAGAGAGAGAAAGCGTGTGTGTAAGAGAAAGCCTGTGTGAGAGAGAAAGCCCGTGAGTGAGAGAAAGCCTGTGAGTGAGAGAGAAAGCCTGTGAGAGAGAAAGCCTGTGTGAGAGAAAGCATGCGTGTGAGAAAGCCTGTGAGAGAGAGAAAGCCTGTGAGAGAGAGAGAGAAAGCGTGTGTAAGAGAAAGCATGTGAGTGAGAGAGAAAGCCTGTGAGAGAGAAAGCCTGTGTGTGAGAGAGAAAGCCTGTGTGTGAGAGAGAAAGCCTGTGTGTAAGAGAAAGCCTCTGCGAGAGAGAGAAAGCCTGTGTGAGAGAGAAAGCCTGTGAGTGAGAGAAAGCCTGTGCGTGTGAGAGAAAGCGTGCGTGTGAGAGAGAAAGCCTGTGTGTGAGAGAGAAAGCCTGTGTGAGAGAAAGCGTGCGTGAGAGAGAGAGAAAGCCTGTGTGAGAGAGAGAAAGCCTGTGTGAGAGAGAAGGCCTGTGTGAGAGAGAAAGCCTGTGCGAGAGAGAGAAAGCCTGTGTGAGAGAGAAAGCGTGTGTGTAAGAGAAAGCCTGTGTGTGAGAGAGAAAGCCTGTGTGAGAGAGAGAAAGCCTGTGAGTGAGAGAAAGCATGCGTGAGAGAGAGAAAGCCTGTGTGAGAAAGCGTGTGTGTAAGAGAAAGCCCGTGTGTGAGAGAGAAAGCCTGTGCGAGAGAAAGCCTGTGAGAGAGAAAGCGTGTGTGTAAGAGAAAGCGTGTGTGTAAGAGAAAGCCTGTGTGTGAGAGAGAAAGCCTGTGTGAGAGAGAGAAAGCCTGTGTGAGAGAGAAAGCTTGTGTGTAAGAGAAAGCCTGTGTGTAAGAGAAAGCCTGTGTGTGTGAGAGAAAGCGTGTGTGTAAGAGAAAGCCTGTGTGTGAGAGAGAAAGCCTGTGTGTGAGAGAGAAAGCCTGTGTGTGAGAGAGAAAGCCTGTGTGTGAGAGAGAAAGCCTGTGTGTGAGAGAGAAAGCCTGTGTGTGAGAGAGAAAGCCTGTGCGAGAGAGAAAGCCTGTGTGTGAGAGAGAAAGCCTGTGTGTGAGAGAGAAAGCCTGTGCGAGAGAGAAAGCCTGAGTGAGAGAGAAAGCGTGCGTGTGAGAGAGAAAGCCTGTGTGTGAGAGTGAAAGCCTGTGTGTGAGAGAAAGCGTGCGTGAGAGAGAGAAAGCCTGTGTGAGAGAGAGAAAGCCTGTGTGAGAGAGAAAGCGTGTGTCTAAGAGAAAGCCTGTGTGAGAGAGAGAAAGCCTGTGCGAGAGAGAAAGCCTGAGTGAGAGAGAAAGCCTGAGTGAGAGAGAAAGCCTGTGTGTGAGAGAGAAAGCCTGTGTGTGAGAGAAAGCCTGTGTGTGAGAGAGAAAGCCTGTGTGTCAGAGAAAGCCTGTGTGTGAGAGAGAAAGCCTGTGTGAGAGAGAGAAAGCCTGTGTGTGAGAGAGAAAGCCTGTGTGAGAGAGAAAGCCTGTGTGTGAGAGAAAGCCTGTGTGTGAGAGAGAAAGCCTGTGTGTGAGAGAGAAAGCCTGTGTGTGAGAAAGCCTGTGTGTGAGAGAAAGCCTGTGTGAGAGAGAAAGCCTGTGCGAGAGAGAGAAAGCCTGTGTGAGAGAGAGAAAGCCTGTGTGAGAGAGAAAGCCTGTGTGTAAGAGAAAGCCTGTGTGTAAGAGAAAGCCTGTGTGTAAGAGAAAGCCTGTGTGTGTGAGAGAAAGCGTGTGTGTAAGAGAAAGCCTGTGTGTGAGAGAGAAAGCCTGTGTGTGAGAGAGAAAGCCTGTGTGTGAGAGAGAAAGCCTGTGTGTGAGAGAGAAAGCCTGTGTGTGAGAGAGAAAGCCTGTGCGAGAGAGAAAGCCTGAGTGAGAGAAAAAGCGTGCGTGTGAGAGAGAAAGCCTGTGTGTGAGAGTGAAAGCCTGTGTGTGAGAGAAAGCGTGCGTGAGAGAGAGAAAGCCTGTGTGAGAGAGAAAGCGTGTGTCTTAGAGAAAGCCTGTGTGTGAGAGAGAAAGCCTGTGCGAGAGAGAAAGCCTGAGTGAGAGAGAAAGCGTGCGTGTGAGAGAGAAAGCCTGTGTGTGAGAGAGAAAGCCTGTATGTGAGAGAAAGCCTGTGTGTGAGAGAGAAAGCCTGTGTGTGAGAGAGAAAGCCTGTGTGAGAGAGAGAAAGCCTGTGTGTGAGAGAAAGCCTGTGTGTGAGAGAAAGCCTGTGTGTGAGAGAGAAAGCCTGTGTGTGAGAGAGAAAGCCTGTGTTTGAGAGAAAGCCTGTGTGAGAGAGAAAGCCTGTGTGTGAGTGAGAAAGCCTGTGTGAGAGAGAAAGCCTGTGTGTGAGAGAACGCCTGTGTGAGAGAGAGAAAGCCTGTGTGTGAGAGAAAGCGTGCGTGTGAGAGAAAGCCTGTGCGAGAGAGAGAAAGCCTGTGCGTGAGAGAGAAAGCCTGTGCGAGAGAGAGAAAGCCTGTGTGTGAGAGAGAAAGCCTGTGTGTGAGAGAGAAAGCCTGTGTGTGAGAAAGCGTGCGTGTGAGAGAGAAAGCCTGTGTGTGAGAGAAAGCCTGTGTGAGAGAGAAAGCCTGTGTGTGAGAGAAAGCCTGTGTGTGAGAGAAAGCCTGTGTGTGAGAGAGAAAGCCTGTGTGTAAGAGAAAGCCTGTGTGTGAGAGAAAGCCTGTGTGTGAGAGCGAAAGCGTGTGTGTAAGAGAAAGCCTGTGTGTTAGAGAAAGCCTGTGTGTGAGAGAAAGCCTGTGTGTGAGAGCGAAAGCGTGTGTGTAAGAGAAAGCCTGTGTGTTAGAGAGAAAGCCTGTGTGTAAGAGAAAGCCTGTGTGTGAGAGAAAGCCTGTGTGAGAGAGAAAGCCTGTGTGTAAGAGAAAGCCTGTGTGTGAGAGAGAAAGCGTGCGTGTGAGAAAGCGTGCGTGTGAGAGAGAAAGCGTGCGTGTGAGAGAGAAAGCCTGTGAGAGAGGAAAAGTGTGTGTGATAGTGTATGCATGTAAGTAGTGGGTGAGATTATCCTCCATCCTGGTAGCCGGCCAATGGCGTTTCCCACTGAGCGCACACCCACACCATCGGTAAGTCCACAAGCGCGAGTGCACTGCCGGCGAGACGGAGGATCCCGCCGATGGAGAATCCAGCCCAGTGTGTATCTGACTGAGTGTGTGTGACATATCGTGTGCATGTGAATAGTGTGTATGTCTATGATTGTGTGAATCTGTGATTGTGAGAGATAATGTGGGTCTGTGCGAATGGCTGCGCGAGTGAGAGTCTCATTGGCTACTCACTCCATTCCCTGCTCTGATTGGCTACTCACTCCATTCCCTGCTCTGATTGGTTACTCACTCCATTCCCTGCTCTGATTGGTTACTCACTCCATTCCCTGCTCCGATTGGCTCCCCACTCCATTCCCTGCTCTGACTGGTTACTCACTCCATTCCCTGCTCCGATTGGCTACCCACTCCATTCCCTGCTCTGACTGGTCACTCACTCCATTCCCTGCTCTGACTGGTCACTCACTCCATTCCCTGCTCTGATTGGTCACTCACTCCATTCCCTGCTCTGACTGGTCACTCACTCCATTCCCTGCTCTGACTGGTCACTCACTCCATTCCTTGCTCTGGTTGGTTACTCACTCCATTCCCTGCTCCGATTGGCTCCCCACTCCATTCCCTGCTCTGACTGGTTACTCACTCCATTCCCTGCTCCGATTGGCTACCCACTCCATTCCCTGCTCTGACTGGTCACTCACTCCATTCCCTGCTCTGATTGGTTACTCAAGCTGCCAAGACCCTCGAGACACACTGGCACGGAGTCGCCAGTCAGTGCTGCATGTGTCTGAGACACAGTGTGTGTGTTTGATAGTTCCCGCACACACATTTGCTGATTGTTACTCGCTGCAATCCCCGCTCTGATTGGTTACTCACTCCATTCCCTGCTGATTGGTTACTCACTCCATTCCCTGCTCTGATTGGTTACCCACTCAATTCCCCGCTAGATTGGCGACTCACTGCAATCCCCGCTCTGATTGGTTACCCACTCCATTCCCCGCTCTGATTGGTCATTCACTCCATTCCCTGCTCTGATTGCTCACTCACTCCATTCCCTGCTCTGATTGGACACTCACCCATTCCCCGCTCTGATTGGTCACTCCACTCCCTGCTCTGATTGGTGACTCACTATTCTCCGCCCTGATTGGTCACTCACTCTATTCCCTGGTCTGATTTGTTACTCCAATTTCTGCTCTGATTGGTTACTCACTCCATTCCCTGCTCGGATTGGTTACTCACTCCATTCCCTGAGCTGTCTGTCGAGCGATATCAATCAGCTGGAAGGTGTCGAATTTGGTCTCGAGGACGTGGAGGTGACGGTAAAGGCTGCTGCTTTCACACCACTGAGTGACGATGGCCATTTGTGGCTTTGTCATGAAACCCATGAAGAGCAGGATGTTGACGTGTCTTGTTTTCCTGCAGGAATAGAGAGAGATTGGTTCATCACAACTGGAGCAAAGAGGCAGTGCAGGCACACACATGAACCTCTCAAGGTGAAACACCCCCTCAGAGCAGACACACACACCCAAATCTTAGGCGGTGTAATCCACCACCCACTCACTTCCACCCAGAATAGAGACAAACACAAACAACAGGAGGGGTAACACCCCCCGAGAACAGAGAGACACACAAACCTCAGTGAATAGGTTCCTCCAGAGCAGACACACATACAAAACTCTCCACCCCAACACTCCCTCTACATTACTCCTCGCCCGCCCTGGATCCCTCTTTCCTTCTCCCCCCTCGCCTCTCCAACTGTCCACCGAGCTGCGCTCTCTCCCCCCACCCCCCCCCCAACTCCCCATCTCGCCCCGACAAAATCTGACCTGAATCCTCCTTTCTCCTCCCCTGCCGCGACTCGCCCTCCCCTGCCTCGACCCGCCCTCCCCTGCCGCGACCCGCCCTCCCCTGCCGCGACCCGCCCTCCCCTGCCGCGACCCGCCCTCCCCTGCCGCGACCCGCCCTCCCCTGCCGCGACCCGCCCTCCCCTGCCGCGACCCGCCCTCCCCTGCCGCGACCCGCCCTCCCCTGCCGCGACCCGCCCTCCCCTGCCGCGACCCGCCCTCCCCTTTTGCAGATGACACCAAGATTGGTGGCACAGTGGATAGTGAAGAAGGTTATCTAGGATTGCAACGGGATCTTGATCAATTAGGCCAGTGGGCCGACGAATGGCAGATGGAGTTTAATTTAGATAAATGTGAGGTGATGCATTTTGGCAGATCGAATCAGGCCAGGACCTACTCAGTTAATGGTATGGCGATGGGGAGAGTTATAGAACAAAGAGATCTAGGAGTACAGGTTCATAGCTCCTTGAAGGTGGAGTCGCAGGTGGACAGGGTGGTGAAGAAGGCATTCGGCATGCTTGGTTTCATTGGTCAGAACATTGAATACAGGAGTTGGGACGTCTTGTTGAAGTTGTACAAGACATTGGTACGGCCACACTTCGAATACTGTGTGCAGTTCTGGTCACCCTATTATAGAAAGGATATTATTAAACTAGAAAGAGTGCAGAAAAGATTTACTAGGATGTTACCGGGACTTGATGGTTTGAGTTATAAGGAGAGGCTGGATAGACTGGGACTTTTTTCCCTGGAGCGTAGGAGGCTTAGGGGTGATCTTATTGAGGTCCATAAAATAATGAGGGGCATAGATAAGGTAGATAGTCAACATCTTTTCCCAAAGGTAGGGGAGTCTAAAACTAGAGGGCATAGGTTTAAGGTGAGAGGGGAGAGATTCAGAAGGGCCCAGAGGGGCAATTTCTTCACTCAGAGGGTAGTGAGTGTCTGGAATGTGCTGCCAGAGGTAGTAGTAGAGGCGGGTACAATTGTGTCTTTTAAAAAGCATTTAGATAGTTACATGGGTAAGATGGGTATAGAGGGTTATGGGCCAAGTGCAGGCAACTGGGACTAGCTTAATAGTAAAAACTGGGCGGCATGGACTGGTTGGGCCAAAGGGCCTGTTTCCATGCTGTAAACTTCTATGATTCTATTCTATTCTATGACCCGCCCGCCCCTGCCGCGACCCGCCCTCCCAGCCGCACCCCGACCCTCCCACCCGCACCCCGACCCTCCCACCCGCACCCCGACCCTCCCACCCGCACCCCGACCCTCCCACCCGCACCCCGACCCTCCCACCCGCACCCCGACCCTCCCACCCGCACCCCGACCCTCCCACCCGCACCCCGACCCTCCCACCCGCACCCCGACCCTCCCACCCGTACCCCGACCCTCCCACCCGTACCCCGGCCCTCCCACCCGTACCCCGACTCTCCCACCCGCACCCCGACCCTCCCACCCGCACCCCGACCCTCCCACCCGTACCTCGACTCTCCCACCCGTACCTCGACTCTCCCACCCGTACCTCGACTTCCCCTCCCGTCCCGCGACTCCCCACCTCAACCCCCGTCTGCCCCCTTACACCCCATCTCCCCGTATTGCCCCCAACTCACCCTCTTGTTCCTCGACTCCTTCTCATGCCTTTCTTAATTCCAGTCTTCCTCCCTCCCTCTTCCCGACCTTTCTCCTCTTTCTCTGCCTTTGCCACTCTCTCAGTCCCAGTCTCCTTTTCCTCCCTGTCGTTCTCTCTTTCTCCCTCCCTCGGTCTCCACTCTCCGTAAATTACACTCTTTTCTTCTTCTGTTTCTGTCCCTCTCTCTCTCTCCCCCTCTCTTGTCCCCGTCTCTCTCCATCTTCTGTACCTAACAACAAATTAATTAGGAGCAGGATGAGGTCATTCAGCCCCTCGAGTCCTGCTCCTCCATTCAATAAGACACTGCCTGATCTGATCGGGGCCCCAACTCCATTTTCCTGACTCTCCCCCTCCCGCCATAATCCTTGACCTCCTTCCCCACCCCACTCTGAAACGAACCCTGGGGACAAACAGGGTCAAGAGTGGCACCAATCGTGCTCTCTCTCGGTGGCGCACTGCCTTCCGACAGTAACCGTTCTGCCATGTTGTTACTTGAAGTCTTTGCACAAGGCATTGGGGAATCTCCTTTCCAATCAATTGAGGAGGCTGCTATTTAAATCGATTGGCAGTACAAGACTTAAGTGCACCAGGTGATGATGACTGACAGTTATCTGCCAAGCACTTTTTTCTTCTCATATGATACCAATTTGTTGTTTCCTTTACATTGGTATTCTTGTGGTTGGTCCTGATGCGTGCAAGTTGAAAAGCTTTGACAAAAAAAAGTGTTTTTTTTTCAGAAATACTTAAAGCCTGATGGAGGAGTTATCTTTCCCCTGGCTGTGGAGGGGAGCAGGCCCAGAACAAGGGATGTGGTCTCGGGATGCATTTAGGACTGAGATGAGGAGAAATGTCTTTACTCGGGGTAGGGGGAGAAGGGGTGGGGGGAGGGCGAGGAGGTGATCCTCGACTACAGAATGCGGCAGAGGCCAAGTCAGTGAATATATTTAAGAAAATAAACAGATTTCTAGACTCTAAAGGTGTCCAGGGGTATGGGGAGGGCAGGAGTGTGGCGGTGAGATAGGGGATCTGCCGTGGTCATATTGGATGGCGGAGCAGGCTCGAATGGCCAAATAGCCTACTCCTGCTTCTGTTTTCTATACTTGTGTTTCCTAGGGCTACTCTGCTGAGAAAAGTAGCACTGTGAGGCTCTCAGAGGAGGGAAGGTCTCAGAGTCTGACCCAAATGGTTTCTCGGAGGTCGGCTTTTGGTTCTGACTATACAGCCTGAGCCAGGGATACATAGAACATAGAAAATACAGCACAGAACAGGCCCTTCGGCCCACGATGTTGTGCCGAACCTTTGTCCTAGATTAATCATAGATTATCATTGAATCTACAGTGCAGAAGGAGGCCATTCGGCCCCCTGAGTCTGCACCAGCTCTTGGAAAGAGCACCCTACCCAAACTCAACACCTCCACCCAACACCAAGGGCAATTTGGACATTAAGGGCAATTTATCATTGGCCAATTCACCTAACCCGCACATCTTTGGACTGTGGGAGGAAACCGGAGCACCCGGAGGAAACCCACGCAGACACGGGGAGGACGTGCAGACTCCGCACAGACAATGACCCAAGCCGCAATCGAACCTGGGGCCATGGATCTGTGAAGCAATTGTGCTATCCACAATGCTACCGTGCTGCCCTTAAGAACAAATAAATCTACACTATATCATTTTCCCGTAATCCATGTACCTATCCAACAGCTGCTTGAAGGTCACTAATGTTTCCGACTCAACTACTTCCACAGGCAGTGCATTCCATGCCCCCACTACTCTCTGGGTAAAGAACCTACCTCTGATATCCCTCCTATATCTTCCACCTTTCACCTTAAATTTATGTCCCCTTGTAATGGTGTGTTCCACCTGGGGAAAAAGTCTCTGACTGTCTACTCTATCTATTCCCCTGATCATCTTATAAACCTCTATCAAGTCGCCCCTCATCCTTCTCCGCTCTAATGAGAAAAGGCCTAGCACCCTCAACCTTTCCTCGTAAGACCTACTCTCCATTCCAGGCAACATCCTGGTAAATCTTCTTTGCACCTTTTCCAGAGCTTCCACATCCTTCCTAAAATGAGGCGACCAGAACTGTACACAGTACTCCAAATGTGGCCTTACCAAAGTTTTGTACAGCTGCATCATCACCTCACGGCTCTTAAATTCAATCCCTCTGTTAATGAACGCGAGCACACCATAGGCCTTCTTCACAGCTCTATCCACTTGAGTGGCAACTTTCAAAGATGTATGAACATAGACCCCAAGGTCTCTCTGCTCCTCCAAAATGCCAAGAACTCTACCGTTAACCCTGTATTCCGCATTCATATTTGTCCTTCCAAAATGGACAACCTCATACTTTTCAGGGTTAAACTCCATCTGCCACTTCTCAGCCCAGCTCTGCATCCTATCTATGTCTCTTTGCAGCCGACAACAGCCCTCCTTACTATCCACAACTCCACCAATCTTCGTATCATCTGCAAATTTACTGACCCACCCTTCAACTCCCTCATCCAAGTCATTAATGAAAATCACAAACAGCAGAGGACCCAGAACTGATCCCTGCGGTACACCACTGGTAACTGGGATCCAGGCTGAATATTTGCCATCCACCACCACTCTCTGACTTCTATCGGTTAGCCAGTTCGTTATCCAACTGGCCAAATTTCCCACTATCCCATGCCTCCTTACTTTGTGCAGAAGCCTACCATGGGGAACTTTATCAAATGCCTTACTAAAATCCATGTACACTACATCCACTGCTTTACCTTCATCCACATGCTTGGTCACCTCCTCAAAGAATTCAATAAGATTTGTAAGGCAAGACCTACCTCTCACAAATCCGTGCTGACTATCCCTAATCAAGCAGTGTCTTTCCAGATGCTCAGAAATCCTATCCTTCAGTACCCTTTCCATTACTTTGCCAACCACCGAAGTAAGACTAACTGGCCTGTAATTCCCAGGGTTATCCCTAGTTCCTTTTTTGAACAGGGGCACGACATTCGCCACTCTCCAATCCCCTGGTACCACCCCTGTTGACAGTGAGGACGAAAAGATAATTGCCAACGGCTCTGCAATTTCATCTCTTGCTTCCCATAGAATCCTTGGATATATCCCGTCAGGCCCGGGGGACTTGTCTATCCTCAAGTTTTTCAAAATGCCCAACACATCTTCCTTCCGAACAAGTATTTCCTCAAGCTTACCAATCTGTTTCACACTGTCCTCTCCAACAATATCGCCCCTCTCATTTGTAAATACAGAAGAAAAGTACTCATTCAAGACCTCACCTATCTCTTCAGACTCAATACACAATCTCCCGCTACTGTCCTTGATCGGACCTACCCTCGCTCTGGTCATTCTCATATTTCTCACATATGTGTAAAAGGCCTTGGGGTTTTCCTTGATCCTACCCGCCAAAGATTGTTCATGCCCTCTCTTAGCTCTCCTAATCCCTTTCTTCAGTTCCCTCCTGGCTATCTTGTATCCCTCCAATGCCCTGTCTGAACCTTGTTTCCTCAGCCTTACATAAGTCACCTTTTTCCTCTTAACAAGACATTCAACCTCTCTTGTCAACCATGGTTCCCTCACTCGACCATCTCTTCCCTGCCTGACAGGGACATACATATCAAGGACACGTAGCACCTGTTCCTTGAACAAGTTCCACATTTCACTTGTGTCCTTCCCTGCCAGCCTATGTTCCCAACTTATGCACTTCAATTCTTGTCTGACAACATCGTATTTACCCTTCCCCCAATTGTAAACCTTGCCCTGTTGCACGTACCTATCCCTCTCCATTACTAAAGTGAAAGTCACAGAATTGTGGTCACTATCTCCAAAATGCTCCCCCACTAACAAATCTATTACTTGCCCTGGTTCATTACCCAGTACTAAATCCAATATTGCCCCTCCTCTGGTTGGACAATCTACATACTGTGTTAGAAAAGCTTCCTGGACACACTGCACAAACACCACCCCATCCAAACTATTTGATCTAAAGAGTTTCCACTCAATATTTGGGAAGTTAAAGTCGCCCATGACTACTACCCTATGACTTCTGCACCTTTCCAAAATCTGTTTCCCAATCTGTTCCTCCACATCTCTGCTACTATTGGGGGGCCTATAGAAAACTCCTAACAAGGTGACTGCTCCTTTCCTATTTCTGACTTCAACCCATACTACCTCAATAGGGTGATACTCCTCGAACTGCCTTTCTGCAGCTGTTATACTATCTCTAATTAATAATGCCACCCCCCCACCTCTTTTACCACCCTCCCTAATCTTATTGAAACATCTATAACCAGGGACCTCCAACAACCATTTCTGCCCCTCTTCTATCCAAGTTTCCGTGATGGCCACCACATCGTAGTCCCAAGTACCGATCCATGCCTTAAGTTCACCCACCTTATTCCTGATGCTTCTTGCGTTGAAGTATACACACTTCAACCCATCTCCGTGCCTGCAAATACTCTCCTTTGTCAGTGTTCCCTTCCCCACTGCCTCATTACATGCTTTGGCGTCCTGAATATCGGCTACCTTAGTTGCTGGACTACAAATCCGGTTCCCATTCCCCTGCCAAATTAGTTTAAACCCTCCCGAAGAGTACTAGCAAACCTCCCTCCCAGGATATTGGTGCCCCTCTGGTTCAGATGCAACCCGTCCTGCTTGTACAGGTCCCACCTTCCCCAGAATGCGCTCCAATTATCCAAATACCTGAAGCCCTCCCTCCTACACCATTCCTGCAGCCACGTGTTCAACTGCACTCTCTCCCTATTCCTAGCCTCGCTATCACGTGGCACCGGCTACAAACCAGAGATGACAACTCTGTCTGTCCTGGCTTTCAACTTCCAGCCTAACTCCCTAAACTTGTTTATTACCTCCACACCCCTTTTCCTACCTATGTCGTTGGTACCAATGTGCACCACGACTTCTGGCTGCTCCCCCTCCCCCTTAAGGATCCTGAAGACACGATCCGAGACATCCCTGGCCCTGGCACCCGGGAGGCAACATACCTTCCGGGAGTCTCGCTCGCGACCACAGAATCTCCTATCTATTCCCCTAACCATTGAATCTCCTACAACTATTGCTTTTCTATTCTCCCCCCTTCCCTTCTGAGCCCCAGAGCCAGACTCAGTGCCAGAGACCTGGCCGCTAGGGCCTTCCCCCGGTAGGTCATCCCCCCCAACAGCATCCAAAACGGTATACTTGTTTTGAAGGGGAACGGCCACGAGGGATCCCTGCACTGTCTGCCTGTTTGTTTTTTTCCCCCTGACTGTAACCCAGCTATTCTTGTCCTGTACCTTGGGTGTGGTTACCTCCCTGTAACTCTTCTCAATCACCCCCTCTGCCTCCCGGATGATCCGAAGTTCATCCAGCTTCAGCTCCAGTTCCCTAACACGGTCTTTGAGGAGCTGAAGTTGGGTGCACTTCCCACAGGTATAGTCAGTGGGGACACCGGTGGTATCCCTCACCACCCACATCCTACAGGAGGAGCATGTAACTGGCCTAGCCTCCATCCCCTCTTACCTTACAGAATATAGCTGCTGTGTGGACTAACTAGATCTCCGCCCTCCGACTCTGCTCCCAGTCAGCTACACTTCCTGTAAACTCCTGGCTCTCTTCGCACTCTTTGCGGAAATGTCGGAAACAAAATGAAAGGAGCACCTTACTCCCTCCTCACCTAACTCCCTCGGTCACCAAACTCTCACTATCGCACTCAAAAAGCACCAAATTCAGCACTCCCTCGGTCACCAAACTCTCACTATCGCACTCAAAAAGCACCAAATTCAGCACTCCCTCGGTCACCAAACTCTCACTATCGCACTCAAAAAGCACCAAATTCAGCATACAGTGAGCGTCGAACCTGAGAACCTGCACTTCGTTCTTGAACGCCTGGAGCTGTTCTGGAGCGGGATAAGTCACTTTTAGAATCTTGATCGCCACGTCACCTGTAAGAGAGGCGGAAAGCGAAATGTCAGAGCGAGACAGACAGGCACTGGGGATCGGCGGAAAGCCAGTTGTTACAAAAATGGAGAAAGCCATACTTTATTAATGCTTGGGAGACGGATACAGGGACAGAGAGCGAGGGAGGAAAGGGTGATGCCAGGCAGGATGAGAGCTCCAGGGGAATTGGGGAGAAGAAAGAAAAACACTGAGACCGAGCGGGAAAATGAGAGCAGAATCAGTTGGGAAGGTGAGGAAGCAAACAATGGGAGAGGGAATGCGGAACGGAGAAGAGAAAGCTGCAGGAGCTGAGGGTAGGGAGAGATGATTCTGAATTTGACATTCCTCAAATTAGATTGGACAGTGAGGAAGAAAGAAGAAATGAGGATAAATTGAGTTACCTTTGGGAGGAAAATCAAGAGTTATTACAGTCACATAAAATAAATTGGGAAGTACAAAAGCAATTATACATGATGTAGATGTAGGAACTGCTACTCCAATTGAACAGCATCTAAACAGGCTCAACCCATTAAAGTTAACACAGGTACAAAAGGAAATTAAAAGCATGCTTAAGAATATCATCAAAGTGAGTTCCAGCGACTGGAGCTCACCTATTGTGATGGTACCAAAACCAGATGGAACATGACGATTGTGTGTGGACTCCAGAAAAGTCAACACAGTTACGAATTCAGATACATATCCAGTTCCTCGTTTGGAAGACTGTGTTGAAAAGGTGGGGTAAGCAAATTTTATTCCCTAACTTGACTTACTTAGAGGATAGTGGCAAATATCTCTATCAGACAGGGCGAAGGACGTTTTGGCTTTTGGGAGGCTAAATGGGCTGTATCAATTTAAAGTTACACCATTTGGAATGAAGAATGCGGCAGCAATTCCAAAGATTAACCAACAAGGTCATTGCTGGACTGAACAATTGTGCATTGACGATTTGGTGTTCAGCCAAATGTGGAACATTCCACACAATTATTCGATCGACTACAGGAGGCTGGATTGGTGGTAAACTTGGCTAAAAGTGAATTTGCAAACACTCAAGTCACATTCTTAAGCCATACAATGTTCTTAAGGACATTGTCAGATGAAATGTGAAAATGAAAGATTTTGGAGAGTTTCCAATACCATCAACGAGGAGAGAAGTTCTGAGATATCTGTGCATGTGTGGTTTCCACTGGAAATTTGTGCCAAATTTTAGCAGCGTGGTTGCTCCACTGATTGAACTTCTAAAAAAGCACAGGAAATTTCATTGCACGATGAATCATAGAATAGAATCATTGAAACCCTATTGTGCAGGAGGCCCATTGAATCTGTATCGACCCTCTGAATGAGCACTCCACCCAAGTCCACTGCCCTCACCATTGTCCCCCTCCCCCCACCCCACTAGGGCCATCGGTTCCCCATCCAAGTTCCCCTTTGACACACAGGTCACCTTTGTTCTGCCATTCACATAGTCTAATCTCTTTATGTGTCACTATCAGCACCCTCCTTAGCCGTATTCACTGCCATTTACATTCCTTTTGTCTTCTTTCCTTGACATCTTTGTCAATCTCCATCTATCACTGGCTCCCTATCCAGCCCCAACGCTCCACACTCCCCCAATACAGTTAAACGCAGACCCCATTTCTGTTTTTGTGTCAGATTTCAGAATCATAATAATTTGCTTTTAGAAATGAAACATATGTTTCTTAAAGGGTATTAGTTGTGTTTAGTAATGAGAAATATTTAAGAGTTAATAGGCTTTGGGAAAATGAAGCCATCTTTTATTCTTGCTGGCTCATTTTTTTTAAGGGGAGAGGTGTGCTGAATGTTGGAATTTCAGATACATTGTACTGGAAGTATTTGGTGCAGTAAGGGTTAAAAGCCTGGGTTAATGGTGTTTGTAAAGAATCCTGGGATGAAAGATTTTGGGAGCAAGGGGTACAATTAAAGCACCTTAAACACCGCGAGGGGCAGGGGGCCGAGGGGGGCAGGGGGCCGAGGGGGGCAGGGGGCGACGCGAGAGAGACAGGGAGTGAGAGAGACAGGGAATGAGAGACCCCCCAAAGCGAGGGAGACACACAAAGCGAGGGAGATGCAAAGTGAGGGAGACACTAAGCGAGAGAGACAGTGAGCGATAACATGGTCACAAAGTGGAGAAAGAGGGAATGCAAGAGAGTCAGAGAGGGAGGCTGAAAGGGAGCGAGGGACAGGGATACAAATTAAAGAGAAAGCGACAGACACAAAGTGGTCAGACAGAGAAACACAGAGCGCCCGGTAGCAAGTCCTTCCGGCAAGGGCGTGATCAAAAGAGAACGACCCAGATAGAGAGACGGAGACACAAACTGGTTAGAGCGACTTAGAAAAAGACAGGGACTCAACCTGAAGACAAGAGGGAGAGAGAGACGGGGACCCAACATGGAGACAGACACAGAGACAAATGGGGACAGTGGGATACAGAGAGAGAAAGAGTGGCTCAGAGAGAGTTAGACTCCGGCCCTGGGTCACTGTCTGTGTGGAGTTTGCACATTCTCCCCATGTCTGCGTGGGTGTCACCCCCACAACCCAAAGATGTGCAGGGTAGGTGGATTGACCACGCTAAATTGCCCATTATTTGGGAAAAAAAGAATTTGGTACTCTAAATTTATATTTAAAAAAAGAGGCAGAGAGAGTGGGAAAGAGAAACACAAAATGGAGAGAGCGAAACACACGGGAGTCAAAGAGAATGGAGCGAGGCTTGTGCTACCCACACTACTTTGTTTAGATTCCCGTGCTTACCGTGCCACTTGGCTTTGTACACCGTTCCAAATGAGCCAGCTCCGATTCTTTTCAGGATGTTGATTTCACTGCTCTGGATTTCCCAGTATATGCTGGAGTCTCGGTAAGGACGGGCTCGCTGAAAAACCGAGCACGGTCAAGTTAATACCTTCCGCCAGAAGGCTGAGCACTCCGACATCCCAACGCACCAGGCCAATTTCAAAGCATGACTTCTGCTAACATCACTCCCTCCCAATTTAGTTCCTATGCACGCAGAAAAATGCTGTGAAGTTAACAACCAAACAGAGTGGCACATTACATCTGCATGGCACGTTAGCCCACGTGATGCATGTAGAAATGGTACAGCAGTTATCATGGGGGATTTTAATCTACATGTCGATTGGTTTAACCAAGTCGGTCACGGCAGCCTTGAGGAGCAGTTTATAGAATGTATCCGCGATAGTTTCCTAGAACAGTATGTAATGGAACCGTCGTGGGAACAAGCGGTCCTAGATCTGGTCCTGTGTAATGAGACAGGATTGATTAATGATCTCATAGTTAGGGATCCTCTCGGAAGGAGCGATCACAATATGTGGAATTTAAAATACAGATGAAGGTTGAGAAGGTAAAATCAAACACTAGTGTTTTGTGCTTAAACAAAGGAGATTACAATGGGATGAGAGAAGGTAGACTGGGAGCAAAGACTTTATGGTGAAACAGTTGAGCAACAGTGGAGAACCTTCCAAGCGATTTTTCACAGTGCTCAGCAAAGGTTTATACCAACAAAAAGGAAGGACGGTAGAAAGAGGGAAAATCGACCATGGATATCTAAGGAAATAAGGGAGAATATCAAATTGAAGGAAAAAGCATACAAAGTGGCAAAGATTAGTGGGAGACTAGAGGACTGGAAAATCTTTAGGTGGCAACAGAAAGCTACTAAAAAGCTATAAAGAGTAAGACAGATTATGAGAGTAAACTTGCTCAGAATATAAAAAAGATGGTAAAAGTTTCTATAAATATATAAAACAAAAAGGAGTTGCTGAGGTAAATATTGGTCCTTGAGAGGATGAGAAGGGAGAATTAATAATGGGAGATGAGGAAATAGCTGAGGAACTGAACAGTTTGTTTGGATCGCACTTCACAGTGGAAGACACAAATAACATGCTGGCTTTTAAAGCAGACCAAGGCAGGCGAGCAGCACGGTTCAATTCCCGTACCAGCCTCCCCGAACAGGCGCCGGAATGTGGCGACTAGGGGCTTTTCACAGTAACTTAATTGAAGCCGACGCGTGACAATAAGCCATTTTCATTTCATTTCACATGCCAGTGACTGATGGAAATGAGGCTATGCCAGGTGAGGACCTTGAACATAGAACATTACAGCGCAGTGCAGGCCCTTCGGCCCTCGATGTTGCGCCAACCTGTGAAACCACTCTAAAGCCCATCTACAGTATTCCCTTATTGTCCATATGTCTATCCAATGACCATTTGAATGTCATTAGTGTTGGCGAGTCCACTACTGTTGCAGGCAGGGCATTCCACGCCCTTACTATAGAACATAGAATTGAGATGATTGTTATCACTTAGGGGGTAGTGATGGGCAAGCTAATGGGGCTAAAGATAGACAAGTCTCCTGGCCCTGATGGAATGTATCCCAGAGTGCTAAAAGAGATGGCTAGGGAAATTGCAAATGCACCAGGGATAATTTACCAAAATTCACTGGACTCTGGGGTGGTTCCGGCGGATTGGAAATTAGCAAACGTGACACCACTGTTTAAAAAAGGAGGTAGGCAGAAAGCGGGTAATTATAGGCCAGTGAGCTTAACTTCGGTAGTAGGGAAGATGCTGGAATCTATCATCAAGGAAGAAATAGCGAGGCATCTAGATGGAAATTGTCCCATTGGGCAGACGCAGCATGGGTTCATAAAGGGCAGGTCGTGCCTAATTAATTTCGTGGAATTTTTTGAGGACATTACCAGTGCGGTAGATAACGGGGAGCCAATGCATGTGGTATATCTGGATTTCCAGAAAGCTTTTGCCAAGGTGCCACACAAAAGGTTGCTGCATAAGATAAATAAGCATGGCATTAAGGGTAAAGTAGTAGCATGGATAGAGGATTGGTTAATTGATAGAAAGCAAAGAGTGGGGATTAATTGGCGTTTCTCTGGTTGGCAATCAGTAGCTAGTGTTGTCCCTCAGGGATCAGTGTTGGGCCCACAATTGTTCACAATTTGCATAGATGATTTGGAGTTGGGGACCAAGTGCAATGTGTCCAAGTTTGCAGACGACACAAAGATGAGTGGTAAAGCAAAAAGTGCAGAGGATACCGGAAGTCTGCAGAGGGATTTGGGTAGGTTAAGTGAATGGGCTAGGGTCTGGCAGATGGAATACAATGTTGACAAATGTGAGGTTGTCCATTTTGGTAGGAATAACAGCAAAAGGGATTATTATTTAAATGATAAAATATTAAAACATGCTGCTGTGCAGAGAGACCTGAGTGTGCTAGTGCATGAGTCGCAAAATGTTATTAAGAAGGCCAATGGAATTTTGTCCTTCATTGCTAGGGGGATGGAGTTTAAGACTAGGGAGGTAAGGCTGCAATTGTATAAGGTGTTAGTGAGGCCACACCTGGAGTATTGTGTTCAGTTTTGGTCTCCTTACCTGAGAAAGGACTTACTGGCGCTGGAGGGTGTGCAGAGGAGATTCACTAGGTTAATCCCAGAGCTGAAGGGGTTGGATTACGAGGAGAGGTTGAGTAGACTGGGAATGTACTCATTGGAATTTAGAAGGATGCGGAGGGATCTTATAGGAACATATAAAATTATGAAGGGAATAGATAGGATAGATGCGGGCAGGTTGTTTCCACTGGTGAGTGAAAGCAGAATTTGAAGGCACAGCCTCAAAATAAGGGGAAGCAGATTTAGGACTGACCTTAGGAGGAACTTAGGAGGAACACCCAAAGAGTTGTCAATCTATGGAATTCCTTGCCCAGGAAGCAGTTGAGGCTCCTTCATTAAATGTTTTTAAGATAAAGATAGATAGTTTTTTGAAGAATAAAGGGATTAAGGGTTATGGTGTTCGGGCCGGAAAGTGGAGCTGACTTCACAAAAGATCAGCCATGATCTCATTGAATGGCGTAGCAGGCTCGAGGGGCTAGATGGCCTACTCCTGCTCCTAGTTATTATGTTCTTATGTGATGCAGAGCGGGCTGCGTTACCTAGCGTGGTTTACCACAGGTTGCAGTGGACAAGACACACCACACGCTGCTAGCCTATGCGACACACCCTGGGCTGCACTAGACAACGCGACACACCCTGGGCTGTGCTAGCCTGTGCGACGCACCCTGGGCTGCGCTCGCTTCCACAACACACCCTGGGCTGTGCTAGCCTACGCGACTCACT
This sequence comes from Scyliorhinus torazame, assembly GCF_047496885.1. NCBI lineage: Eukaryota > Metazoa > Chordata > Chondrichthyes > Carcharhiniformes > Scyliorhinidae > Scyliorhinus > Scyliorhinus torazame. Next base: position 27,512,653 of record NC_092728.1, on the reverse strand, counting down.
CTGGGCTGCGCTAGCCCACGTGACACGCTCTAGGCTCCGCTAGCATATGCGACACACTCTGGGCTGTGCTAGTCCACGCGACACTGTGGCGGTATTCCGGATCCGAAGGGACTACCTTACTAACCTGTGTCAGGCCACCAAAAGAGGGAAATTGGTTTCTCTGTTAAGTCTCAGAATAGCTCTCACAAGGGGAGGTTGCTTTTCTGTGTCTCAAACAGCTAAACAGGATTTGAGTTACTTTCCAGTGGCAGAAGTTCAGATACGTTGCTCATAACTAAAACCCCTTACATCTGTCGGTCATAGATCATTGTCATTTAAGACTTCCTAAATGAGTGTCTAGGATCTAATATTTATTGAGAGTAAGACTGCAGTTTAATTTCTAATAAAAGTATTTTTATTATAAAATACTCTCAATTAATACATACAGAATTGCAGAGTTAAAAATATGAATTGATTAACAGTCCTTAGTTATCTGTTAAAAATATAAATTAGTTCACAGTCTTTTGCTCACAAACTAACTTCTCTAAGAGAAGGACATATCTAAACATGGAAAATCCTAAAGTATCTCATTTTAATTTCTAATACATTTCTAGAAACATACTTACAAAAACCACAATGGTCTTTGTTTGACAAAGCAGGCGGAAGAACAGGGCCGGGATTCTCCGAGCCCGCGACGGGTCGGAGAATCGGCGAGGGCGCGGGAAATTTTCCGCCACGCGGATCTGATGCTGGGCCGCCGATTCTCAGGCGACAGGCTGAACTCCTGCAGAGTTCCGCCGCCGTGGTTCAAACCTGGCACCACCCGGCAGGAGGTCGGACTTGCGGCCGCTGTGGACGTCCTGGTGGGGGGGCAGGGGAGCCTCCACAGGGTCCAGGCCCACGATCGGGAGCTTCCGCTCGGCGAGCGGCCGCGATCTGGAGGGAGCTTAACTCCTTCCTTGCGGGCCCGCTGTTAGGTTCCTGACATGTTGCTCCGCGGCAGCGCGGAGACAGCAACTATGCGCATGCGGAGATGGCTGTGGCACGCATGCGCCGGTCGTGCAGGGCCACCTTTCGGCGTCAGAGCAGTGTGCAGTACTCGGGCGCCGTGCTAGCCCCCTAAAAACCTGAGAATTGCTGGGCCAGGAGGCCCATTGTTACAGGCGTACACCACTCTGGTGTTTTCGCCAACATCAACACTTGGATCCCGGCCCAGAACTTTGACTGGACTCTTAACAGGAGAGATTGAATGCCAGTTCTGCGAAACTGCTCCTCTTTTCATACATAATTTCCCGTATTTAGTGAAGGGCTTTTCCTGCATCGCATCTTTGATACTGGCCAATTTCCTCAAGCCAAATGGTCAGGTTTGTGGCTTATCAACAATGCGTGATTTAATGATCTTAGTGTCTGCTTAAATGTCAGGTATCTAAGATATATGGTCGGACAGGGAATTGTTTGAGACACATTTCTACTTCTGTCTATTTTCAACGTGTCAAGTTTCTTAGATATATAGATGTTTAGATAACACCGGTTATGTTAAGTGTCAAAAGTTATATAGCTGAGAAAGATGTTTGTTAATTTATTCTAGTTGCTATCTTCTAGTGTCCTTCCCACGGTCTCGTTTATGGTTATAATTGCAGGAAGGTAATTTAAAGAATTTACGGGCTGTCAATTCAAGGATCTTCCTTATCATGCATTTGTCTGGGATGGCTTAATGATTCCAGGGATCAGCTAAAGTTTTTTGCAGCTCATGGTGACTTTTGAAACACCTTCTGTTGAAGTGGTTTTATTCTACTTTGAATTAAAATACTTGATCTATTAATTTCTGTTGCTTATACATGTCCATATTCTAAACCGAATTCTGCGGACAGTGTGATCTCCATCACAACACACATTGGGCTGTGCTAGCCTACACAACAAACTCAGTGCTGTGCTACCCTGCACGACAAACTCTGATCTGCGCTAGCCTACGCAACGCACTCTGGGTTGTGCTAACCTACGCGGCACACTCAGGTCTGTGCTGGGCGAAGTGACACACTCTGCACTGTGCTAGCTTACGTGACAAATTCAAGACTGTGTTAGCTTATGTGACACACTCTAGGCTGTGCTAGCTTATGTGACACACACTAGGCTGTACTGGGCTAAGTGACACACTCTGGGCTGTGCTAGCCTATGAGATGTCATCTGGGCTGTGCTAGCCTACATGACGTCATCTGGGCTGTGCTAGCCGAGGGACATCACCTGGGCAGTACTAGCCTACACGACACACTCTGGGCTGTGCTAGCCTGGCGACATCACCTGGGCTGTGCTAGCCTATGTGACACACTCTGGGCTGTTATAGCCTATGAGACACTCAGGGCTGTGCTAGAGTACACGATGTCATCTGGGCTGTGCTAGCCTGCGCGAAACACTCTGGGCTGTGCTAGCCTACGCGACACACTCTGGGTTGTGCTAGCCTACGCGACACACTCTGGGCTGTGCTAGCCTACGCGACACACTATGGGCTGTGCTAGCCTACGCGACACACTCTGGGCTGTGCTAGCCTACGCGACACACTCTGGGCTGTGCTAGCCTACGCGACACACTCTGGGCTGTGCTAGCCTACGCGACACACTCTGGGCTGTGCTAGCCTACGCGACACACTCTGGGCTGTGCTAGCCTACGCGACACACTCTGGGCTGTGCTAGCCTACGCGACACACTATGGGCTGTGCTAGCCTACGCGACACACTATGGGCTGTGCTAGCCTACGCGACACACTCTGGGCTGTGCTAGCCTACGCGACACACTCTGGGCTGTGCTAGCCTACGCGACACACTCTGGGCTGTGCTAGCCTACGCGACACACTCTGGGCTGTGCTAGCCTACGCGACACACTCTGGGCTGTGCTAGCCTACGCGACACATTCTGGGCTGTGCTAGCCTACGCGACACACTCTGGGCTGTGCTAGCCTACGCGACACACTCTGGGCTGTGCTAGCCTACGCGACACACTCTGGGCTGTGCTAGCCTACGCGACACACTCTGGGCTGTGCTAGCCTACGCGACACACTCTGGGCTGTGCTAGCCTACGCGACACACTGGGCTGTGCTAGCCTACGCGACACACTGGGCTGTGCTAGCCTACGCGACACACTGGGCTGTGCTAGCCTACGCGACACACTGGGCTGTGCTAGCCTACGCGACACACTCTGGGCTGTGCTAGCCTACGCGACACACTCTGGGCTGTGCTAGCCTACGCGACACACTCTGGGCTGTGCTAGCCTACGCGACACACTCTGGGCTGTGCTAGCCTACGCGACACACTCTGGGCTGTGCTAGCCTACGCGACACACTCTGGGCTGTGCTAGCCTACGCGACACACTCTGGGCTGTGCTAGCCTACGCGACACACTCTGGGCTGTGCTAGCCTACGCGACACACTCTGGGCTGTGCTAGCCTACGCGACACACTCTGGGCTGTGCTAGCCTACGCGACACACTCTGGGCTGTGCTAGCCTACGCGACACACTCTGGGCTGTGCTAGCCTACGCGACACACTCTGGGCTGTGCTAGCCTACGCGACACACTCTGGGCTGTGCTAGCCTACGCGACACACTCTGGGCTGTGCTAGCCTACACGACACACTCTGGGCTGTGCTAGCCTACGCGACACACTCTGGGCTGTGCTAGCCTACGCGACACACTCTGGGCTGTGCTAGCCTACGCGACACACTCTGGGCTGTGCTAGCCTACGCGACACACTCTGGGCTGTGCTAGCCTACGCGACACACTCTGGGCTGTGCTAGCCTACGCGACACACTCTGGGCTGTGCTAGCCTACGCGACACACTCTGGGCTGTGCTAGCCTACGCGACACACTCTGGGCTGTGCTAGCCTACGCGACACACTCTGGGCTGTGCTAGCCTACGCGACACACTCTGGGCTGTGCTAGCCTACGCGACACACTCTGGGCTGTGCTAGCCTACGCGACACACTCTGGGCTGTGCTAGCCTACGCGACACACTCTGGGCTGTGCTAGCCTACGCGACACACTCTGGGCTGTGCTAGCCTACACGACACACTCTGGGCTGTGCTAGCCTACGTGACACACTCTGGGCTGTGCTAGCCTACGTGACACACTCTGGGCTGTGCTAGCCTACGCGACACACTCTGGGCTGTGCTAGCCTACGCGACACACTCTGGGCTGTGCTAGCCTACGCGACACACTCTGGGCTGTGCTAGCCTACGCGACACACTCTGGGCTGTGCTAGCCTACGCGACACACTCTGGGCTGTGCTAGCCTACGCGACACACTGGGCTGTGCTAGCCTACGCGACACACTGGGCTGTGCTAGCCTATGCGACACACTGGGCTGTGCTAGCCTACGCGACACACTGGGCTGTGCTAGCCTACGCGACACACTGGGCTGTGCTAGCCTACGCGACACACTGGGCTGTGCTAGCCTACGCGACACACTCTGGGCTGTGCTAGCCTACGCAACACACTCTGGGCTGTGCTAGCCTACGCGACACACTCTGGGCTGTGCTAGCCTACGCGACACACTCTGGGCTGTGCTAGCCTACGCGACACACTCTGGGCTGTGCTAGCCTACGCGACACACTCTGGGCTGTGCTAGCCTACGCGACACACTCTGGGCTGTGCTAGCCTACGCGACACACTCTGGGCTGTGCTAGCCTACGCGACACACTCTGGGCTGTGCTAGCCTACGCGACACACTCTGGGCTGTGCTAGCCTACGCGACACACTCTGGGCTGTGCTAGCCTACGCGACACACTCTGGGCTGTGCTAGCCTACGCGACACACTCTGGGCTGTGCTAGCCTACGCGACACACTCTGGGCTGTGCTAGCCTACGCGACACACTCTGGGCTGTGCTAGCCTACGCGACACACTCTGGGCTGTGCTAGCCTACGCGACACACTCTGGGCTGTGCTAGCCTACGCGACACACTCTGGGCTGTGCTAGCCTACGCGACACACTCTGGGCTGTGCTAGCCTACGCGACACACTCTGGGCTGTGCTAGCCTACGCGACACACTCTGGGCTGTGCTAGCCTACACGACACACTCTGGGCTGTGCTAGCCTACGCGACACACTCTGGGCTGTGCTAGCCTACGCGACACACTCTGGGCTGTGCTAGCCTACACGACACACTCTGGGCTGTGCTAGCCTACGCGACACACTCTGGGCTGTGCTAGCCTACGCGACACACTCTGGGCTGTGCTAGCCTACGCGACACGCCCCGGGCTGTGCTCGCCTACGCAACACGCCCCGGGCTGTGCTCGCCTACGCAACACGCCCCGGGCTGTGCTAGCCTACGCAACACGCCCCGGGCTGTGCTAGCCGACGCAACACGCCCCGGGCTGTGCGAGCCTACACAACACACCCCGGGGCTGTGCGACCCCACGCAACCCATCCTGGGCTGTGCTAGCCTACATGACACAAACTGGACTGTTTCATCCCACTCAACATACCCTGGGCTGCGTCAGCCCATGCGAAGCAACCTGGAAGGTTAAACCATGCAGCAATTCAGACTTGTTGGGCACAACATCGTGGGCCGAAGGGCCTGTACTGTGCTGTACAGTTCTGTGTTCTATGTTCTAAACCCTGGACTGTGTTAATTACGCTCTGTTAGGTTGTGTGATGCACTCCAAAGCTGTATATCCACCCATAGACTAAGGAAATAGGAGCAGGATGCACCCCTTCCGCCTGCTCCACTTCTCCTGCCGTGAGATTTCCCGTTATTCAGCCCCTCCTACTCAGTCACTGCATACTGGTCCCATTCCTCTTCATGGGTATTAAGGAGGGTCAGTGTAAATAAGAGCAGGTGCATACCTGGAGTGCTGGGTACAGATCAAGATCCTGGTGTCCTTGTCCGCCGAAAGCCCGTGGCATTCTGCTCACCACTTTCTTACTGTCGTCCGATGGTGAGGACAGTTTCCGTTCCCGGTTTGGGGTGACCGGCGACTTGGGATGCGGAGTCGAGGGTCCGTGCGGCGAGGCCGAGTGCGGGGGGCTGGGCGACTGCTTCCGGTACCCTGGGGAGAAAATCAAACGAGGGTCACACAGTTGTGGGAATTGGGGACTAGGGTGCAGCTATTCAAACTATTTTGTCCCGAATACCACACGTCTGCACCATCCCTGCACCCCACACCCCACCGTGCAAAATGCAACCAGCATCCTGACGCCACGTATCCTGTTGTCAAGACCAACCCCATGGCACTGCAGTCTGTTATAATAGCGTCCCGCAAACCTCTACATCAGCTCTCTTTGGAACTTGGAGAGCCCAGAGGACGTGGGAAAAACTCCGAAAATGACCAGCGTCGTACGAGGAAACTCACCTCCAGAGCCCTGCGACTTCAGTGCATTCTGCAAAGAAACATTTAAAAAATCAGCCAGAGAAATGGGAACGGAGAGAGGAGGCATATTTAATAAATGTGTCATTAACTAGACTACACTGCTCCCCTATTTCCCAATACTCAGTAACACGGGATCTTACTGACCCTGAATCTCAATACTCAGTAACTCGGGATCTCACTGACCCTGAACCCCAATACTCAGTAACACGGGATCTCACTGATGCTGAATCCCAATAGTCAGTAACACGGAATCTCACTGACCCCGAATCCCAATACTCAGTAACACGGGATCTCACTGATGCTGAATCCCAACAGTCAGTAACACGGGATCTCACTGACCCTGAACCCCAATACTCAGTAACACGGGATCTCACTGACCCTGAACCCCAATACTCAGTAACACGGGATCTCACTGACCCTGAATACCAATATACAGCAACACGGGGTCTCACTGACCCTGAATCCCAATACTCAGTAACACGTGATCTCTCTGACCCTGAATCCCAATACTCAGTAACACAGGATCTCTCTGACCCTGAATCCCAATATACAGCAACACGGGATCTCACTGACCCTGAATCTCAATACTCAGTAACACGTGATCTCACTGACCCTGAATCGCAATACTCAGTAACACGGGATCTCACTGACCCTGAATCCCAATATACAGCAACACGGCATCTCACGGACGCTGAACCCCAATGCTCAGTAACACGGGCTCACACTGTAGCCTCAACCCGAATATTCCATAACACAGGATCTCACTGACCCTGAATGCCAATGCTCGGTAACACGGGATCTCACTGACGCTGAACCCCAGTACTCAGTAACACAGGATCTCACTAACCCTGAACCACAATGCTCAGTTGACGAATGTGATATAAAATAGTTAGTGTCAGTATATTAGTTACAGTAATGTAGATGTAGGCCGGTCTAATTCTAATGAGTTCACAGACAAAGGATTTCAGAAAGCATGGCAAGGAAGGGGGGAGAGGTGTCTGGTAGAGGAGGAGAAAAGGATGCTGGATAACAAGAGGCCAGGGCCAAATAGGATGTATGGCCAGGTCAGGAGGGGTACAGGATGACCTATGGGAATCGTGTATGAGAAACTTGGTGCCATTTGAATGTATTTGTAGAGATTCCTTTGTCTCCAATAGCACTCGATTCGGCAGACCCTGGAGGCAGCTTGTGTTCTGGATTTTTGTGAAGCGAGTCAGACTTGCAAGTTGGTTAAAAATAAATAATACTACGCCTACAAATCCATCTAGAGTTTTATTGAGGCCAGGCTGACGGGTAAAGAATTCAACATTTGTCATTTGGTGCCGGAAACCCGGGATTTCTCCAGACGGTTATCGACCAACTGCGAAATCAGAATTAGACTGATTTTGGACAAGGAAAGTGGAAACGGGCCCACAATGTGTGTAGCTGGAAAATGACACACATTGGTTTTCCCCTCTTCTTATGGTCTGATTGGCCTGGTCACTCTCGGTTGGTACAGAAAGATCGTCTCGACGAAATCGAAGATCAGTCTGGGGATTAGGAAATTTAACTGATAGGATATCATAATTGATAGTTCGGTTTTTGGATAGTATTGGAACTGATGGGACCTCAGAGAGAAGGGTTTAGTTCCACGAGTGTGTGAGTGTTTTGATGAACTGATGGGACCTGAGAGAGGAGGGTTTAGTTCCAAGAGTGTGTGAGTATTTTGATGAACTGATGGGACCTCAGAGAGAGGAGGGTTCAGTTCCAAGAGTGTTTTTAAATCTATAGTTGATTAAGCTAAAATTGTATCCTTGGACTGTAGTGGCAAGAAACGCAGTCTTGAGGACTAGTTAGAGATTATGGGGAAATGTTTGGATAAATTTCAAAACAAAAGAACATCCATAGAATTGGATGCTGCATTTTAGTTAAATCAGAAGTCTCTCAAAGGGTTAACAGCAGCAGCCAAAGTTAACGACTACAGAGAGTGCTTCTCACACGGACCTGGAGATAACAGGCAGCTTGTGGTGTAATTGGAAACCTTTCTTTCGAGTCAGTAAAACCCCAGCAAAGTTACGTCTTGAATTAATTAAAGGAAACCAGTGGATTTCTCCACCTCTTTGATAAAAGTTAATTATTTTAGCAAGCAATTGATTGAAATAGCCAGAATCTTAAGTTTGAATTACTTGAAATAATGTTTATCTCATTTTATTTGTGAATTAATAGAAACTTAAAGAAACTCACTGACACCATTTTAAAAAGTGTAAATCTGGAGATGACAGTTGACTTTGCTCCGGTATAAATCACCGCAGCTAACTGCTCCCTCATTGATAGCAGCCAATATTTTTGTGAATGTAAGAAAAACTTGTTAAAAGAAAAATTGTTAAGATAAAGAATTTGTCAACATTTGTAATTAAGTTGTAAAAGTTATGCAAGTTTGTGTCAAGCAAATTGTAAATTCAGTTCTGAGTTGAGATCAGAGCTAAGCTTGCAGGTTGCAGTTATTCAATTTGAATTTTCAAACATTTTAAGTTTTAAAAGAACACTGTTAAAACCTATTCAATAATTTTGCCAAGTAGCAAAAATTGCCATTGGTTATAAATAGGCAAATAAAAAGAGAGCCAAAGTATGGAAGCTAAAGAGTTAATTAGATTATGGAGACAATATTGTCAACATGAGAGGGATAAGATCATGTTATTAAGAAGGCAAGAAAATGCCCTTAAAATGGGGATTCCAATTAGTGAAAGGGGGAACCAGAAAACCCTGGAGATCTTGAAAAAGGAGTGTGCATTCAAAAAAAAACACGCAAGTAAAGAGAGGGTGGACTGGAGTAAGAAAAAAGAAAAATGGGCTACCCTAGTTCAATGGCTGGCCTTGCATTGACAGAAGCAGATGAGGACTTCGAAAATTGGACTAGAGTCCCGACTGCACCAGTAGCATTGTCTGCACTAATTCCGGAACCACCAGGGTATCATAATTTATATCCAGTCACTGCTCCCCAGATTCAAATCATGCCAGCCTCTCCAGCCCCTTCGGTTGATAGCTTGGGTCCGATTTCAGCATCTTCACTGTCTGTTAGAGAAGGGGAGCTCTGTTCAACAAGCCCAGTTAGCTCTAGGACCCGATCTCGGACAGTAAGAGAGGGGCCTGATCCTATCCAGAAACAATCACGCATACCACCTGGATCCCTTCAGACCGATATGGCAGAACAGAAAAGTATGAGAACAAAGAAAGAGGATGGGAATGGTTCTGAGGAGCTGGAGCTCCCCCAAGTGGCAGGGAAGGACGTTGAAGGCTTTGAAGAGAAAGAGGAATCCGCTAGAGCCCCCTAGTGAGACTCTCAGACAGTTGCCGATTAGGAAAATACCAAAACCTGACGCTGTAACGACGGCAGCCTAGCCCACGATAGACGTTTATTTCCCATGGAGACCCAGAGAGATGATGGTTATTCTGGCTGCAATCCCAGACAGGAAGAAATCTCCTGCTGCTTTCGTGGATTATCTGAGAACTACCATCTCAGTTTATCAGGCTGATTCTAGGGACCTCTGGGCCCTAGTCCAGCAGGTTTTAACCCCAGCAGAGTACCGCAATCATCTTAATCACTTGAATTATGCTAGCCACGCCGCACTTCAGCAAACCCATGCTTTGGACGACGATAGACGGGCACAAATTCTGAATGCGTTGAATGTCACATTTCAAAAGCCCAGAAACATTTCTGCTATCTTAGACCTCAAACCTAAAAAGACTGAAGAGCCAGAGGAATTTCTGGAACGTGTTAATGAAATCTACCGTGGGCAGTCAGGCGACTTGTCATACCAAAATGGTCAGAATTCCCCTCAATATTGTGCTACGTTAATATATTGCCTACCACCTTCCGTGGCTACTGCCGTGAAATGTAATAACATGAATTGGACAGAGAACGACCCTTCTCAGATGGCCAGGGCAGTCAGATTTTATTGGAAGGAGGGTGTAGGCCAGGAAGGAGGCTCAGTTACAAAGATTAAGACTGAGTATGTAATGAAAAAGGATGATCTGAGACCCCAACAAGCGGCAGAAAACGGTGGCTTACCAGCTGGAACCCCAATATTGTGACCTTGGGTGGGTGGATCAACATGGGGTAGGATATCAAACCCACCCAAATGGACCCTCAACTCCTCTTTATGGCCCACCGTATGCACCAACAGCTTCACAACTGCCGCCCCCTCTGAGGGGCCATTGGTCTACTGGGAAGAGAGGACGGGGCAGATATAGAGGGAACAATGCATGTTTTAATTGCAGCCGTGCAGATCACTAGCAACAGGAATGCCCCTTTAAAAGACGGGCAGCAGAAGGAGACAACCCGACCCAAAGGAGGGGGTACCCACCAAGGGGAGGACAGACGAGATACACTGACTTCTCCCAGGGCAAACCCTTTCCCAACACAGGGTTGACTCGCTAATTTAGTCAAAAGGACTCTCCAATCGGACAGGGAACCTATTATTTCTCTGCAGATAGGAGATCAACACTGCCCATTTGTAATCGACACTGGAGCAGCCATGTCTTCGGTGCAATCAGAACTTCCGACTACCACTATCCGACCACACCCAGCCTTTGTCGGGGTTCCAAGGACAGGTGTGAGTATCCTATTTCTGAATCTGTGACAGTCACTTACGAGAATAAGTCTGCGGATCATCAGTTTGTGGTGACTACTGGATTGGACTGTAACTTGTTGGCCCGAGATTTACTGTGTATCTTCCAGCTACAGCTGGAGTGCGGAGACGAAGGGGTAATGGTTCAATCATGGAGGATGAGACAACAGTACTATATTTCTATCACTCCCCAGTGGTGGACGTTAGACATTGAACATTCACTGCATCACGTTACCCTGGCCTATGACAGAACCGGACAAAACAGGGAGTTGGCAGGACAAATACTGGCCATTAATTGGGACCGAATGGCCAGTCAAGGTTACAGCCACAGTCACGGGAAAATAAGGTACAGCCGATTTTGTTACAATACCATCACATTTATGGTCACAGTCAGCTTCTGTAGGCCCTCATATTTAACGTCAGGTCCACGACCAGTACCATGCCAAGGAGCTGGGGCCTATGGAAAGGGTAGGCAGTGGATACCAAACATCGCGGTCTATACAAAGCTGCTGACGCCTTACACTAGTGAAGGGGGGAATTTTACTCTCACCACCGAGGCACTCGAAGCCTTACGTTGCCTGAAGCAGACCTTGTTACAAGCACCGGCCCTCGGTAGGCCCTTGTACAACCGACCGTTCCAGATATACTGTACTGTTCTGGAAGGATGTTCAACAGCGGTACTCACCCAGCAACATGGGGACAAGCACCGGCCCATAGCATATTACTCTTCCAAACTTGATCCAGTGGCATTGGGCCAACCTGTTTGCACCCAGATCTTGGCAGCGATATACAATAGTTTGCAGGCTGCTGCCAATATAACTCCAACAGATTATTACGGTGTATAGCTCCCACTCGGTCATCGCACTACTGGGGCAGCTGCAGACACAGCATCTTACCGCAGCTCGTCAGAATAGGTATGAAATATACCTTTTGAACAATCCACGTCTGACATTTAAATACTGCACCACTATCAATCCAGCCTGTTTTCTTAGCGGTCCCCCGTCCATGAAGACACATCTGGCCACGACTGTTTAGCCTTGATTCAGGAAACTACCACAATATGGGACGATCTGAGTGATATTCCGTTAGAACAACCTGACATGATTATGTATGTTGATGGCAGTGCATTAATAAGCCCCACTGGCCGGAGACTGTCGGGTTACGCAATTGTAGATCAGGATGGTCTGATCCTAGAAGCGGCCGCTTTTCAGACCCCTTATTCAGCCCAACAAGCCAAACTTTTTGCCCTTACCCGTGCATGTATACTTGGGGTAGATCGTCGGGTAAATATTTACACTGACTCCCGATACACCTTCGGGGTAGTTCATGACTTCAGACAGCTCTGGAAGAATAGGGGATTCCTTACCTCGGCCGGCACGGAAATATCCCACCGGGGTTTAGTTAATGACCTACTGCAGGCCCTACTTATGCCGCGCAGATTTCCGTCATTAAATGCGCTGCCCATACAAACGGTAAGACCCCAGTTGACGTTGGTAATGAACAAGAAGATTGTGCAACGCGGACAGCCGCGAAAATTCAGCAAGTGATGGTGCCAAAAATGTTAAGTCAGACTAAACGATCTACTATAAATAGGTCTGCTTCTGACAAGTCAATGCCAACCATCCAAGACGTCATAAGGTTACAGGAGGATGCTCCTGAGAGTGATAAACAAATGTGGAAACGGTTAGGTTGTACATATGATTCTGTTTCCTCTTTATGGACCACACCAGCACATCAGACTTGTATGTCTGATGTACTGGCTTTATGGGTCATCGAATGTGTACACTTTGCAACTCATTGTGGGGCTCGGGGCACTAGTGATTTGTTGCTGGACACTTGGTGGCACCCTAAAATGCAGGGGTTGGCCCAGAGTATCAGTAATCGGTGTTTGATTTGTCAGCAAAATAACACCGGCAAAGGTATCCCTTGTGGTATGAGACAAACCCCGTTGCCCAATGGTCCCTTTGAGACGCTCCAAATGGATTACATTGAGTTGGAAAGATGTCACTGTTGTCAATGTTATAAATATGTTTTGGTCATTGTGGATGTGTTCAGCAGATGGGCCGAGGTGTATCCGACTACCGACAATAAAGCTGCTACTGGGATACCAGCTCAGTTAAGTTCTGAAAACGGGCCTCATTTTATTGGACAGATTAACAAGGAGTTCTGCTCCCAGTTGGGCATACGCCAGCAGTTACACTGTGCTTATAGACCGCAGGCGGCCGGGTTGGTTGAGAGACACAATCAGACCCTCAAAACTAAATTGGCTGAATTAAGAGCAGACACGGGACTGACATGGCTTAAGTTGCTCCCCGTTGCCCTCTTCCAGCTGCGGGTTACACATGCGGGACCGGCCCGGCTCTCTCCTGCAGAGATCCTTTATGGCAGGCCCCTTAGAACTTCCTGGAGCCTGCATGTTCCCAGACTGGTTCAGTTTCACCATATGACTGAAGAAATTACCACCTATGTTCTAGCCCTCACTAAGGTCCTCAAGGAGCTCCATGGCCAGGTCCGCGCGGCTCACCCGCCACCGCTCCATTACCTCGCTCACTTTCAGTGCAGCCCGGTAGTTACGTCATGGTCAACAAATTGGACTCGGAAAGGGTCGGAGCCGCGATGGGCGGGGCCCTTCCAAGTTCTCCTTACCACCCCCACTGCAATTAAAGTGGAGGGGCGGAGTGCTTGGGTCCACCTCCACCACTGTAAAAAGGTCGGTTACTAACCTGCCTCCCTTCCCCAGCGCTATTTTACAGGTGTGAAGTATGATGGGGTGGCTGCGCACCGCCTGTGTAATCTTCGGCCTCGCCTCGCTTGGAGTGACATCGGCGACGGACATGGAAAAGGGAAATATCATCTACATCTGTAACCCCAACCAAACTACAAGGACATTTTGTTTATGCAGAGGTGATGTTCTTCGCTGCCCCCATATACGAGAACATGGTATCGACTCATGGAAGGTCATCAGGTTAATGGACAATGAAGGACTCATGAAGCAATTGCACCGGTCCCGGCGATGGGAAGGGAGCTTTACATGGACATTGCCTTGTTTTTGGAGTACATTTAAATTTGATTTCGGATGTGTTAAGATTGGTGCCATAAAGGTGAAATCAGACCGTCAGGAGAGGGTAGGAAGAGGTTGTGAGAGAGAGAGAGAGAGGAGGACTAGAGAGAGGACAGGGCGTGTAAGGAGGGGAGTACAACTAGAACGTAGGTTATCAGGAGATACACAATTCGTTTAGGGCCCAGATTGAGGAAAACCCGGGTAGTATGAATCTCTTCTACCAGATTTACCACCGCTTGTATGGCCAGGGACGGGTTGTCAGATACCCGAACCCCGCAGCGATGTCTGGGTTATTTTCTGTTTCACCGCTTTGGGGCACTCCCCAAACAGTGGTTCATTGTCAGCGTTCCGAGCCACCGCCCGAGCAAGTCACTCTTCCTTATGATCCGGGTTCAGCACCACCGGCTATTTGCCTTCCCCTGCCTCGGGATAATTCCCACTCACAGTATGATAGGCTGCAACGGTGGAGGGCGTAAATACCTAGCCACTTCACTCCCAATCGGGACTCCTGGTCGTACGAGAATTGTTTCGGCAGTGACGGGTACGGCTGTTTGCTGGTAGAGGTGGAAACGAATATAACTCTTAATGCACAGCGACCAATGTTTTGTCACCCCCATTTCCCCACCAAATTGCTATCGGGACTCTAGTCCCTACCACAGTCCCCTGCCCCTTGGCATGGAAGCTGCATAATCAGTCAGCACGCCGGGCAGTCTCAGCTGAATTCTGCGAGAACTGGAAAAAACCTCAGGTTCTCGCACCCAACCGGGGCCACTCAGCCGGGTGGGGAATTCTGAACGTCTTGACAATGGGAGGTGTGGGGGTTCCTTGGCAGTCAGCGATAGGAATTATTTTATTTGTGGCCTTACCATCCTGGGAAACGAAACCTTGGGAGCCCTCGGGGCAATAATCAAGGAATTGTCTCAGCTGCGGTTGTTTGCAATGCAGAACCGGTATGCTCTTGACTATCTTCTGGCCCGTGAGGGTGGGGTATGCGCCATAGTGCGGGGCAATTGTATCATGGGAGTTCAAGACCTAACCGTTAACATCACTAAATTTATGGATCGCATACGGGATCACCTGGACGGAATGCAGGACCCTGGCTCTTGGGGTAACTGGGGATTTGGAGGTTGGAAGGAGTGGTTGATAAATATGGCCATGTATTTAGCAGTGGCACTCGGCTGCATCTTTGTGGGCCTGGCCATCCTTAAATGCGTGATGGGTAGAATGCGGGGTGCACTGGAACAGATAGATGCCCCTAGAATCTTGGCTGTTAGGATCCACGAGGGTGCAGTGGATGAAGGGGGGCTACAACAGGAATTGGAAATGCAGCGACAAATCTTTCTAGATGAGGGGCTGTAGCTACGGATTGAATAGATAGGTTATCATGAAATGATAAAAAGGGGGAATGACGAATGTGATATAAAATAGTTAGTTTAAATATATTAGTTACAGTAATGTAGATGTAGGCCGGTCTAATTCTAGTGAGTTCACAGACAAAGGGTTTCAGAAAGCATGGCAAGGAAGGGGGAGGGGTGTCTGGTAGAGGAGGAGAAAAGGATGCGAGGTAACAAGAGGCCAGGGTTAAGGAATGAGAAGTGAGCCAATTAGGATGTATGGCCAGGTCAGGAGGGGTATAGGATGACCTATGGGAATCGTGTATGTGAAACTTGATGTCATTTGAATGTATTTGTAGAGATTCCTTTGTCTCTAATAGCACTTGATTCGGAAGACCCTGGAGGCAGCTTTTGTTCTGGGTTTTTGTGAAGCGAGTCAGACTTGCAAGTTGATTAAAAATAAATAATACTATGCCTACAAATCCATCTTGAGTTTTATTGAGGCCAGACTGACGGGAAAGAATTCAACATTTGTCACAGTAACATGAGATCTCATTGCCCTGAACCCCAGTACTCAGTAAGATAGGATCTCACTGTACTGTGAAACCCAAAACTCAGTAACACGGGATCTCACTGACTCTGAACCCCAATACTCAGCAACACGGGATCTCACTGACTCTGAGCCCCAATACTCACTAAAATGGGATCTCACTCACCCTGAACCCGAATATCCAGTAACACGGGATCACACTGAACCTGAATCCCAATACTCAAACACGTGTAGCCACCTAAATTGGCCAACTCCCGATTTAAAATGGCGGACGGCAAAGGCTGATGGGAAAGTCAGCCAACATAGACAGAAACCAGCAGGTGCAGGTTTGCTGTGTATTTAACTCTGCAAAAGGCCAGACAACATCGATACCAGCGACCATCAGCATAACAATGTCGCAGCCATCTACATACTGATGAGCAATCCCCGGGAACAATAAGTAACATTTTGGACACACAAAGCAAAGCCAGACTCCCCGGCGCCAGCAGGAGCCATCACAAAGGAGGTGAACGAGCACCTCAAAACCGCCCATCGATCAGGGAACCGCTCCAGTATTGGAGAAATCGAACCAAGCGATTGGGACAAAGTCCAATCACTTGGGACCAGGTACAGGGTCCGCCCCGAAAGGCGGGAAGCGCCTGGGGACTATAAGAGTTAAGCCCCAAGTTCAAATCGGTCTCTCTTCAGCACTCTCTTCATCCTGACCGGGTCAGCCAGCAACACGAACCAACATTGACCGTGACCGGTGCAGTGACCACAAACAGAAGTAAGTCGTAATTCAACGCTCGCTACGAGATAGGCGCTCCTAGCTACCAGTCCGAAGTTAAGTATAGGCCAATTAGTTATAGAAGTAGCTTAGATGTAGAATTTGTGCACGAGTAGCGATTACTGTGTATAATAAATGTGCTTTGATTTGAATCTTACTAATCGGTGTATTGAGTTATTGATCATTACTCGGACTTGAACCTCGTGGCGGTATCATAAAGATACCTGGCGACTCGAGAGCAAAGGTAATAAAACAGAGCAATTGAACGAACCAGAAAGTTAGCAACACACGGGATCATAATGTCCCTAAATTCCAATACTCAGTAACACGGCATCTCACTGACGCTGAATTCCAACATTCAGTAACACGGGATCTCACTGAATCTGAACCCCAATACTCAGCAACACAGGATCTCACTGACTCTGAACCCCAATACTCAGTAACGCGGGATTCTGCCCCTGAATCCCAATACTCAGTAACACGGGATCTCACTGCCCCTGAATCCCAATACTCAGTGACACGGGATCTCACTGACCCTGAACCCCAATACTCAGTAACGCGGGATTCTGCCCCTGAACCCGAATACTCAGCAACACAGGATCTCACTGACTCAGAATCCCAATGCTCAGTAACGCAGGATTCTGCCCGAATCCCAATACTCAGCAACACAGGATCTCATTGACTCTGAACTCCAATACTCAGCAACACAGGATCTCACTGACTCTGAACTCCAATACTCAGCAACACAGGATCTCACTGACTCTGAACCCCAATACTCAGTAATGCGGGATTCTGCCCCTGAATCCCAATACTCAGTAACACGGGATCTCACTGTACCCTGAACCCGAAAACTCAGTAACACGGCATCTCACTGCCCCTGAACCTCAATACTCAGTAACGTAGGATCTTACTGCACCCTGAACTCCAATACTCAGTCAACGGGATGTTACTATACCTGAATCCCAATACTCATTAACACGGGATTCTGCCCCTGAACCCCAATACTCACTAACACAGGATCACACTGCCCCTGATCCTCAATACTCTGTAATGCGGGATCTCACTGACCCTGAACCCCAATACCCAATAACACAGCATCTCACTGCCCCTGAAACAGAGTACTCAGTAACACGGGATCTCACTACCCCTGAATCCCAATATTCAGTCATACGGATCTCACTACCCCGGAACACAAATACCCAGTAACACGCAATCTCACTGTACCGAACCCCGCTAATATATTTGGCATGGTTTTGTGAGACTCTACTTAAGATGTGAATTCCTCACCTCTATGTCGCTCATGTTAACCGGTGCTATGGTGCTGTAGATGTGAACGTTGGGGGTGGAGGTTGACCGTAGTCTCTGCAGCTGCCCTTCAGCAGGGGTGCGGGGGCATGGGAACGTGAACGCGGGCGGTGCCAGCCTGCAAAACGAAGAAAAACCTGTCACAGGTCAGTGCTCTGGAGCAAGCATGAAGAGTGGTGTGTCAGAGGAAACCCACCCCCACTTCGTGGACCTGTATTTTAGAATGCTGTTCGTGGGAGCTTCTCGTGCACAGGCCGTCTCCCCATAACAATCACACTACGACAGCACGTCTCCCTCAGAAAATAACATGACGGTGAACCAGGGGTCAGCACATCCGAACATGCGGCGAACTGCAGCGTTGGCACTGGCCGAGTGTTGTGCCTGGATCATGGCACGCGAGCAGATGCCGTACACGTGTAGATCCCCTCAACGCTTTGTGGAACCAATGGTAAAGATGGAGCACAGAGAGAGGACAGTGGCTGCAACAGGAGGAAGGCACTGATCCTTTTTGTCAGGGTGGAACGAAGACTGAGGATCTAACTCCACATTTTCAAGGACAGAGCCGGATTGGGGATGCAAATGGATTGGAGAACTGTCGAAAGCAGCTCCCCACCGCCGTGCACCCCCAATGAGGTGAGAAACCCAACCCAGGCTCCATTTTAGCAGATATTACGCAGAACTGCAGAGCCAAAGAGGTCTGTCTTGGGGCGGAGAGTCCAACGACGCTAAAGCAGCAAGCTACACGGTCTCACCTTCCGGGTGACTGAGGGGTCAGCAGTTGGTCAGTCAGGGACGCGGGCATCGGCGACATAGAGGCATCATAGTAGACGTCGGGAGAGGTTGGACTGCGAAGAGAGAGAACAGACAACACAAGTGACAAAGAGACTGTAACTCAGCTTTCACGATTACCCACAAATTCAAACTAACCTTCCCTGCTCACCCTGGGCACAACTTGCCCAACTTGTGCTCACTTCCTCGACTCCCATCCTGTACACTCACTCCACTGTGCCCCCTCTCTCTCCGTGTCACTCACTCCCATCTCCCAACCTCACTGCTCCCTCCCTGTGTTCCCTCTCTGCCCCGGGTCACTCACTACTCCCCTCACCCACTCTCTCCCTGGAACTCTCTCCCCCCTTGTTCTCTCCCTGGGTCACTCATTCCCCTCTTCCCCCGGTGTATGCACTGTCCAGGCACTCTCCCCCTGGTTCACGTTACCCCACGTCTTTCCCTGTGCACTCTTCTCACCCACTGCTCACAGCGATCTCCCCCCCTGCGCTCTCCCGGTGTCATTCCCCTCTCCCCGCACTCTCTCCCTATATCACTCCCCTCTCCCCGCACTCTCTCCCTGCGCACTCACTCTTCTCGCCCCCTGCTCACTCCCATCTCCCCCCCTGCGCTCTCCCTGTGTCATTCCCCTCTCCCCGCAGTCTCTCTCTGTGTCACTGGTCTCTCCCCGGACTCTCTCGCTGTATCACTCCTCTCTCCCCACACTCTCTCCCGGTGTTACTCGCTCTTCTCGCCCCCAGCTCAATCCCATCTCCCCCCTGCTGACTCCCGCTCCCTGGACTCTCTCCCTCTGTTGCTCGCTCTTCTCACGCCCTGCTCACTCCCCTCCCCACACTCTCTCCCTGTGTCACTCACTCCCCTCCGTCATGTGAGTTCCTTCTTCCTGTATCACTCCCGTCTCCCCCCGCTCTGCCTCTGTCACTCACTCCCCTGTCCCAGTTCCCACTCTCTCACTGGGTCACTCACTCCCGCCTCCACTCTTTCTCCCACTGGCTCACTCACTCCCCTCCTCGTTCTCACACTCCCCCGCTCCAATTCCTGTCCTCACACACCCCCACTCCATTCCCCACACTCACTCTCCCCTCGCTCCATTCCCCGTACTCACTCTCCCCCACTCCATTCCCCGTACTTACTCTCCCCCGCTCCATTACCCGTACTCACTCTCCCCCCCCCGGTCCAGTCCCCGTACTCACTCTCCGTCCGCTCCATTCCCCGTACTCACACTCCCCCCGCTCCATTACCCGTACTCACTCTCCCCCCCCGCTCCAGTCCCCGTACTCACTCTCCCCTCGCTCCATTCCCCGTACACACACTCCCCCCGCTCCATTCCCCGTACTCACTCTCCCCCCGCTCCATTCCCCGTACTCACTCTCCCCCCGCTCCATTCCCCGTACTCACTCTCCCCTCCCCGCTCCATTCCCCGTACTCACTCTCCCCCCGCTCCATTCCCCGTATGCACTCTCCCCCTGCTCCATTCCCCGTACTCACTCTCCCCCCGCTCCATTCCCCGTACTCACTCTCCCCCCGCTCCATTCCCCGTACTCACTCTCCCCTCGCTCCATTCCCCGTACTCACTCTCCCCTCGCTCCATTCCCCATACTCACACTCCCCTCGCTCCATTCCTCGTACTCACTCCCCCCGCTCCATTCCCCGTACTCACTCTCCCCTCCCCGCTCCATTCCCCGTACTCACTCTCCCCCCGCTCCATTCCCCGTTCTCACTCTCGCCCCGCTCCATTCCCCGTACTCACTCTCCCCCCGCTCCATTCCCCGTACTCACTCTCCCCTCCCCGCTCCATTCCCCGTACTCACTCTCCCCTCCCCGCTCCATTCCCCGTACTCACTCTCCCCCCGCTCCATTCCCCGTATGCACTCTCCCCCTGCTCCATTCCCCGTACTCACTCTCCCCCCGCTCCATTCCCCGTACTCACTCTCCCCCCGCTCCATTCCCCGTACTCACTCTCCCCTCGCTCCATTCCCCGTACTCACTCTCCCCTCGCTCCATTCCCCATACTCACACTCCCCTCGCTCCATTCCTCGTACTCACACTCCCCCCGCTCCATTCCCCGTACTCACTCTCCCCTCCCCGCTCCATTCCCCGTACTCACTCTCCCCCCGCTCCATTCCCCGTTCTCACTCTCGCCCCGCTCCATTCCCCGTACTCACTCTCTCCCCGCTCCATGCCCCGTACTCACTCTCCCCTCGCTCCATTCCCCGTACTCACTCTCCCCCCGCTCCATTCCCCGTACTCACTCTCCCCCCGCTCAATTCCCCGTACTCACTCTCCCCTCACTCCATTCCCTGTACTCACTCTCCCCTCCCCGCTCCATTCCCCGGTATTCACTCTCCCCTCGCTCCATTCCCCGTACTCACTCTCCCCTCGCTCCATTCCCCGTACTCACTCTCCCCCACTCCATTCCCCGTACTCTCCCCCTCCCGCTCCATTCCCCATACTCACTCTCCCCTCGCTCCATTCCCCATACTCACTCTCCCCCACTCCATTCCCCGTACTCACTCTCCCCCTCCCGCTCCATTCCCCGTACTCACTCTCCCCCCGCTCCATGCCCCGTACTCACTCTCCCCTCGCTCCATTCCCCGTAATCACTCTCCTCCTCCCCCCCCCCCCGGCTCCATTCCCCGTACTCACTCTCCCCTCGCTCCATTCCTCGTACTCACTCTCCCCCCCCACTCCATTCCCCGTACTCACTCTCCCCCCGCTCCATTCCCCGTACTCACTCCCCCCCCGCTCCATTCCCCGTACTCACACTCCCCTCGCTCCATTCCCCGTACTCACTCTCCCCTCGCTCCATTCCCCGTACTCACTCTCCCCCACTCCATTCCCCGTACTCTCCCCCTCCCGCTCCATTCCCCGTACTCACTCTCCCCTCGCTCCATTCCCCGTACTCACTCTCCCCCACTCCATTCCCCGTACTCACTCTCCCCCTCCCGCTCCATTCCCCGTACTCACTCTCCCCCCGCTCCATTCCCCGTACTCACACTCCCCCCACTCCATTCCTCGTACTCACTCTCCCCCCCCCCCACTCCATTCCCCGTACTCACTCCCGCCCCGCTCCATGCCCCGTACTCACTCTCCCCTCGCTCCATTCCACGTACTCACTATCCCCCCGCTCCATTCCCCGTACTCACTCTCCCCTCGCTCCATTCCCCGTACTCACTCTCCCCTCGCTCCATTCCCCGTACTCACTCTCCCCCACTCCATTCCCCGTACTCACTCCCCCTCCCGCTGCATTCCCCTTTCTCACTCTCCCCTTGCTCCATTCCCCGTACTCACTCTCCTCCACTCCATTCCCCGTACTCACTCTCCCCCCCCCGCTCCATTCCCTGTACTCACTCTCCCCCCGCTCCATTCCCCGTACTCACTCTCCCCACGCTCCATTCCCCGTACTCACTCTCCCTTCGCTCCATTCCCCGTACTCACATTCACCCCGCTCCATTCCCCGTACTCACTCTCGCCTCGCTCCATTCCCCGTACTCACTCTCCCCTCGCTCCATTCCCCGTCCTCAATCTCCCCTTCCCGCTCCATTCCCCGTACTCACTCTCCCCCTCCCGCTCCATTCCCCGTACTCACACTCGCCCCCCCGCTCCATTCCCCGTACTCACTCTCCGCCCGCTCCATTCTCCGTACTCACTCTCCCCTCGCTCCATTCCCCGTACTCACTCTCCCCCGCTCCATTCCCCATACTCACTCTCCCCCCACTCTTCCCCGTACTCACTCTCCTCCCGCTCCATTCCCCGTACTCACTCTCCCCCCGCTCCATTCCCCGTACTCACTCTCCCCTCGCTCCATTCCCCGTACTCACTCTCTCCCCGCTCCATTCCCCGTACTCACTCTCCCCCCGCTCTTCCCCGTACTCACTCTCCTCCCGCTCCATTCCCCGTACTCACTCTCCCCCCGCTCCATTCCCCGTACTCACTCTCCCCCCGCTCCATTCCCCGTACTCACTCTCCCCCCGCTCCATTCCCCGTACTCACTCTCCCCCCGCTCCATTCCCCGTACTCACTCTCCCCCCGCTCCATTCCCGGTACTCTCTCTTCCCCCGCTCCATTCCCGGTATTCACTCTACCCCCGCTTCATTCCCCGTACTCACTTCCCCCCTCCCGCTCCATTCCCCGTACTCACTCTCCCACCCGCTCCATTCCCCGTACTCACTCTCCCCTCGCTCCATTCCCCGTACTCACTCTCCCCTCGCTCCATTCCCCGTACTCACTCTCCCCCCTCTCCATTCCCCGTACTCACTCCCCCCCCTCTCCATTCCCCGTACTCACTCCCCCCCCGCTCCATTCCCCGTACTCACTCTCCCCTCGCTCCATTCCCCGCACTCACGCTACCCCCGCTCCATTCCCCGTACTCACTCTCCCCCCGCTCCATGCCCCGTACTCACTCTCCCCTCGCTCCATTCCCCGTAATCACTCTCCTCCTCCCCCCCCCCCCCCGGCTCCATTCCCCGTACTCACTCTCCCCTCGCTCCATTCCTCGTACTCACTCTCCCCCCCCACTCCATTCCCCGTACTCACTCTCCCCCCGCTCCATTCCCCGTACTCACTCCCCCCCCGCTCCATTCCCCGTACTCACACTCCCCTCGCTCCATTCCCCGTACTCACTCTCCCCTCGCTCCATTCCCCGTACTCACTCTCCCCCACTCCATTCCCCGTACTCTCCCCCTCCCGCTCCATTCCCCGTACTCACTCTCCCCTCGCTCCATTCCCCGTACTCACTCTCCCCCACTCCATTCCCCGTACTCACTCTCCCCCCCCCACTCCATTCCCCGTACTCACTCCCGCCCCGCTCCATGCCCCGTACTCACTCTCCCCTCGCTCCATTCCACGTACTCACTATCCCCCCGCTCCATTCCCCGTACTCACTCTCCCCTCGCTCCATTCCCCGTACTCACTCTCCCCTCGCTCCATTCCCCGTACTCACTCTCCCCCACTCCATTCCCCGTACTCACTCCCCCTCCCGCTGCATTCCCCTTTCTCACTCTCCCCTTGCTCCATTCCCCGTACTCACTCTCCTCCACTCCATTCCCCGTACTCACTCTCCCCCCCCCCGCTCCATTCCCTGTACTTACTCTCCCCCCGCTCCATTCCCCGTACTCACTCTCCCCACGCTCCATTCCCCGTACTCACTCTCCCCCTCGCTCCATTCCCCGTACTCACGTTCACCCCGCTCCATTCCCCGTACTCACTCTCGCCTCGCTCCATTCCCCGTACTCACTCTCCCCTCGCTCCATTCCCCGTCCTCAATCTCCCCTTCCCGCTCCATTCCCCGTACTCACTCTCCCCCTCCCGCTCCATTCCCCGTACTCACACTCGCCCCCCCGCTCCATTCCCCGTACTCACTCTCCGCCCGCTCCATTCTCCGTACTCACTCTCCCCTCGCTCCATTCCCCGTACTCACTCTCCCCCGCTCCATTCCCCATACTCACTCTCCCCCCACTCTTCCCCGTACTCACTCTCCTCCCGCTCCATTCCCCGTACTCACTCTCCCCCCGCTCCATTCCCCGTACTCACTCTCCCCTCGCTCCATTCCCCGTACTCACTCTCTCCCCGCTCCATTCCCCGTACTCACTCTCCCCCCGCTCTTCCCCGTACTCACTCTCCTCCCGCTCCATTCCCCGTACTCACTCTCCCCCCGCTCCATTCCCCGTACTCACTCTCCCCCCGCTCCATTCCCCGTACTCACACTCCCCCCGCTCCATTCCCCGTACTCACTCTCCCCCCGCTCCATTCCCCGTACTCACTCTCCCCCCGCTCCATTCCCGGTACTCTCTCTCCCCCCGCTCCATTCCCGGTATTCACTCTCCCCCCGCTTCATTCCCCGTACTCACTTCCCCCCTCCCGCTCCATTCCCCGTACTCACTCTCCCACCCGCTCCATTCCCCGTACTCACTCTCCCCTCGCTCCATTCCCCGTACTCACTCTCCCCTCGCTCCATTCCCCGTACTCACTCTCCCCCCTCTCCATTCCCCGTACTCACTCCCCCCCCTCTCCATTCCCCGTACTCACTTCCCCCCCGCTCCATTCCCCGTACTCACTCTCCCCTCGCTCCATTCCCCGCACTCACGCTACCCCCGCTCCATTCCCCGTACTCACTCTCCCCTCGCTCCATTCCCCGTACTCACTCTCCCGTCGCTCCATTCCCCGTACTCACTCTCCCCCCGCTCCATTCCCCGTACTCACTCCCCCCCCCCCGCTCCATTCCCCGTACTCACTCTCCCACCCCCCCACTCCATTCGCCGTACTCACTCCCCCCCCCGCTCCATTCCCCATACTCACTCTCCCCTCGCTCCATTCCCCGTACTCACTCCCCCACCCCGCTCCATTCCCCGTACTCACTCTCCCCTCGCTCCATTCCCCGTACTCACTCTCCCCCCCGCTCCATTCCCCGTACTCACTCCCCCCCCCGCTCCATTCTCCGTACTCACTCTCTCCCCACCATTCCCCGTACTCACTCTCCCCCCGCTCCATTCCCCGGAGTCACTCTCCCCTCGCTCCATTCCCCGTACTCACACTCGCCCCCCCGCTCCATTCCCCGTACTCACACTCGCCCCCCCGCTCCATTCCCCGTACTCACTCTCCGCCCGCTCCATTCTCCGTACTCACTCTCCCCTCGCTCCATTCCCCGTACTCACTCTCCCCCGCTCCATTCCCCATACTCACTCTCCCCCCACTCTTCCCCGTACTCACTCTCCTCCCGCTCCATTCCCCGTACTCACTCTCCCCCCGCTCCATTCCCCGTACTCACTCTCCCCTCGCTCCATTCCCCGTACTCACTCTCTCCCCGCTCCATTCCCCGTACTCACTCTCCCCCCGCTCTTCCCCGTACTCACTCTCCTCCCGCTCCATTCCCCGTACTCACTCTCCCCCCGCTCCATTCCCCGTACTCACTCTCCCCCCGCTCCATTCCCCGTACTCACTCTCCCCCCGCTCCATTCCCCGTACTCACTCTCCCCCCGCTCCATTCCCCGTACTCACTCTCCCCCCGCTCCATTCCCGGTACTCTCTCTCCCCCCGCTCCATTCCCGGTATTCACTCTCCCCCCGCTTCATTCCCCGTACTCACTTCCCCCCTCCCGCTCCATTCCCCGTACTCACTCTCCCACCCGCTCCATTCCCCGTACTCACTCTCCCCTCGCTCCATTCCCCGTACTCACTCTCCCCTCGCTCCATTCCCCGTACTCACTCTCCCCCCTCTCCATTCCCCGTACTCACTCCCCCCCCTCTCCATTCCCCGTACTCACTTCCCCCCCCGCTCCATTCCCCGTACTCACTCTCCCCTCGCTCCATTCCCCGCACTCACGCTACCCCCGCTCCATTCCCCGTACTCACTCTCCCCTCGCTCCATTCCCCGTACTCACTCTCCCGTCGCTCCATTCCCCGTACTCACTCTCCCCCCGCTCCATTCCCCGTACTCACTCCCCCCCCCGCTCCATTCCCCGTACTCACTCTCCCACCCCCCCACTCCATTCGCCGTACTCACTCCCCCCCCCGCTCCATTCCCCATACTCACTCTCCCCTCGCTCCATTCCCCGTACTCACTCCCCCACCCCGCTCCATTCCCCGTACTCACTCTCCCCTCGCTCCATTCCCCGTACTCACTCTCCCCCCCGCTCCATTCCCCGTACTCACTCCCCCCCCCGCTCCATTCTCCGTACTCACTCTCTCCCCACCATTCCCCGTACTCACTCTCCCCCCGCTCCATTCCCCGGAGTCACTCTCCCCTCGCTCCATTCCCCGTACTCACTCCCTCCCCGCTCCATTCCCCGTACTCACTCTCCCCTCGCTCCATTCCCCGTACTCACTCTCCCCCGCTCCATTCCCCGTACTCACACTCCCCCCGCTCCATTCCCCGTACTCACTCGCCCCCCACTCCATTCCCCGTACTCACTCCCCCCCCGCTCCATTCCCCGTACTCTCTCCCCTCGCTCCATTCCCCGTACTCATTCTCCCCCCGCTCCATTCCCCGTACTCACTCTCCCCCCACTCCATTCCCCGTACTCACTCTCCCCCCGCTCCATTCCCCGTACTCTCTCCCCTCGCTCCATTCCCCGTACTCACTCTCCCCCCGCTCCATTCCCCGTACTCACTCTCCCCCCGCTCCATTCCCCGTACTCTCTCCCCTCGCTCCATTCCCCGTACTCACTCTCCCCCCGCTCCATTCCCCGTACTCACTCTCCCCCCGCTCCATTCCCCGTACTCACTCCCCCCTGCTCCATTCCCCGTACTCACTCTCCCCCCGCTCCATTCCCCGTACTCACTCCCTCCCCGCTCCATTCCCCGTACTCACTCTCCCCCTCCCGCTCCATTCCCCGTACTCACTCTCCCCCCGCTCCATGCCCCGTACTCACTCTCCCCTCGCTCCATTCCCCGTAATCACTCTCCTGCTCCCCCCCCCCCCGGCTCCATTCCCCGTACTCACTCTCCCCTCGCTCCATTCCTCGTACTCACTCTCCCCCCCCACTCCATTCCCCGTACTCACTCTCCCCCCGCTCCATTCCCCGTACTCACTCCCCCCCCGCTCCATTCCCCGTACTCACACTCCCCTCGCTCCATTCCCCGTACTCACTCTCCCCTCGCTCCATTCCCCGTACTCACTCTCCCCCACTCCATTCCCCGTACTCTCCCCCTCCCGCTCCATTCCCCGTACTCACTCTCCCCTCGCTCCATTCCCCGTACTCACTCTCCCCCACTCCATTCCCCGTACTCACTCTCCCCCTCCCGCTCCATTCCCCGTACTCACTCTCCCCCCGCTCCATTCCCCGTACTCACACTCCCCCCACTCCATTCCTCGTACTCACTCTTCCCCCCCCCCCCCACTCCATTCCCCGTACTCACTCCCGCCCCGCTCCATGCCCCGTACTCACTCTCCCCTCGCTCCATTCCACGTACTCACTATCCCCCCGCTCCATTCCCCGTACTCACTCTCCCCTCGCTCCATTCCCCGTACTCACTCTCCCCTCGCTCCATTCCCCGTACTCACTCTCCCCCACTCCATTCCCCGTACTCACTCCCCCTACCGCTGCATTCCCCTTTCTCACTCTCCCCTTGCTCCATTCCCCGTACTCACTCTCCTCCACTCCATTCCCCGTACTCACTCTCCCCCCCCGCTCCATTCCCTGTACTCACTCTCCCCCCGCTCCATTCCCCGTACTCACTCTCCCCACGCTCCATTCCCCGTACTCACTCTCCCCTCGCTCCATTCCCCGTACTCACATTCACCCCGCTCCATTCCCCGTACTCACTCTCGCCTCGCTCCATTCCCCGTACTCACTCTCCCCTCGCTCCATTCCCCGTCCTCAATCTCCCCTTCCCGCTCCATTCCCCGTACTCACTCTCCCCCTCCCGCTCCATTCCCCGTACTCACACTCGCCCCCCCGCTCCATTCCCCGTACTCACTCTCCGCCCGCTCCATTCCCCGTGCTCACTCTCCCCTCGCTCCATTCCCCGTACTCACTCTCCCCCGCTCCATTCCCCATACTCACTCTCCCCCCACTCTTCCCCGTACTCACTCTCCTCCCGCTCCATTCCCCGTACTCACTCTCCCCCCGCTCCATTCCCCGTACTCACTCTCCCCTCGCTCCATTCCCCGTACTCACTCTCTCCCCGCTCCATTCCCCGTACTCACTCTCCCCCCGCTCTTCCCCGTACTCACTCTCCTCCCGCTCCATTCCCCGTACTCACTCTCCCCCCGCTCCATTCCCCGTACTCACTCTCCCCCCGCTCCATTCCCTGTACTCACTCTCCCCCCGCTCCATTCCCCGTACTCACTCTCCCCCCGCTCCATTCCCCGTACTCACTCTCCCCCCGCTCCATTCCCGGTACTCTCTCTCCCCCCGCTCCATTCCCGGTATTCACTCTCCCCCCGCTTCATTCCCCGTACTCACTTCCCCCCTCCCGCTCCATTCCCCGTACTCACTCTCCCACCCGCTCCATTCCCCGTCTCACTCTCCCCTCGCTCCATTCCCCGTACTCACTCTCCCCTCGCTCCATTCCCCGTACTCACTCTCCCCCCTCTCCATTCCCCGTACTCACTCCCCCCCCCTCTCCATTCCCCGTACTCACTCCCCCCCCGCTCCATTCCCCGTACTCACTCTCCCCTCGCTCCATTCCCCGCACTCACGCTACCCCCGCTCCATTCCCCGTACTCTCTCCCCTCGCTCCATTCCCCGTACTCACTCTCCCCCCGCTCCATTCCCCGTACTCACTCTCCCCCCGCTCCATTCCCCGTACTCACTCCCCCCTGCTCCATTCCCCGTACTCACTCTCCCCCCGCTCCATTCCCCGTACTCACTCCCTCCCCGCTCCATTCCCAGTACTCACTCTCCCCCTCCCGCTCCATTCCCCGTACTCACTCTCCCCCCGCTCCATGCCCCGTACTCACTCTCCCCTCGCTCCATTCCCCGTAATCACTCTCCTCCTCCCCCCGCCCCCCGGCTCCATTCCCCGTACTCACTCTCCCCTCGCTCCATTCCTCGTACTCACTCTCCCCCCCCACTCCATTCCCCGTACTCACTCTCCCCCCGCTCCATTCCCCGTACTCACTACCCCCCCGCTCCATTCCCCGTACTCACACTCCCCTCGCTCCATTCCCCGTACTCACTCTCCCCTCGCTCCATTCCCCGTACTCACTCTCCCCCACTCCATTCCCCGTACTCTCCGCCTCCCGCTCCATTCCCCGTACTCACTCTCCCCTCGCTCCATTCCCCGTACTCACTCTCCCCCACTCCATTCCCCGTACTCACTCTCCCCCTCCCGCTCCATTCCCCGTACTCACTCTCCCCCCGCTCCATTCCCCGTACTCACACTCCCCCCACTCCATTCCTCGTACTCACTCTCCCCCCCCCCACTCCATTCCCCGTACTCACTCCCGCCCCGCTCCATGCCCCGTACTCACTCTCCCCTCGCTCCATTCCACGTACTCACTATCCCCCCGCTCCATTCCCCGTACTCACTCTCCCCTCGCTCCATTCCCCGTACTCACTCTCCCCTCGCTCCATTCCCCATACTCACTCTCCCCCACTCCATTCCCCGTACTCACTCCCCCTCCCGCTGCATTCCCCTTTCTCACTCTCCCCTTGCTCCATTCCCCGTACTCACTCTCCTCCACTCCATTCCCCGTACTCACTCTCCCCCCCCCGCTCCATTCCCTGTACTCACTCTCCCCCCGCTCCATTCCCCGTACTCACTCTCCCCACGCTCCATTCCCCGTACTCACTCTCCCCTCGCTCCATTCCCCGTACTCACATTCACCCCGCTCCATTCCCCGTACTCACTCTCGCCTCGCTCCATTCCCCGTACTCACTCTCCCCTCGCTCCATTCCCCGTCCTCAATCTCCCCTTCCCGCTCCATTCCCCGTACTCACTCTCCCCCTCCCGCTCCATTCCCCGTACTCACACTCGCCCCCCCGCTCCATTCCCCGTACTCACTCTCCGCCCGCTCCATTCCCCGTGCTCACTCTCCCCTCGCTCCATTCCCCGTACTCACTCTCCCCCGCTCCATTCCCCGTACTCACTCTCCCCCCACTCTTCCCCGTACTCACTCTCCTCCCGCTCCATTCCCCGTACTCACTCTCCCCCCGCTCCATTCCCCGTTCTCACTCTCCCCTCGCTCCATTCCCCGTACTCACTCTCTCCCCGCTCCATTCCCCGTACTCACTCTCCCCCCGCTCTTCCCCGTACTCACTCTCCTCCCGCTCCATTCCCCGTACTCACTCTCCCCCCGCTCCATTCCCCGTACTCACTCTCCCCACGCTCCATTCCCCGTACTCACTCTCCCCCCGCTCCATTCCCGGTACTCTCTCTCCCCCCGCTCCATTCCCGGTATTCACTCTCCCCCCGCTTCATTCCCCGTACTCACTTCCCCCCTCCCGCTCCATTCCCCGTACTCACTCTCCCACCCGCTCCATTCCCCGTACTCACTCTCCCCTCGCTCCATTCCCCGTACTCACTCTCCCCTCGCTCCATTCCCCGTACTCACTCTCCCCCCTCTCCATTCCCCGTACTCACTCCCCCCCCTCTCCATTCCCCGTACTCACTCCCCCCCCGCTCCATTCCCCGTACTCACTCTCCCCTCGCTCCATTCCCCGCACTCACGCTACCCCCGCTCCATTCCCCGTACTCACTCTCCCCTCGCTCCATTCCCCGTACTCACTCTCCCGTCGCTCCATTCCCCGTACTCACTCTCCCCCCGCTCCATGCCCCGTACTCACTCTCCCCTCGCTCCATTCCCCGTAATCACTCTCCTCCTCCCCCCCCCCCCCCGGCTCCATTCCCCGTACTCACTCTCCCCTCGCTCCATTCCTCGTACTCACTCTCCCCCCCCACTCCATTCCCCGTGCTCACTCTCCCCCGGCTCCATTCCCCGTACTCACTCCCCCCCCGCTCCATTCCCCGTACTCACACTCCCCTCGCTCCATTCCCCGTACTCACTCTCCCCTCGCTCCATTCCCCGTACTCACTCTCCCCCACTCCATTCCCCGTACTCTCCCCCTCCCGCTCCATTCCCCGTACTCACTCTCCCCTCGCTCCATTCCCGGTACTCACTCTCCCCCACTCCATTCCCCGTACTCACTCTCCCCCTCCCGCTCCATTCCCCGTACTCACTCTCCCCCCGCTCCATTCCCCGTACTCACACTCCCCCCACTCCATTCCTCGTACTCACTCTCCCCCCCCCCCACTCCATTCCCCGTACTCACTCCCGCCCCGCTCCATGCCCCGTACTCACTCTCCCCTCGCTCCATTCCACGTACTCACTATCCCCCCGCTCCATTCCCCGTACTCACTCTCCCCTCGCTCCATTCCCCGTACTCACTCTCCCCTCGCTCCATTCCCCGTACTCACTCTCCCCCACTCCATTCCCCGTACTCACTCCCCCTCCCGCTGCATTCCCCTTTCTCACTCTCCCCTTGCTCCATTCCCCGTACTCACTCTCCTCCACTCCATTCCCCGTACTCACTCTCCCCCCCCCCGCTCCATTCCCTGTACTCACTCTCCCCCCGCTCCATTCCCCGTACTCACTCTCCCCACGCTCCATTCCACGTACTCACTCTCCCCTCGCTCCATTCCCCGTACTCACATTCACCCCGCTCCATTCCCCGTACTCACTCTCCCCCTCCCGCTCCATTCCCCGTACTCACACTCGCCCCCCCGCTCCATTCCCCGTACTCACTCTCCGCCCGCTCCATTCTCCGTACTCACTCTCCCCTCGCTCCATTCCCCGTACTCACTCTCCCCCGCTCCATTCCCCATACTCACTCTCCCCCCACTCTTCCCCGTACTCACTCTCCTCCCGCTCCATTCCCCGTACTCACTCTCCCCCCGCTCCATTCCCCGTACTCACTCTCCCCTCGCTCCATTCCCCGTACTCACTCTCTCCCCGCTCCATTCCCCGTACTCACTCTCCCCCCGCTCTTCCCCGTACTCACTCTCCTCCCGCTCCATTCCCCGTACTCACTCTCCCCCCGCTCCATTCCCCGTACTCACTCTCCCCCCGCTCCATTCCCCGTACTCACTCTCCCCCCGCTCCATTCCCCGTACTCACTCTCCCCCCGCTCCATTCCCCGTACTCACTCTCCCCCCGCTCCATTCCCGGTACTCTCTCTCCCCCCGCTCCATTCCCGGTATTCACTCTCCCCCCGCTTCATTCCCCGTACTCACTTCCCCCCTCCCGCTCCATTCCCCGTACTCACTCTCCCACCCGCTCCATTCCCCGTACTCACTCTCCCCTCGCTCCATTCCCCGTACTCACTCTCCCCTCGCTCCATTCCCCGTACTCACTCTCCCCCCTCTCCATTCCCCGTACTCACTCCCCCCCTCTCCATTCCCCGTACTCACTTCCCCCCCGCTCCATTCCCCGTACTCACTCTCCCCTCGCTCCATTCCCCGCACTCACGCTACCCCCGCTCCATTCCCCGTACTCACTCTCCCCTCGCTCCATTCCCCGTACTCACTCTCCCGTCGCTCCATTCCCCGTACTCACTCTCCCCCCGCTCCATTCCCCGTACTCACTCCCCCCCCCCGCTCCATTCCCCGTACTCACTCTCCCACCCCCCCACTCCATTCGCCGTACTCACTCCCCCCCCCGCTCCATTCCCCATACTCACTCTCCCCTCGCTCCATTCCCCGTACTCACTCCCCCACCCCGCTCCATTCCCCGTACTCACTCTCCCCTCGCTCCATTCCCCGTACTCACTCTCCCCCCCGCTCCATTCCCCGTACTCACTCCCCCCCCCGCTCCATTCTCCGTACTCACTCTCTCCCCACCATTCCCCGTACTCACTCTCCCCCCGCTCCATTCCCCGGAGTCACTCTCCCCTCGCTCCATTCCCCGTACTCACTCCCTCCCCGCTCCATTCCCCGTACTCACTCTCCCCTCGCTCCATTCCCCGTACTCACTCTCCCCCGCTCCATTCCCCGTACTCACACTCCCCCCGCTCCATTCCCCGTACTCACTCGCCCCCCACTCCATTCCCCGTACTCACTCCCCCCCCGCTCCATTCCCCGTACTCTCTCCCCTCGCTCCATTCCCCGTACTCATTCTCCCCCCGCTCCATTCCCCGTACTCACTCTCCCCCCACTCCATTCCCCGTACTCACTCTCCCCCCGCTCCATTCCCCGTACTCTCTCCCCTCGCTCCATTCCCCGTACTCACTCTCCCCCCGCTCCATTCCCCGTACTCACTCTCCCCCCGCTCCATTCCCCGTACTCACTCTCCCCCCGCTCCATTCCCCGTACTCTCTCCCCTCGCTCCATTCCCCGTACTCACTCTCCCCCCGCTCCATTCCCCGTACTCACTCTCCCCCCGCTCCATTCCCCGTACTCACTCCCCCCTGCTCCATTCCCCGTACTCACTCTCCCCCCGCTCCATTCCCCGTACTCACTCCCTCCCCGCTCCATTCCCCGTACTCACTCTCCCCCTCCCGCTCCATTCCCCGTACTCACTCTCCCCCCGCTCCATGCCCCGTACTCACTCTCCCCTCGCTCCATTCCCCGTAATCACTCTCCTCCTCCCCCCGCCCCCCGGCTCCATTCCCCGTACTCACTCTCCCCTCGCTCCATTCCTCGTACTCACTCTCCCCCCCACTCCATTCCCCGTACTCACTCTCCCCCCGCTCCATTCCCCGTACTCACTCCCCCCCCGCTCCATTCCCCGTACTCACACTCCCCTCGCTCCATTCCCCGTACTCACTCTCCCCTCGCTCCATTCCCCGTACTCACTCTCCCCCACTCCATTCCCCGTACTCTCCCCCTCCCGCTCCATTCCCCGTACTCACTCTCCCCTCGCTCCATTCCCCGTACTCACTCTCCCCCACTCCATTCCCCGTACTCACTCTCCCCCTCCCGCTCCATTCCCCGTACTCACTCTCCCCCCGCTCCATTCCCCGTACTCACACTCCCCCCACTCCATTCCTCGTACTCACTCTCCCCCCCCCCACTCCATTCCCCGTACTCACTCCCGCCCCGCTCCATGCCCCGTACTCACTCTCCCCTCGCTCCATTCCACGTACTCACTATCCCCCCGCTCCATTCCCCGTACTCACTCTCCCCTCGCTCCATTCCCCGTACTCACTCTCCCCTCGCTCCATTCCCCGTACTCACTCTCCCCCACTCCATTCCCCGTACTCACTCCCCCTCCCGCTGCATTCCCCTTTCTCACTCTCCCCTTGCTCCATTCCCCGTACTCACTCTCCTCCACTCCATTCCCCGTACTCACTCTCCCCCCCCCGCTCCATTCCCTGTACTCACTCTCCCCCCGCTCCATTCCCCGTACTCACTCTCCCCACGCTCCATTCCCCGTACTCACTCTCCCCTCGCTCCATTCCCCGTACTCACATTCACCCCGCTCCATTCCCCGTACTCACTCTCGCCTCGCTCCATTCCCCGTACTCACTCTCCCCTCGCTCCATTCCCCGTCCTCAATCTCCCCTTCCCGCTCCATTCCCCGTACTCACTCTCCCCCTTCCGCTCCATTCCCCGTACTCACACTCGCCCCCCCGCTCCATTCCCCGTACTCACTCTCCGCCCGCTCCATTCCCCGTGCTCACTCTCCCCTCGCTCCATTCCCCGTACTCACTCTCCCCCGCTCCATTCCCCATACTCACTCTCCCCCCACTCTTCCCCGTACTCACTCTCCTCCCGCTCCATTCCCCGTACTCACTCTCCCCCCGCTCCATTCCCCGTACTCACTCTCCCCTCGCTCCATTCCCCGTACTCACTCTCTCCCCGCTCCATTCCCCGTACTCACTCTCCCCCCGCTCTTCCCCGTACTCACTCTCCTCCCGCTCCATTCCCCGTACTCACTCTCCCCCCGCTCCATTCCCCGTACTCACTCTCCCCCCGCTCCATTCCCTGTACTCACTCTCCCCCCGCTCCATTCCCCGTACTCACTCTCCCCCCGCTCCATTCCCCGTACTCACTCTCCCCCCGCTCCATTCCCGGTACTCTCTCTCCCCCCGCTTCATTCCCCGTCCTCAATCTCCCCTTCCCGCTCCATTCCCCGTACTCACTCTCCCCCTCCCGCTCCATTCCCCGTACTCACACTCGCCCCCCCGCTCCATTCCCCGTACTCACTCTCCGCCCGCTCCATTCTCCGTACTCACTCTCCCCTCGCTCCATTCCCCGTACTCACTCTCCCCCGCTCCATTCCCCATACTCACTCTCCCCCCACTCTTCCCCGTACTCACTCTACTCCCGCTCCATTCCCCGTACTCACTCTCCCCCCGCTCCATTCCCCGTACTCACTCTCCCCTCGCTCCATTCCCCGTACTCACTCTCTCCCCGCTCCATTCCCCGTACTCACTCTCCCCCCGCTCTTCCCCGTACTCACTCTCCTCCCGCTCCATTCCCCGTACTCACTCTCCCCCCGCTCCATTCCCCGTACTCACTCTCCCCCCGCTCCATTCCCCGTACTCACTCTCCCCCCGCTCCATTCCCCGTACTCACTCTCCCCCCGCTCCATTCCCCGTACTCACTCTCCCCCCGCTCCATTCCCCGTACTCACTTCCCCCCTCCCGCTCCATTCCCCGTACTCACTCTCCCACCCGCTCCATTCCCCGTACTCACTCTCCCCTCGCTCCATTCCCCGTACTCACTCTCCCCTCGCTCCATTCCCCGTACTCACTCTCCCCCCTCTCCATTCCCCGTACTCACTCCCCCCCTCTCCATTCCCCGTACTCACTTCCCCCCCGCTCCATTCCCCGTACTCACTCTCCCCTCGCTCCATTCCCCGCACTCACGCTACCCCCGCTCCATTCCCCGTACTCACTCTCCCCTCGCTCCATTCCCCGTACTCACTCTCCCGTCGCTCCATTCCCCGTACTCACTCTCCCCCCGCTCCATTCCACGTACTCACTATCCCCCCGCTCCATTCCCCGTACTCACTCTCCCCTCGCTCCATTCCCCGTACTCACTCTCCCCTCGCTCCATTCCCCGTACTCACTCTCCCCCACTCCATTCCCCGTACTCACTCCCCCTCCCGCTGCATTCCCCTTTCTCACTCTCCCCTTGCTCCATTCCCCGTACTCACTCTCCTCCACTCCATTCCCCGTACTCACTCTCCCCCCCCCCGCTCCATTCCCTGTACTCACTCTCCCCCCGCTCCATTCCCCGTACTCACTCTCCCCACGCTCCATTCCACGTACTCACTCTCCCCTCGCTCCATTCCCCGTACTCACATTCACCCCGCTCCATTCCCCGTACTCACTCTCGCCTCGCTCCATTCCCCGTACTCACTCTCCCCTCGCTCCATTCCCCGTCCTCAATCTCCCCTTCCCGCTCCATTCCCCGTACTCACTCTCCCCCTCCCGCTCCATTCCCCGTACTCACACTCGCACCCCCGCTCCATTCCCCGTACTCACTCTCCGCCCGCTCCATTCTCCGTACTCACTCTCCCCTCGCTCCATTCCCCGTACTCACTCTCCCCCGCTCCATTCCCCATACTCACTCTCCCCCCACTCTTCCCCGTACTCACTCTCCTCCCGCTCCATTCCCCGTACTCACTCTCCCCCCGCTCCATTCCCCGTACTCACTCTCCCCTCGCTCCATTCCCCGTACTCACTCTCTCCCCGCTCCATTCCCCGTACTCACTCTCCCCCCGCTCCATTCCCCGTACTCACTCTCCCCCCGCTCCATTCCCCGTACTCACTCTCCCCCCGCTCCATTCCCCGTACTCACTCCCCCCTGCTCCATTCCCCGTACTCACTCTCCCCCCGCTCCATTCCCCGTACTCACTCCCTCCCCGCTCCATTCCCCGTACTCACTCTCCCCCTCCCGCTCCATTCCCCGTACTCACTCTCCCCCCGCTCCATGCCCCGTACTCACTCTCCCCTCGCTCCATTCCCCGTAATCACTCTCCTCCTCCCCCCCCCCCCCGGCTCCATTCCCCGTACTCACTCTCCCCTCGCTCCATTCCTCGTACTCACTCTCCCCCCCCACTCCATTCCCCGTACTCACTCTCCCCCCGCTCCATTCCCCGTACTCACTCCCCCCCCGCTCCATTCCCCGTACTCACACTCCCCTCGCTCCATTCCCCGTACTCACTCTCCCCTCGCTCCATTCCCCGTACTCACTCTCCCCCACTCCATTCCCCGTACTCTCCCCCTCCCGCTCCATTCCCCGTACTCACTCTCCCCTCGCTCCATTCCCCGTACTCACTCTCCCCCACTCCATTCCCCGTACTCACTCTCCCCCTCCCGCTCCATTCCCCGTACTCACTCTCCCCCCGCTCCATTCCCCGTACTCACACTCCCCCCACTCCATTCCTCGTACTCACTCTCCCCCCCCCCACTCCATTCCCCGTACTCACTCCCGCCCCGCTCCATGCCCCGTACTCACTCTCCCCTCGCTCCATTCCACGTACTCACTATCCCCCCGCTCCATTCCCCGTACTCACTCTCCCCTCGCTCCATTCCCCGTACTCACTCTCCCCTCGCTCCATTCCCCGTACTCACTCTCCCCCACTCCATTCCCCGTACTCACTCCCCCTCCCGCTGCATTCCCCTTTCTCACTCTCCCCTTGCTCCATTCCCCGTACTCACTCTCCTCCACTCCATTCCCCGTACTCACTCTCCCCCCCCCCGCTCCATTCCCTGTACTCACTCTCCCCCCGCTCCATTCCCCGTACTCACTCTCCCCACGCTCCATTCCCCGTACTCACTCTCCCCTCGCTCCATTCCCCGTACTCACATTCACCCCGCTCCATTCCCCGTACTCACTCTCGCCTCGCTCCATTCCCCGTACTCACTCTCCCCTCGCTCCATTCCCCGTCCTCAATCTCCCCTTCCCGCTCCATTCCCCGTACTCACTCTCCCCCTCCCGCTCCATTCCCCGTACTCACACTCGCCCCCCCGCTCCATTCCCCGTACTCACTCTCCGCCCGCTCCATTCCCCGTGCTCACTCTCCCCTCGCTCCATTCCCCGTACTCACTCTCCCCCGCTCCATTCCCCATACTCACTCTCCCCCCACTCTTCCCCGTACTCACTCTCCTCCCGCTCCATTCCCCGTACTCACTCTCCCCCCGCTCCATTCCCCGTACTCACTCTCCCCTCGCTCCATTCCCCGTACTCACTCTCTCCCCGCTCCATTCCCCATACTCACTCTCCCCCCGCTCTTCCCCGTACTCACTCTCCTCCCGCTCCATTCCCCGTACTCACTCTCCCCCCGCTCCATTCCCCGTACTCACTCTCCCCCCGCTCCATTCCCTGTACTCACTCTCCCCCCGCTCCATTCCCCGTACTCACTCTCCCCCCGCTCCATTCCCCGTACTCACTCTCCCCCCGCTCCATTCCCGGTACTCTCTCTCCCCCCGCTCCATTCCCGGTATTCACTCTCCCCCCGCTTCATTCCCCGTACTCACTTCCCCCCTCCCGCTCCATTCCCCGTACTCACTCTCCCACCCGCTCCATTCCCCGTCTCACTCTCCCCTCGCTCCATTCCCCGTACTCACTCTCCCCTCGCTCCATTCCCCGTACTCACTCTCCCCCCTCTCCATTCCCCGTACTCACTCCCCCCCCTCTCCATTCCCCGTACTCACTCCCCCCCCGCTCCATTCCCCGTACTCACTCTCCCCTCGCTCCATTCCCCGCACTCACGCTACCCCCGCTCCATTCCCCGTACTCTCTCCCCTCGCTCCATTCCCCGTACTCACTCTCCCCCCGCTCCATTCCCCGTACTCACTCTCCCCCCGCTCCATTCCCCGTACTCACTCCCCCCTGCTCCATTCCCCGTACTCACTCTCCCCCCGCTCCATTCCCCGTACTCACTCCCTCCCCGCTCCATTCCCAGTACTCACTCTCCCCCTCCCGCTCCATTCCCCGTACTCACTCTCCCCCCGCTCCATGCCCCGTACTCACTCTCCCCTCGCTCCATTCCCCGTAATCACTCTCCTCCTCCCCCCCCCCCCGGCTCCATTCCCCGTACTCACTCTCCCCTCGCTCCATTCCTCGTACTCACTCTCCCCCCCCACTCCATTCCCCGTACTCACTCTCCCCCCGCTCCATTCCCCGTACTCACTCCCCCCCCGCTCCATTCCCCGTACTCACACTCCCCTCGCTCCATTCCCCGTACTCACTCTCCCCTCGCTCC
Source organism: Scyliorhinus torazame (assembly GCF_047496885.1). Taxonomy (NCBI): domain Eukaryota; kingdom Metazoa; phylum Chordata; class Chondrichthyes; order Carcharhiniformes; family Scyliorhinidae; genus Scyliorhinus; species Scyliorhinus torazame. The sequence continues at coordinate 27,473,313 of NC_092728.1, read as the reverse complement.
ATTCCCCGTACTCACTCTCCCCCACTCCATTCCCCGTACTCTCCGCCTCCCGCTCCATTCCCCGTACTCACTCTCCCCTCGCTCCATTCCCCGTACTCACTCTCCCCCACTCCATTCCCCGTACTCACTCTCCCCCTCCCGCTCCATTCCCCGTACTCACTCTCCCCCCGCTCCATTCCCCGTACTCACACTCCCCCCACTCCATTCCTCGTACTCACTCTCCCCCCCCCGACTCCATTCCCCGTACCCACTCCCGCCCCGCTCCATGCCCCGTACTCACTCTCCCCTCGCTCCATTCCACGTACTCACTATCCCCCCGCTCCATTCCCCGTACTCACTCTCCCCTCGCTCCATTCCCCGTACTCACTCTCCCCTCGCTCCATTCCCCGTACTCACTCTCCCCCACTCCATTCCCCGTACTCACTCCGCCTCCCGCTGCATTCCCCTTTCTCACTCTCCCCTTGCTCCATTCCCCGTACTCACTCTCCTCCACTCCATTCCCCGTACTCACTCTCCCCCCCCCGCTCCATTCCCTGTACTCACTCTCCCCCCGCTCCATTCCCCGTACTCACTCTCCCCACGCTCCATTCCCCGTACTCACTCTCCCCTCGCTCCATTCCCCGTACTCACATTCACCCCGCTCCATTCCCCGTACTCACTCTCGCCTCGCTCCATTCCACGTACTCACTCTCCCCTCGCTCCATTCCCCGTCCTCAATCTCCCCTTCCCGCTCCATTCCCCGTACTCACTCTCCCCCTCCCGCTCCATTCCCCGTACTCACACTCGCCCCCCCGCTCCATTCCCCGTACTCACTCTCCGCCCGCTCCATTCCCCGTGCTCACTCTCCCCTCGCTCCATTCCCCGTACTCACTCTCCCCCGCTCCATTCCCCGTACTCACTCTCCCCCCACTCTTCCCCGTACTCACTCTCCTCCCGCTCCATTCCCCGTACTCACTCTCCCCCCGCTCCATTCCCCGTACTCACTCTCCCCTCGCTCCATTCCCCGTACTCACTCTCTCCCCGCTCCATTCCCCGTACTCACTCTCCCCCCGCTCTTCCCCGTACTCACTCTCCTCCCGCTCCATTCCCCGTACTCACTCTCCCCCCGCTCCATTCCCCGTACTCACTCTCCCCCCGCTCCATTCCCCGTACTCACTCTCCCCCCGCTCCATTCCCCGTACTCACTCTCCCCCCGCTCCATTCCCCGTACTCACTCTCCCCCCGCTCCATTCCCCGTACTCACTCTCCCCCCGCTCCATTCCCGGTACTCTCTCTCCCCCCGCTCCATTCCCGGTATTCACTCTCCCCCCGCTTCATTCCCCGTACTCACTTCCCCCCTCCCGCTCCATTCCCCGTACTCACTCTCCCACCCGCTCCATTCCCCGTACTCACTCTCGCCTCGCTCCATTCCCCGTACTCACTCTCCCCTCGCTCCATTCCCCGTACTCACTCTCCCCCCTCTCCATTCCCCGTACTCACTCCCCCCCTCTCCATTCCCCGTACTCACTCCCCCCCTGCTCCATTCCCCGTACTCACTCTCCCCTCGCTCCATTCCCCGCACTCACGCTACCCCCGCTCCATTCCCCGTACTCACTCTCCCCTCGCTCCATTCCCCGTACTCACTCTCCCGTCGCTCCATTCCCCGTACTCACTCTCCCCCCGCTCCATTCCCCGTACTCACTCCCCCCCCCGCTCCATTCCCCGTACTCACTCTCCCACCCCCCCGCTCCATTCGCCGTACTCACTCCCCCCCCCGCTCCATTCCCCATACTCACTCTCCCCTCGCTCCATTCCCCGTACTCACTCCCCCACCCCGCTCCATTCCCCGTACTCACTCTCCCCTCGCTCCATTCCCCGTACTCACTCTCCCCCCCGCTCCATTCCCCGTACTCACTCCCCCCCCCGCTCCATTCTCCGTACTCACTCTCTCCCCACTCCATTCCCCGTACTCACTCTCCCCCCGCTCCATTCCCCGGAGTCACTCTCCCCTCGCTCCATTCCCCGTACTCACTCCCTCCCCGCTCCATTCCCCGTACTCACTCTCCCCTCGCTCCATTCCCCGTACTCACTCTCCCCCGCTCCATTCCCCGTACTCACACTCCCCCCGCTCCATTCCCCGTACTCACTCGCCCCCCACTCCATTCCCCGTACTCACTCCCCCCCCGCTCCATTCCCCGTACTCTCTCCCCTCGCTCCATTCCCCGTACTCATTCTCCCCCCGCTCCATTCCCCGTACTCACTCTCCCCCCACTCCATTCCCCGTACTCACTCTCCCCCCGCTCCATTCCCCGTACTCTCTCCCCTCGCTCCATTCCCCGTACTCACTCTCCCCCCGCTCCATTCCCCGTACTCACTCTCCCCCCGCTCCATTCCCCGTACTCACTCTCCCCCCGCTCCATTCCCCGTACTCTCTCCCCTCGCTCCATTCCCCGTACTCACTCTCCCCCCGCTCCATTCCCCGTACTCACTCTCCCCCCGCTCCATTCCCCGTACTCACTCCCCCCCTGCTCCATTCCCCGTACTCACTCCCCCCTGCTCCATTCCCCGTACTCACTCTCCCCCCGCTCCATTCCCCGTACTCACTCCCTCCCCGCTCCATTCCCCGTACTCTCTCTCCCCTCGCTCCATTCCCCGTACTCTCTCTCCCCTCGCTCCATTCCCCGTACTCACTCTCCCCCCGCTCCATTCCCCGTACTCACTCCCCCCTGCTCCATTCCCCGTACTCACTCTCCCCCCGCTCCATTCCCCGTACTCACTCCCTCCCCGCTCCATTCCCCGTACTCTCTCTCCCCTCGCTCCATTCCCCGTACTCTCTCTCCCCTCGCTCCATTCCCCGTACTCACTCTCCCCCCTCCCGCTCCATTCCCCGTACTCACTCTCCCCCCGCTCCATTCCCCGTACTCACTCTCCCCCCGCTCCATTCCCCGTACTCACTCTCCCCCCGCTCCATTCCCCGTACTCACTCTCCCCCCGCTCCATTCCCCGTACTCACTCTCCCCCCGCTCCATTCCCGGTACTCTCTCTCCCCCCGCTCCATTCCCGGTATTCACTCTCCCCCCGCTTCATTCCCCGTACTCACTTCCCCCCTCCCGCTCCATTCCCCGTACTCACTCTCCCACCCGCTCCATTCCCCGTACTCACTCTCGCCTCGCTCCATTCCCCGTACTCACTCTCCCCTCGCTCCATTCCCCGTACTCACTCTCCCCCCTCTCCATTCCCCGTACTCACTCCCCCCCCTCTCCATTCCCCGTACTCACTCCCCCCCCGCTCCATTCCCCGTACTCACTCTCCCCTCGCTCCATTCCCCGCACTCACGCTACCCCCGCTCCATTCCCCGTACTCACTCTCCCCTCGCTCCATTCCCCGTACTCACTCTCCCGTCGCTCCATTCCCCGTACTCACTCTCCCCCCGCTCCATTCCCCGTACTCACTCCCCCCCCCGCTCCATTCCCCGTACTCACTCTCCCACCCCCCCGCTCCATTCGCCGTACTCACTCCCCCCCCCGCTCCATTCCCCATACTCACTCTCCCCTCGCTCCATTCCCCGTACTCACTCCCCCACCCCGCTCCATTCCCCGTACTCACTCTCCCCTCGCTCCATTCCCCGTACTCACTCTCCCCCCCGCTCCATTCCCCGTACTCACTCCCCCCCCCGCTCCATTCTCCGTACTCACTCTCTCCCCACTCCATTCCCCGTACTCACTCTCCCCCCGCTCCATTCCCCGGAGTCACTCTCCCCTCGCTCCATTCCCCGTACTCACTCCCTCCCCGCTCCATTCCCCGTACTCACTCTCCCCTCGCTCCATTCCCCGTACTCACTCTCCCCCGCTCCATTCCCCGTACTCACACTCCCCCCGCTCCATTCCCCGTACTCACTCGCCCCCCACTCCATTCCCCGTACTCACTCCCCCCCCGCTCCATTCCCCGTACTCTCTCCCCTCGCTCCATTCCCCGTACTCATTCTCCCCCCGCTCCATTCCCCGTACTCACTCTCCCCCCACTCCATTCCCCGTACTCACTCTCCCCCCGCTCCATTCCCCGTACTCTCTCCCCTCGCTCCATTCCCCGTACTCACTCTCCCCCCGCTCCATTCCCCGTACTCACTCTCCCCCCGCTCCATTCCCCGTACTCACTCTCCCCCCGCTCCATTCCCCGTACTCTCTCCCCTCGCTCCATTCCCCGTACTCACTCTCCCCCTGCTCCATTCCCCGTACTCACTCTCCCCCCGCTCCATTCCCCGTACTCACTCCCCCCTGCTCCATTCCCCGTACTCACTCTCCCCCCGCTCCATTCCCCGTACTCACTCCCTCCCCGCTCCATTCCCCGTACTCTCTCTCCCCTCGCTCCATTCCCCGTACTCTCTCTCCCCTCGCTCCATTCCCCGTACTCACTCTCCCCCCTCCCGCTCCATTCCCCGTACTCACTCTCCCCCCCGCTCCATTCCCCGTACTCACTCTCCCCTCGCTCCATTCCCCGTACTCACTCTCCCCTCGCTCCATTCCCCGTACTCACTCTCCCCCCTCTCCATTCCCCGTACTCACTCCCCCCCCTCTCCATTCCCCGTACTCACTCCCCCCCCGCTCCATTCCCCGTACTCACTCTCCCCTCGCTCCATTCCCCGCACTCACGCTCCCCCCGCTCCATTCCCCGTTCTCACTCTCCCCTCGCTCCATTCCCCGTACTCACTCTCCCGTCGCTCCATTCCCCGTACTCACTCTTCCCCCGCTCCATTCCCCGTACTCACTCCCCCCCCCCGCTCCATTCCCCGTACTCACTCTCCCACCCCCCCGCTCCATTCGCCGTACTCACTCCCCCCCCCGCTCAATTCCCCGTACTCACTCTCCCCTCGCTCCATTCCCCGTACTCACTCCCCCACCCCGCTCCATTCCCCGTACTCACTCTCCCCTCGCTCCATTCCCCGTACTCACTCTCCCCCCCGCTCCATTCCCCGTACTCACTCCCCCCCGCTCCATTGTCCGTACTCACTCTCCCCCCACTCCATTCCCCGTACTCACTCTCCCCCCGCTCCATTCCCCGGAGTCACTCTCCCCTCGCTCCATTCCCCGTACTCACTCCCTCCCCGCTCCATTCCCCGTACTCACTCTCCCCTCGCTCCATTCCCCGTACTCACACTCCCCCCGCTCCATTCCCCGTACTCACTCTCCCCCCGCTCCATTCCCCGTACTCACTCTCCCCCCACTCCATTCCCCGGACTCACTCTCCCCACGCTCCATTCCCCGTACTCTCTCCCCTCGCTCCATTCCCCGTACTCATTCTCCCCCCGCTCGATTCCCCGTACTCACTCTCCCCCCACTCCATTCCCCGTACTCACTCTCCCCCCGCTCCATTCCCCGTACTCTCTCCCCTCGCTACATTCCCCGTACTCACTCTCCCCCCGCTCCATTCCCCGTACTCACTCTCCCCCCACTCCATTCCCCGTACTCACTCTCCCCCCGCTCCATTCCCCGTACTCTCTCCCCTCGCTCCATTCCCCGGACTCACTCTCCCCCCGCTCCATTCCCCGTACTCACTCTCCCCCCGCTCCATTCCCCGTACTCACTCCCCCCCGCTCCATTCCCCGTACTCACTCCCTCCCCGCTCCATTCCCCGTGCTCTCTCTCCCCTCGCTCCATTCCCCGTACTCACTCTCCCCCGCTCCATTCCCCGTACTCACTCTACCCCCGCTCCATTCCCCGTACTCACTCTCCCCTCGCTCCATTCCCTGTACTCACTCTCCCCCCGCTCCATTCCCCGTACTCATTCCCCCCCCCGCTCCATTCCCCGTACTCACTCTTCCCCCGCTCCATTCCCCGTACTCACTCCCTCCCCGCTCCATTCCCCGTACTCACTCTCCCCTCGCTCCATTCCCCATACTCACTCTCCCCCGCTCCATTCCCCGTACTCACTCTCCCCCCGCTCCATTCCCCGTACTCACTCTCCCCCCACTCCATTCCCCGTACTCACTCTTCCCCCTCGCTCCATTCCCCGTACTCACTCTCCCCCCCGCTCCATTCCCCGTACTCACTCTCCCCCTCCCGCTCCATTCCCCGTGCTCACTCTCCCCCGCTCCATTCCCCGTACTCACTCTCCCCCCACTCCATTCCCGTACTCACTCTCCCCCCGCTCCATTCCCCGTACTCACTCTCCCCTCGCTCCATTCCCCGTACTCACTCTCCCGTCGCTCCATTCCCCGTACTCACTCTCCCCCCGCTCCATTCCCCGTACTCACTCTCCCCCCACTCCATTCCCCGTACTCACTCTCCCCCCGCTCCATTCCCCGTACTCTCTCCCCTCGCTCCATTCCCCGTACTCACTCTCCCCCCGCTCCATTCCCCGTACTCACTCTCCCCTCGCTCCATTCCCCGCACTCACGCTCCCCCCGCTCCATTCCCCGTACTCACTCTCCCCTCGCTCCATTCCCCGTACTCACTCTCCCGTCGCTCCATTCCCCGTACTCACTCCCCCCCCCCCCGCTCCATTCCCCGTACTCACTCCCCCCCCCCCGCTCCATTCCCCGTACTCACTCTCCCACCCCCCCCGCTCCATTCCCCGTACTCACTCTCCGCTCGCTCCATTCCCCGTACTCACTCCCCCACCCCGCTCCATTCCCCGTACTCACTCTCCCCTCGCTCCATTCCCCGTACTCACTCTCCCCCCGCTCCATTCCCCGTACTCACTCCCCCCCCGCTCCATTCTCCGTACTCACTCTCCCCCCACTCCATTCCCCATACTCACTCTCCCCCCCGCTCCATTCCCCGGAGTCACTCTCCCCTCGCTCCATTCCCCGTACTCACTCCCTCCCCGCTCCATTCCCCGTACTCACTCTCCCCTCGCTCCATTCCCCGTACTCACTCTCCCCCGCTCCATTCCCCGTACTCACACTCGCCCCGCTCCATTCCCCGTACTCACTCTCCCCCCACTCCATTCCCCGTACTCACTCTCCCCCCGCTCCATTCCCCGTACTCTCTCCCCTCGCTCCATTCCCCGTACTCATTCTCCCCCGGCTCCATTCCCCGTACTCACTCTCCCCCCACTCCATTCCCCGTACTCACTCTCCCCCCGCTCCATTCCCCGTACTCTCTCCCCTCGCTCCATTCCCCGTACTCACTCCCCCCCCGCTCCATTCCCCGTACTCACTCTCCCCCCACTCCATTCCCCGTACTCACTCTCCCCCCGCTCCATTCCCCGTACTCTCTCCCCTCGCTCCATTCCGCATACTCACTCTCCCCCCGCTCCATTCCCCGTACTCACTCTCCCCCCGCTCCATTCCCCGTACTCACTCCCCCCCGCTCCATTCCCCGTACTCACTCCCCCCTGCTCCATTCCCCGTACTCACTCTCCCCCCGCTCCATTCCCCGTACTCACTCCCTCCCCGCTCCATTCCCCGTACTCTCTCTCCCCTCGCTCCATTCCCGGTACTCACTCTCCCCCGCTCCATTCCCCGTACTCACTCTACCCCCGCTCCATTCCCCGTACTCACTCTCCCCCCACTCCATTCCCCGTACTCACTCTTCCCCCTCGCTCCATTCCCCGTACTCACTCTCCCCCGCGCTCCATTCCCCGTACTCACTCTCCCCCTCCCGCTCCAATCCCCGTACTCACTCTCCCCCCGCTCCATTCCCCGTACTCACTCTCCCCCCCGCTCCATTCCCCGTACTCACTCTCCCCCCGCTCCATTCCCCGTACTCTCTCCCCTCGCTCCATTCACCGTACTCACTCTCCCCCCGCTCCATTCCCCGTACTCACTCTCCCCCCGCTCCATTCCCCGTACTCACTCCCCCCTGCTCCATTCCCCGTACTCACTCTCCCCCCGCTCCATTCCCCGTACTCACTCCCTCCCCGCTCCATTCCCCGTACTCTCTCTCCCCTCGCTCCATTCCCCGTACTCTCTCTCCCCTCGCTCCATTCCCCGTACTCACTCTCCCCCCTCCCGCTCCATTCCCCGTACTCACTCTCCCCCCCGCTCCATTCCCCGGACTCACTCTCCCCTCGCTCCATTCCCCGTACTCACTCTCCCCTCGCTCCATTCCCCGTACTCACTCTCCCCCCTCTCCATTCCCCGTACTCACTCCCCCCCCTCTCCATTCCCCGTACTCACTCCCGCCCCGCTCCATTCCCCGTACTCACTCTCCCCTCGCTCCATTCCCCGCACTCACGCTCCCCCCGCTCCATTCCCCGTTCTCACTCTCCCCTCGCTCCATTCCCCGTACTCACTCTCCCGTCGCTCCATTCCCCGTACTCACTCTCCCCCCGCTCCATTCCCCGTACTCACACTCCCCCCGCTCCATTCCCCGTACTCACTCTCCCCCCACTCCATTCCCCGGACTCACTCTCCCCACGCTCCATTCCCCGTACTCTCTCCCCTCGCTCCATTCCCCGTACTCATTCTCCCCCCGCTCGATTCCCCGTACTCACTCTCCCCCCACTCCATTCCCCGTACTCACTCTCCCCCCGCTCCATTCCCCATACTCTCTCCCCTCGCTCCATTCCCCGGACTCACTCTCCCCCCGCTCCATTCCCCGTACTCACTCTCCCCCCGCTCCATTCCCCGTACTCACTCCCCCCCGCTCCATTCCCCGTACTCACTCCCTCCCCGCTCCATTCCCCGTGCTCTCTCTCCCCTCGCTCCATTCCCCGTACTCACTCTCCCCCGCTCCATTCCCCGTACTCACTCTACCCCCGCTCCATTCCCCGTACTCACTCTGCCCTCGCTCCATTCCCTGTACTCACTCTCCCCCCGCTCCATTCCCCGTACTCATTCCCACCCCCGCTCCATTCCCCGTACTCACTCTTCCCCCGCTCCATTCCCCGTACTCACTCCCTCCCCGCTCCATTCCCCGTACTCACTCTCGCCTCGCTCCATTCCCCATACTCACTCTCCCCCGCTCCATTCCCCGTACTCACTCTCCCCCCGCTCCATTCCCCGTACTCACTCTCCCCCCACTCCATTCCCCGTACTCACTCTTCCCCCTCGCTCCATTCCCCGTACTCACTCTCCCCCCCGCTCCATTCCCCGTACTCACTCTCCCCCTCCCGCTCCATTCCCCGTGCTCACTCTCCCCCCGCTCCATTCCCCGTACTCACTCTCCCCCCACTCCATTCCCGTACTCACTCTCCCCCCGCTCCATTCCCCGTACTCACTCTCCCCTCGCTCCATTCCCCGTACTCACTCTCCCGTCGCTCCATTCCCCGTACTCACTCTCCCCCCGCTCCATTCCCCGTACTCACTCTCCCCCCGCTCCATTCCCCGTACTCTCTCCCCTCGCTCCATTCCCCGTACTCATTCTCCCCCGGCTCCATTCCCCGTACTCACTCTCCCCCCACTCCATTCCCCGTACTCACTCTCCCCCCGCTCCATTCCCCGTACTCTCTCCCCTCGCTCAATTCCCCGTACTCACTCTCCCCCCGCTCCATTCCCCGTACTCACTCTCACCCCACTCCATTCCCCGTACTCACTCTCCCCCCGCTCCATTCCCCGTACTCTCTCCCCTCGCTCCATTCCGCATACTCACTCTCCCCCCGCTCCATTCCCCGTACTCACTCTCCCCCCGCTCCATTCCCCGTACTCACTCCCCCCCGCTCCATTCCCCGTACTCACTCCCCCCTGCTCCATTCCCCGTACTCACTCTCCCCCCGCTCCATTCCCCGTACTCACTCCCTCCCCGCTCCATTCCCCGTACTCTCTCTCCCCTCGCTCCATTCCCGGTACTCACTCTCCCCCGCTCCATTCCCCGTACTCACTCTACCCCCGCTCCATTCCCCGTACTCACTCTCCCCCCACTCCATTCCCCGTACTCACTCTTCCCCCTCGCTCCATTCCCCGTACTCACTCTCCCCCGCGCTCCATTCCCCGTACTGACTCTCCCCCTCCCGCTCCATTCCCCGTACTCACTCTCCCCCCGCTCCATTCCCCGTACTCACTCTCCCCCCTCTCCATTCCCCGTACTCACTCTCCCCCCGCTCCATTCCCCGTACTCTCTCCCCTCGCTCCATTCCCCGTACTCACTCTCCCCCCGCTCCATTCCCCGTACTCACTCCCCCCCCGCTCCATTCCCCGTACTCACTCCCCCCTGCTCCATTCCCCGTACTCACTCTCCCCCCGCTCCATTCCCCGTACTCACTCCCTCCCCGCTCCATTCCCCGTACTCTCTCTCCCCTCGCTCCATTCCCCGTACTCTCTCTCCCCTCGCTCCATTCCCCGTACTCACTCTCCCCCCTCCCGCTCCATTCCCCGTACTCACTCTCCCCCCCGCTCCATTCCCCGTACTCACTCTCCCCTCGCTCCATTCCCCGTACTCACTCTCCCCTCGCTCCATTCCCCGTACTCACTCTCCCCCCTCTCCATTCCCCGTACTCACTCCCCCCCCTCTCCATTCCCCGTACTCACTCCCCCCCCGCTCCATTCCCCGTACTCACTCTCCCCTCGCTCCATTCCCCGCACTCACGCTCCCCCCGCTCCATTCCCCGTACTCACTCCCCCCCCCCGCTCCATTCGCCGTACTCACTCCCCCCCCCGCTCAATTCCCCGTACTCACTCTCCCCCCCGCTCCATTCCCCGTACTCACCCCCCCCCGCTCCATTCTCCGTACTCACTCTCCCCCCACTCCATTCCCCGTACTCACTCTCCCCCCGCTCCATTCCCCGGAGTCACTCTCCCCTCGCTCCATTCCCGCTACTCACTCCCTCCCCGCTCCATTCCCCGTACTCACTCTCCCCTCGCTCCATTCCCCGTACTCACTCTCCCCCGCTCCATTCCCCGTACTCACACTCCCCCCGCTCCATTCCCCGTACTCACTCTCCCCCACTCCATTCCCCGGACTCACTCTCCCCACGCTCCATTCCCCGTACTCTCTCCCCTCGCTCCATTCCCCGTACTCATTCTCCCCCCGCTCGATTCCCCGTACTCACTCTCCCCCCACTCCATTCCCCGTACTCACTCTCCCCCCACTCCATTCCCCGTACTCACTCTACCCCCGCTCCATTCCCCGTACTCTCTCCCCTCGCTCCATTCCCCGGACTCACTCTCCCCCCGCTCCATTCCCCGTACTCACTCTCCCCCCGCTCCATTCCCCGTACTCACTCCCCCCCGCTCCATTCCCCGTACTCACTCCCTCCCCGCTCCATTCCCCGTACTCACTCCCCCCCGCTCCATTCCCCGTACTCACTCCCTCCCCGCTCCATTCCCCGTACTCACTCTCCCCTCGCTCCATTCCCTGTACTCACTCTCCCCCCGCTCCATTCCCCGTACTCATTCCCCCCCCCGCTCCATTCCCCGTACTCACTCTTCCCCCGCTCCATTCCCCGTACTCACTCTCCGCTCGCTCCATTCCCCGTACTCACTCCCCCACCCCGCTCCATTCCCCGTACTCACTCTCCCCTCGCTCCATTCCCCGTACTCACTCTCCCCCCGCTCCATTCCCCGTACTCACTCCCCCCCCGCTCCATTCTCCGTACTCACTCTCCCCCCACTCCATTCCCCATACTCACTCTCCCCCCCGCTCCATTCCCCGGAGTCACTCTCCCCTCGCTCCATTCCCCGTACTCACTCCCTCCCCGCTCCATTCCCCGTACTCACTCTCCCCTCGCTCCATTCCCCGTACTCACTCTCCCCCGCTCCATTCCCCGTACTCACACTCGCCCCGCTCCATTCCCCGTACTCACTCTCCCCCCACTCCATTCCCCGTACTCACTCTCCCCCCGCTCCATTCCCCGTACTCTCTCCCCTCGCTCCATTCCCCGTACTCATTCTCCCCCGGCTCCATTCCCCGTACTCACTCTCCCCCCACTCCATTCCCCGTACTCACTCTCCCCCCGCTCCATTCCCCGTACTCTCTCCCCTCGCTCCATTCCCCGTACTCACTCCCCCCCCGCTCCATTCCCCGTACTCACTCTCCCCCCACTCCATTCCCCGTACTCACTCTCCCCCCGCTCCATTCCCCGTACTCTCTCCCCTCGCTCCATTCCGCATACTCACTCTCCCCCCGCTCCATTCCCCGTACTCACTCTCCCCCCGCTCCATTCCCCGTACTCACTCCCCCCCGCTCCATTCCCCGTACTCACTCCCCCCTGCTCCATTCCCCGTACTCACTCTCCCCCCGCTCCATTCCCCGTACTCACTCCCTCCCCGCTCCATTCCCCGTACTCTCTCTCCCCTCGCTCCATTCCCGGTACTCACTCTCCCCCGCTCCATTCCCCGTACTCACTCTACCCCCGCTCCATTCCCCGTACTCACTCTCCCCCCACTCCATTCCCCGTACTCACTCTTCCCCCTCGCTCCATTCCCCGTACTCACTCTCCCCCGCGCTCCATTCCCCGTACTCACTCTCCCCCTCCCGCTCCAATCCCCGTACTCACTCTCCCCCCGCTCCATTCCCCGTACTCACTCTCCCCCCCGCTCCATTCCCCGTACTCACTCTCCCCCCGCTCCATTCCCCGTACTCTCTCCCCTCGCTCCATTCACCGTACTCACTCTCCCCCCGCTCCATTCCCCGTACTCACTCTCCCCCCGCTCCATTCCCCGTACTCACTCCCCCCTGCTCCATTCCCCGTACTCACTCTCCCCCCGCTCCATTCCCCGTACTCACTCCCTCCCCGCTCCATTCCCCGTACTCTCTCTCCCCTCGCTCCATTCCCCGTACTCTCTCTCCCCTCGCTCCATTCCCCGTACTCACTCTCCCCCCTCCCGCTCCATTCCCCGTACTCACTCTCCCCCCCGCTCCATTCCCCGTACTCACTCTCCCCTCGCTCCATTCCCCGTACTCACTCTCCCCTCGCTCCATTCCCCGTACTCACTCGCCCCCCTCTCCATTCCCCGTACTCACTCCCCCCCTCTCCATTCCCCGTACTCACTCCCGCCCCGCTCCATTCCCCGTACTCACTCTCCCCTCGCTCCATTCCCCGCACTCACGCTCCCCCCGCTCCATTCCCCGTTCTCACTCTCCCCTCGCTCCATTCCCCGTACTCACTCTCCCGTCGCTCCATTCCCCGTACTCACTCTCCCCCCGCTCCATTCCCCGTACTCACACTCCCCCCGCTCCATTCCCCGTACTCACTCTCCCCCCACTCCATTCCCCGGACTCACTCTCCCCACGCTCCATTCCCCGTACTCTCTCCCCTCGCTCCATTCCCCGTACTCATTCTCCCCCCGCTCGATTCCCCGTACTCACTCTCCCCCCACTCCATTCCCCGTACTCACTCTCCCCCCGCTCCATTCCCCGTACTCTCTCCCCTCGCTACATTCCCCGTACTCACTCTCCCCCCGCTCCATTCCCCGTACTCACTCTCCCCCCACTCCATTCCCCGTACTCACTCTCCCCCCGCTCCATTCCCCATACTCTCTCCCCTCGCTCCATTCCCCGGACTCACTCTCCCCCCGCTCCATTCCCCGTACTCACTCTCCCCCCGCTCCATTCCCCGTACTCACTCCCCCCCGCTCCATTCCCCGTACTCACTCCCTCCCCGCTCCATTCCCCGTGCTCTCTCTCCCCTCGCTCCATTCCCCGTACTCACTCTCCCCCGCTCCATTCCCCGTACTCACTCTACCCCCGCTCCATTCCCCGTACTCACTCTGCCCTCGCTCCATTCCCTGTACTCACTCTCCCCCCGCTCCATTCCCCGTACTCATTCCCACCCCCGCTCCATTCCCCGTACTCACTCTTCCCCCGCTCCATTCCCCGTACTCACTCCCTCCCCGCTCCATTCCCCGTACTCACTCTCGCCTCGCTCCATTCCCCATACTCACTCTCCCCCGCTCCATTCCCCGTACTCACTCTCCCCCCGCTCCATTCCCCGTACTCACTCTCCCCCCACTCCATTCCCCGTACTCACTCTTCCCCCTCGCTCCATTCCCCGTACTCACTCTCCCCCCCGCTCCATTCCCCGTACTCACTCTCCCCCTCCCGCTCCATTCCCCGTGCTCACTCTCCCCCCGCTCCATTCCCCGTACTCACTCTCCCCCCACTCCATTCCCGTACTCACTCTCCCCCCGCTCCATTCCCCGTACTCACTCTCCCCTCGCTCCATTCCCCGTACTCACTCTCCCGTCGCTCCATTCCCCGTACTCACTCTCCCCCCGCTCCATTCCCCGTACTCACTCTCCCCCCGCTCCATTCCCCGTACTCTCTCCCCTCGCTCCATTCCCCGTACTCATTCTCCCCCGGCTCCATTCCCCGTACTCACTCTCCCCCCACTCCATTCCCCGTACTCACTCTCCCCCCGCTCCAATCCCCGTACTCACTCTCCCCCCGCTCCATTCCCCGTACTCACTCTCCCCCCCGCTCCATTCCCCGTACTCACTCTCCCCCCGCTCCATTCCCCGTACTCTCTCCCCTCGCTCCATTCACCGTACTCACTCTCCCCCCGCTCCATTCCCCGTACTCACTCTCCCCCCGCTCCATTCCCCGTACTCACTCCCCCCTGCTCCATTCCCCGTACTCACTCTCCCCCCGCTCCATTCCCCGTACTCACTCCCTCCCCGCTCCATTCCCCGTACTCTCTCTCCCCTCGCTCCATTCCCCGTACTCTCTCTCCCCTCGCTCCATTCCCCGTACTCACTCTCCCCCCTCCCGCTCCATTCCCCGTACTCACTCTCCCCCCTCCCGCTCCATTCCCCGTACTCACTCTCCCCCCCGCTCCATTCCCCGTACTCACTCTCCCCTCGCTCCATTCCCCGTACTCACTCTCCCCTCGCTCCATTCCCCGTACTCACTCTCCCCCCTCTCCATTCCCCGTACTCACTCCCCCCCTCTCCATTCCCCGTACTCACTCCCGCCCCGCTCCATTCCCCGTACTCACTCTCCCCTCGCTCCATTCCCCGCACTCACGCTCCCCCCGCTCCATTCCCCGTTCTCACTCTCCCCTCGCTCCATTCCCCGTACTCACTCTCCCGTCGCTCCATTCCCCGTACTCACTCTCCCCCCGCTCCATTCCCCGTACTCACACTCCCCCCGCTCCATTCCCCGTACTCACTCTCCCCCCACTCCATTCCCCGGACTCACTCTCCCCACGCTCCATTCCCCGTACTCTCTCCCCTCGCTCCATTCCCCGTACTCATTCTCCCCCCGCTCGATTCCCCGTACTCACTCTCCCCCCACTCCATTCCCCGTACTCACTCTCCCCCCGCTCCATTCCCCGTACTCTCTCCCCTCGCTACATTCCCCGTACTCACTCTCCCCCCGCTCCATTCCCCGTACTCACTCTCCCCCCACTCCATTCCCCGTACTCACTCTCCCCCCGCTCCATTCCCCATACTCTCTCCCCTCGCTCCATTCCCCGGACTCACTCTCCCCCCGCTCCATTCCCCGTACTCACTCTCCCCCCGCTCCATTCCCCGTACTCACTCCCCCCCGCTCCATTCCCCGTACTCACTCCCTCCCCGCTCCATTCCCCGTGCTCTCTCTCCCCTCGCTCCATTCCCCGTACTCACTCTCCCCCGCTCCATTCCCCGTACTCACTCTACCCCCGCTCCATTCCCCGTACTCACTCTGCCCTCGCTCCATTCCCTGTACTCACTCTCCCCCCGCTCCATTCCCCGTACTCATTCCCACCCCCGCTCCATTCCCCGTACTCACTCTTCCCCCGCTCCATTCCCCGTACTCACTCCCTCCCCGCTCCATTCCCCGTACTCACTCTCGCCTCGCTCCATTCCCCATACTCACTCTCCCCCGCTCCATTCCCCGTACTCACTCTCCCCCCGCTCCATTCCCCGTACTCACTCTCCCCCCCACTCCATTCCCCGTACTCACTCTTCCCCCTCGCTCCATTCCCCGTACTCACTCTCCCCCCCGCTCCATTCCCCGTACTCACTCTCCCCCTCCCGCTCCATTCCCCGTGCTCACTCTCCCCCCGCTCCATTCCCCGTACTCACTCTCCCCCCACTCCATTCCCGTACTCACTCTCCCCCCGCTCCATTCCCCGTACTCACTCTCCCCTCGCTCCATTCCCCGTACTCACTCTCCCGTCGCTCCATTCCCCGTACTCACTCTCCCCCCGCTCCATTCCCCGTACTCACTCTCCCCCCGCTCCATTCCCCGTACTCTCTCCCCTCGCTCCATTCCCCGTACTCATTCTCCCCCGGCTCCATTCCCCGTACTCACTCTCCCCCCACTCCATTCCCCGTACTCACTCTCCCCCCGCTCCATTCCCCGTACTCTCTCCCCTCGCTCCATTCCCCGTACTCACTCTCCCCCCGCTCCATTCCCCGTACTCACTCTCACCCCACTCCATTCCCCGTACTCACTCTCCCCCCGCTCCATTCCCCGTACTCTCTCCCCTCGCTCCATTCCGCATACTCACTCTCCCCCCGCTCCATTCCCCGTACTCACTCTCCCCCCGCTCCATTCCCCGTACTCACTCCCCCCCGCTCCATTCCCCGTAC